>NW_028261382.1:135101160-135701160 GCF_051295495.1 Thamnophis sirtalis | reverse complement strand
CACCTGCAACCCACCACTGGTGAAACCCTACCATTTCAGTCAACTGTTTCTTCAATGTGGCTTTGAACAAAGGTTTGGCATTCTTGCAGAGTAGCACTAGATCCATGGGGCTGAGAGCTGTCTGAACAAAAGTTGATATGCACAGTTAGAGATTGGTCTGTGAAATTGCATCACCATCATTACTGCTGGTCAGCTACTATGTAATCCAGATCACCAAGTCAGAGTCCAGCTCAAAAATGTAGGACATGGGAAAGTACAGTCTGAAGGAATCAGACATTCCTGCAGCTCAGAGCAGAGTATCCATAAAGTACAATATTCAAAAGAGAGGGACAATTTCTAGATAAAGGAGAAAAATATCCTCCTTAACAAAGGTAATATTTTTCACCTTTCCTCCCTACCCCACCTTCCTACTGTAGATGTTATGCTCTAGGTTATTACAAATACAGGTTACTATAAGTACAGCAAAGATGGGAAAACCCATAGTATTGACTGAAAGAAAAAAATGAATCATCCAGCTGAGCATTTTCTGCACCAAGAATTGCCGTCAAATTGCATACAATGCCCAAACCTCTTTCTGGCATCCCATAAATCAGTGGCCTGATTTCCAGAAACAATTTCTGTTTGTTTAGATTATGCTGATGTTAATATCTTCGCAGGTCAGTAAGAGCAGAAATATTCTGCTCTTATCAATCAGATTATTAAATCTTTCTGTACTAGATATCCAGTGTCACATTTTACTATTGTCAAATAAAAATTGTTTTTATTTATAATATGCAAATTCAAAATATTTACCAAGTGTACAAGAATCAACAATCTATTAACACTAGTCTGGTAGCTTAAACACATGGAATGTGATAGAACAGCTGTTAGGATTAACCTACTCATAAAGAAAAACGTTATGAGTCAGGGGTTTATGAATTAACACTGCTTTTGTCACTGCTAGAATAAACACATGGATTTTCTTAACATGTTTCATTATTTGGTGTATATTTAGATGAAGTATCTATAGAAGGGTAAATCATACAGTTGCGGTAGCCAATTCTGAGTGCACCAAAATCTATTTAAGATATATGTTATGCTGACTAATTTTTGAAGCCACAGACCATCATTCTCTGAATCTCGTTCTAAGTACTACATAATATTGACAAATATAATGTAGCAGAAAATCATTTATCCTTATTATTTAATAAAATATTTAAATAATCAGTTTCTGGAAAAAATGATTACAGATACCAAACTTGATACACAGCACACCACAAATTCCAATAGAAGAGATATAACGCAAGGTTGAAATATTGAGTTAATTATGCCCTCTGAGCTTGTTTTCTTGCAGTCATTTTATTATTTAACTATGTAACATTATCAAAGTGTAAAGAGTGTAGTTTTTGGCTGTTTAGTTTGGTGGGGGTGTGGCTTTATTTTTGATGGTTCCTGATTTGAATACTCTTTTTCCCCTTATAGGTGCTGTTTCCTACTTATCTGACTATTACCTGCTGGAGATGTGTTCTAGACTGTTCATTTCTTTCCTAGCGTTTCAATTGTGTTTTCAAATGATATGCAAATCTCTAAGTGTCAGTTGATGGCTGATTTATCTAACACCAAACAGCAATTTTTTGGCCTGAGCTAAAATGTCAACAACTTCCCAGTTGAACTCAACTCAACATGTTATGAGATTAAGTTGCTTTTATCATGTCTTCTGACTGCCAGTTGGTGTTCATGGATACAGTCTTTATTTTAGTTGTCTATCTTACATAGCGGCTATTATAGTCCATGTCTGTTATTGATGACCTGTGGTTTTTTAAATTTCTTTGGTTACTAGACTGTTGGGTTTGTTTAAGAAGTTTTGGAAAGACTTTATTGATCTGTGTGCTACAATACAGTTGAGTGGTTATAGTAGTCTGTTGTTGTCTTGGGATGTTTCTGATATACAGGAGCATTGTTTTATATATATTGCATTTGGGATTGGTTCTGTTGCAATCTGTTGTGCTATTAGATTTTTTAATGAAGTTGTGTGAATATCTGTTATGTTAGAAGATAAGATCAGAAAACACCAAGAATCCAACAATATCAAATCAAATATTAAATGAACTATATCTTGGATGTCAAAGTCCAGCCCACAGAAAACCAGTTGACACCCCTGATCTATATGAAAATGTTTAGGAAAAAGTATTTTAAATTATTGGTAGCAATAAAAAAATAATTTAAGCAGTGAATAAATTAAATACATATAACTACATTTTAAATATGACTACAAAGTTAACTTATTTTAACCAGCCATGAGCAAAAGAGTATGTGAAAATTATCTTGGTTAGATTTACTAGTTTAGCAACTGTTGGCATGTTGACAGTCAGTAGAGAAAAACAGCGTGCTTTGAACTTAAGAGAAACAATCAACATAATATCAATAACTTATAGTATACTGTTTAAAACTCAAAGCTATAGACCTCCCAGACATAACAACTTCAGTCACAATAGGAGTTGAAGCATATTATATGTAAAGGTGATATGGGTTGGGGAAGACCTTTCTAGTTGATAAATGTGTAAGAATTAGTATGTAATTCCAAATAGAATCCAGTATTTCCAAAGAGCAGCTAATTTCTCAGTTTAGTTCCTGGTTTTTAATGTTTTGGACATCATGCTTTTGGAAATAATCATGTGCTTATAAATCATCTCTTGAGAACATGAGGTTGAAGAAGATTAGATTAACATTCTTAGGCCACAAACATTAAGCTGAATCACTGGAAGATTTCAGGAAGAGATCTTGGCTAACCTCTTTTGCATATGAGGGCCATTCCAGGATACAATGACAATACAATTTCTACCTGAAGATAGTTTGGCTATCCAAATGGTAGAAGTGGAAAGTGTTCTTTTTAAAATATTTTTAATTGAGCCATACTGCTGAATGTCATGTTCCAGACAAGCAGCATTTCCATGGGATAGTACAAAAGTACACTGCATGCTGTTGCTAAGCAACAGTACATGCCAACTTAAATTGAATGGAGGCCAGTGGAATCAATAGAAACCAAGTGGCTTAAGTGGAGAAAGAAGGCTCACACCCAGAATACCAAGTTCTTCTCTCTGTAATGGTCATTTGGTAACACTGCCATATTGTACTTGCTAGGACTGGACTCTATACAAGACCATTGCTTCTCTGTCAGATATTATAATCCTGCATTCAGTTATACTGATTGATAGTCGCAATATGTTAATTATAGTATTTGTTCATGAATTGTGAATTCAGCAACACATTGCTGCACAAAATGTTCTACTCACTCCAATAAGTGTCCACCCACTTATTTTCTTTCCTGCTTCAGTAATACAAATGATTTGCCTCTTGTGTACGTGTATATTTACCATAAAAACATGAAAAGTATCGTTTAAAATACTAAAATGATTCTACTGCAGTAAAAGAAGGTATAAAATATATGAAAAATCGATTAAATGCCATTTTTGTCCAAAATGGTTAATAACAAAAATTGTTTTAAATGCTGCAACAAAAGGAACAGGAGGACTGTCTTTCAACAATATAAATAGCTAATCAAGAACATACCACATCAAATATCCTTACTTGTAGTTCTGGCAGCAATTAATCACACTAACTGCATCAAAAATGGCTGTTTTGGAAATGTCATGTCTCCCTTTACTCTCCTCCATCTATGGTGCCTGGTATCTTCATAACATTACTGGCCTCCTCCATATTGACCAGGCAGGCAGCAGTGGGCATGGCTGAGATTCTACAATCAATATTGGACAAATGTGTTTAATTTCACCAAACTTTGACAATGAGCTCTGTAATGGTGATGCTTCATTTTTCAGCTGCTCTTTTCTTCCAAATCTTGTTTTTTGAGGACTCACGATGGAATGACTGATTAGGCTTTGGTCTTTCAGTATGGGTGAACTGGATAAAGTTTGTTTAATTCTATACAAAATTAGTCTAGTTGGGGTATTACTGCAATATGTGGCCCGTGTTCTCTTTATTTGGATATAATAACCCAAAGAGACTAGATAAGTCTCTTGAGAAACAAGAATCAGAAATACAATTATAACAAGCAATTGGAAACTGAATAAAAGCAGCAGTCAACAGTTCTATACAATAAGAATTGTTTACTGGGCCTAAAATTTCTTAAACTAAGGTAGTCATGTAACACCAGCAATAGAAACCTGATCAGAACAATTCATAGACCACTGTTCTATAGTTTTACTAATAACAGTTGCACATTTAAAATTAAATCTATTCAGCTTGATTATAAAATACTACAGTTGTCATAATTGTTCATTATTCACAGGGACGTGCAGTCACTAGAGGCAAGGGAGGCGGGGCCTCACCAGTCTCCTCAGGAAAAAGAAAGGATTTTAAATAATTTTTTTTTAAATAATTAAAGCCAAGATAGTTGCTACCAGATTCCAAGTCACAGTGGCTTGGTGTCTGCTTAGTGTTAACCAAAGCAGGAGGCAAGAGAACTCGGGGCCTCCTTTGCATAAGGAATTTTTCACCTTCTAAAAGTTAAGAAAGAGTTAAAAGGCAAAAAAGTTCATATGCAAAAGAGGCACTAATTCTCCCGCCTCCTGATCTGGGAGCAGCGAATCATGTCTTGTTGTTGCAGTTGAGCACGCTTACGTTGGGCGGGTTATTTCGGAGGGCATGCTTCAGAGGAGAGAGGAGTGGGGGAGAAGGAGGAGGCTCGCTCTTCACCCCTCTCCAACCTTCCCAGGGTCCAGATACCCTTCGCTGCAAGCCTTGCCGTCTCTTGCATCCCAAAGGTGGGTGGGTGTGGGAGCTTTGGTGGCCCCAATTCTTCTCTGGGGGGAGGTGTCTCCTGGGGCTGCTGGCTAGATAGACTCCCGAGGAGCGACCCCTTCCCTCCTAGTCCCCCTGTGGGTGGCTGGAAATGTCCGTGCATTTCAGCCAGCCATAAAACGCTTAGCCGGGGGTTTCCTTACAAGAGCCAGGTGGGAGAAGCCCTCGCTTCTTTCTTGTGGAGATGGGCACTTTGCATCGCGGGAGCTGCCAAGTGCCTTTGCTGCAGACCTGGGCGCTTGGTGACTCCCACGATGTAAAGTGTCCCGCCGCCCACAATGCCACCGCCTGCCCGCTGCCCCCGCCTGCGGCCGCTGCTTCTCCAAGCTCTGCTGGAAGTCCCGGATCGCCTCTGGGGGAAGGCTGAGTGAGAAGCAGAGCGGGGCTTCTCCGTGGCCTCCTGGCGCTGCGCAGAGGCTCTCGCAGGAGCGCGTGCCAGTGACCGGTGGCCTGGAGCAACCCTGGCTGCGAGACAAGGCAGCGCTTAAAGCAGCCGCTGCCACCACTACTGCCCCTCCTTCGCCCGGCGGGGTGTTCCTGCCACCTTGGGCTGCTTTGCCACACGGCAGCTGCTTCTGCAAGGAGGCGCTGGGCCAGGAACTGGATAAGCCGGTGGATCGCTCAGAAGCCACGCTGCGCCCTTTCCAAGGAGGCCTGGGTCTGCAGCAAAGGCACGTGGCAGCTCCCACGATGCAAATCCCCCGCCGCCGCCGAGGCCGACCGCTGCCCCACTGAGCTGCTTCGCAAAAGGATGCCCAGCTGAGCCTCACCAGGCATAAACCTCACCGCACGTCACTGATTATTCAATATATTTCTCCCACTGCAATCAAAATTACACTGGGCAGCTTACAGAGGTTATAAATAAAACAATTTAAAATGTTGCATGTAACCTAAACAAACTGACAATAACAATGATAAAAAACCACAATTGGTCTAAAATCAACTAAAATAAAGCAATAAAAAAGAATGAGGAAATGTGGTACGAGTATCAAATGTAAACTCTGAAACAATTCTATCATCAACAATTTCCAAAAGATCAGCCAGGAAAGGGCTACCCTAATCTTTTCTAGGAACCTGTTCTACATCATTGTGCTTCCACACAAAAAAACGTATTACTTCAGCCATACAAATCTCTCAAAAATATGAAATATGCTAATTTTTTTCCTTATTGTTCTAACTGATGGAGCTGGTATTGGTTGGAATGGGTGATCCTGCAGAGTATCCATGTACCAAACATAAAAAGCTTTATAAGTCAAAACGAGCACTGAAAATTGTACCCGGGTAGAAACCGATGAACAATCAATCTATAAAACTAATGTTATATGCTCCCAGGATTGCAAGCCAGAAAGCACATGCATTTTAAACAGTGGTGGGATTCAAAAAGTTTTACTACTGGTTCTGTAGGCGTGGCTTGGTGGGTATGGCATGGTTTGGGGGGCATGGCAGGTGAAGGATACTGTAAATTCCCCATTCCCTCCCAATCAGCTGGGACACGGGAGGCAGAGAATAGATGGGGGCAGGGGCAGTCAGCGGTATTTACTGGTTCTCCGAACTACTCAGAATTTCCGCTACCAGTTCTCCAGAACTGGTCAGAATGCTGAATACCACCTCTGACTTTAAATCAATTCAAGTTTCTGAACAGAGGACTGTATGGTAGTCTAACTGGGAGGTAATCTATTCCTTAATAGTTTATGCATGATTAAAATATTCTACAGCTACTCCTGAACTTCTGACCACAATTATGCCCAAAATTTCTGTTGCTAAGTGAGACATTGGTTAAGTGTGTTTTGTCCCATTTTATTACTTTTCTTGCCACAATTGTTAAGTGAATTATTGCAGCTGTTATATTAGCAACCCAGTTGTTAAGTGAATCTGGCTTCCCCATCAACTTTGCTTGTCAGAAAGTTGCAAAAGGTGATTACATCACCCCGGAACACTGCAACTGTCATAAATATGAGTCAGTTGCCAAGCATCTGAATTTTTATCAGGTGACCATGGGAATGCTGCAGCAGTCGTAAGAGTGAAAAACAGTCATCAGTCACTTTTTTCAGTGTCATTGTAACTTTGAACAGTCACTAAGTGAACTGTTGTAACACGAGGACTACCTGTAATTTTTTTATGCAATGCCATTTAACATTATGAAGAGATCTACCTATGTCTATCTTGGTTGTGGCTGTTGTGAAAGAAAGTGTTCAAATTGCTAATTTGAATAGCTTGGATTCAATTGGCCAAAAAGGAATATGATTAATTAGAAAATTATTTATCTGCATTTTTTTCCGGTTGATGATTGAAGAGAAAAATATTTAGTTTTGAAGGAATATCACAAATGTAAATTCAGGTGATCATATTGCCATTAGACAAAGTTCTAGAAGCCAGAACTGGTGGCTTAGATCAGAGGTCCTCAAACGTGGCAACTTTAAGACTTGTGGACTTCAATAGCATAACTGGCTGGAGAATTCTAGGAGTTGAAGTCCACAAGTCTTAAAGTTGCCAAATTTGAAGACCTCTGGCTTAAATGAATAGGAAGCATTTATGGTGAAGAAGGGAACTTAGCCCAGCAGAGAGTGCTTGAAGTATAATTCTGACCTGAAAACCTCAACAGATGTCCCCAGAATGAATAATCCTACAAATCAAAAGCAGCAGGAGTAGTTGGAAGAAGGAAAATATTCCTGCTTTTGCTAGCTATGAGGAAGAAAAATTGATCAAAGTGAAAACTCATTATGTGTGATGCTATTATCACCACATCTTGGCTAGTTTTATTATCACCTGAAAAGTTCTTTAAAATATATTCACCATATTGCCTTCATTTCATACAAAACAGCTGACAAAATCATAGTTGTACTTTCATTCCATTCTTCAGAGGAAAATGAAACATGAAGCTATACATTGAATGTATTTCTGCAATTTCTGTCTGATCTACCCAGTAATAAAACTAATCCCAAATCAGGTTTAAGGCACTATGTTTTGTAGTTGAAAACCACAAGGAAGTATGAGCAACTTTGGAAATACATAACTGAGGTGAAGAAAAGCAGCCTTTTTTCCCTTTGCCACAATCATGAAAAAATGCTTTTATATTTTCACATAAAGCATTTCTCAGGCCATCAAGGAAGGGGGGAAATAGTCTAACAGCTGCTCATATGCCACATCATCAAAACAGTTGTTTAGCTGGCCACAAAACCTTGTCTACAGACTTCTCAGCCAAGGTAGGCTGCTGCCTTAGAAACATTACAGAAAATACTCCATTCCCAGTGCTGCTTATGATTCAGCTGAGAGTGGGGATGATGCCATCTTGTCCTTCACCACAGGCAACAAAATGCCTTGTGTTTGCCCTGATTATAAATGGTGCTTTGTAAAAAAAATGTTGTTATTGTTCCTTTTGAAATTAAGTATGTGATACTAAAGAGGTTTTCGATATTGATGTGAAAAAGGAACATGATGTAATAGAAAAGAATTTTTGTATTTACTTTTTTATTTTTCAAATTTATTATCAAATAATTCAATTATATTATATATTTAAATAAATAGATTCCATTTCCGTTCATTTCTTCTTTTACATTCTTTTTCATACTCCTCTTCTGAAAAAAAATGCTCTCCCAAATAGGGTAGTACTACTAAATTAAATGACTAAGAAGATATTTGGTGCTGAAAGCTCTGTGATAGAAATAATGACAAGAACTACCATGTTGTTTTTATTCTCCGCAATCCTGTACTTTACAAAATGTACAGTTAAGTAAGGCATTCACTGAAATGGTAATGAAGTGCAGCCAAAATACAGATAATTATTTTAATTAATGGTAATGATTTTAACGGTTGAACATTTAAACTAATTAATTATGATTGATTGCTTATTCTTAATCAAGGAATATGATTCAAAATTCTAATTGAAAAACTGAGAGTGGTGAGTACTAAATTGACTGTGATATATCCCTGCTCAGAGAACTGATATTTCTTTGGATGTAATGTATTTTAAAATAAAATTTCTTGATATTGCTAGACAGCATATATCAGTACTTTCATTTCTATTTGTTGGGCATTAATAAGTGTTGGAACTCCATAATTTGCAGCAATAATATTTAACCTTGCTTCACCCCTGGCCACTCTTATTCTGAAAGAGATTGTGAAATGGCCAAGCTTGGGAAAAGCTATCATAGGGCATCTTAACAACACCACAATCCAAGAACATTTTCTTCAAGAACCTACCTCCATAAAATAAAGTTATGTGCACGCATGTGCACACAGAGAGAGAGAGAGAGTATATTAATTATCATACAATCCATTTTGGTGCGAATCAATATAAAGAGTGATCAAAATATTTGCACAGAAAAGTCACAACTTGCTTAGCAATAACTACTCAGAAAACAAAACAGTGAAGATAAATAAAAATGCAATATTTATTTGAGAATATATTTCTTAAAACTTAATCAGATCTTCTGGGTAAACATGGATAGACATGGGATAGATGAGGTGTGATTGTTGAACAGTATGTTCATACGGTCATACAGCCTGATTCTACAATTGTTGAAAATCATTTAATAAATTTACAGACATTTCTAAACATCTGTTTTCACTTTGTCATTATGGGATACTGAGTGTAGATTAAAGGGGGGAAACGAATTTCAAGATCTGTAGACTCAGGCTGCAGCATAACAAAATTGACAAAAGCGAAATTTTAAGGTGGTCTGAATACTTTCTGAATGCACTATAGATATAGATTCAGGTAGTCCTCTACTTATGACCAGCATTGAGCCCATCATTTCCATTGCTAAATAAAACATTTGTTAAGTGAATTTTGTCCCATTTTATGACCTCTCTTGCCACAATTGTTATATGAATCACTGCAGTTTGTAAGTTAACGCGGCTGTTAAGTGCATCTGGATTCCCCATTGATTTTGCTTGTGAAAAGGTCAGAAAAGGGGATCACATGACCCTGGAACATTGCAACCGTCATAAATATGAGCCAGTTGCCAAGCTGGCTGAGTGTGTGTGTGTGAGAGAGAGAGACAGAGACAGACAGAGAGAGAGGGTGGGTGGGAGGGAGGGAGGGAGGGAGGTGTAGATATATAGATATAGATGTTATACATATAGATCAGAGGTGGTATTTAGCCAGTTCTGACAGGTTCTGGAGAACCGTTAGCGGAAATTTTGAGAATGGGGCAGGAATGGGGACTTTGCAGTATCCTTCCCCTTTGTAGTGGCCCACAAAGCCACGGCCATAGAACTGGTAGCAAAAGTTTGAATCCCACCACTGATATAGATATGTATGTGTTTGCTTTGTACTTCACTGCAGTCAAAAAGATATTTGGGAGTTAATATGTGTCAACAAAGTATAATATTCAAAGTAAAAGGATATTTTTTATATTCCCATTATAAAACCATTAGTGCAATGACTTTCTGGAGGACAACAGATTTTCATCATGAATATTTACTACACGACCAAAAACTTTTGCATCCAAATTAAGCATCAGTTCATTTGTGAAAGCATCAGACAAATGAACAGACTTCAGAAAGTTTGTCATTGTAGCAACTACATCAAACCCCATGTGTTTCTAGTCCTGTTTTTTTTATAGCCAGGAAGATTAGATGAACAGGACACTCAGTCCTATTGCTGTCTACTTCCTTATTAAGTTGCAATATTTAAAAGCAATCAAATGTTAGTGATGTAACCATCATTTAATGTATCAAGAACTGGTATTCTTACCTGACTCCTGAAAAATATTGCCTGTTTGTTATGTTTTATGTTTTGTTTGTCTATTTCTGTCTAAAAATAAAAACTTTTTATTAAAAAAAATTATATATATTGCCTATCTGAATATCTTCCAACCACCCTAAGAATGGGTAGAATAGAATGTTAGGGTAAAACTAATTCACATTAACGGGGAAAAGTGTCCCCCAATTATTACAGTAAAAAGATGAATTTTTAAAAAATAACAATAAAGAGAGCACAAAATAGAAATTATAAATAAATGGGTTATATTGTGAATATGGGTCTTTATGAAATCCAGGGCTGCTGCTTAACTAAATCCAGCCTATGAACTATCTAATTAGAACTGATGTGCTTATTTAGTTTCCAATTCATCACAGGTGGGCCCACGTTAATGTGACGACAAAAGTAAATTACCAGTATTTGGCAATCTCACTTAATGTCATTCACATCATTAGTTCAAACTTCAAAATGCTTTTTTTTTTAAAAAAATTGTTCTTAGGTAACACAGGGGCTGCCAGCTAGCAGACATTCTCATTGATCACAGTGGCAAAATGTCTTTCTATACAGTGCTACTATATAAAGCAATTGCCACAAGAATAATTGACAGACACCCCTTATATCATGTTGCCAGTTAAATGTGTCCTTAGACAAACTATTGTTGGAGAGACTGATACCCACTTTCCTCTGAGTAAGATCATTTGGGAGTGGCTGTTTAGATTGGCCTACCTTGTCCCTGCTCCTTGAAGGAATATCTCATAAAAATTTCAGATCATTTAATTATAACCATCTTTTGCAATTACACTTCAGAGAGTTTCCTCCTGCCACTTTTCATTTGCTTCCTAACCCCCTTGTGGGATTTATTGAGCTTTCTTCGGAATCGGAAAGACTCTTGGTGCTTTGTTCATAAACTTAACTAACATTATAGCCACACATTAAATCAAGAAATTCCATGTAAGACTGAGTGTGTGTGTGTGTATATGCAAATGCATATGTGCATGTCTCACATATACACATATGCGCGCACACAAATGAGAAAGATTAAGATTTATATAAATGGTATAACAGAGCACAACTAACACCAGCTGTCTTGTAAGGCATTTGTTTAAGTTGGGGTTGGCATAGAAGTAATGTTCACAGAATTAAATTAAGGATGGTACAAAACTTCACTTTTGCTAAAGCTAATGCTGAGGCAAAGGTTAATTTGAATCCTACATCTTGTTCCACTTGTAGAGGAACAAGATGGTCCAGGTAGGATTACGTGTTACATACTATAGCCTTATAGGAACACCTTTCAGACATTTTTCCTTATCTAAACAGAGAAACAGAATGACCACTGACAGATTGCTGTTGTTTTGGTTTCAAAATTAAGGAAGAAAATGTTTTATTAAAAAAGAAAGATGTGTAGCAAGGCAAATATGGATTCTCTTCATTTAACATAGGATGCTTTGAGTGACAATATTTGTGACTGAGTTACCATCCTTTAAGAATATTCTAATATTTTCACTATTGTTTCCCTGGCTTAATGCAACATACTGTAGCGAAATACCAGTTTTTCCAGATAAATCATCATATTCTGCATTAGATGTCCTTGTGTTTTATGTATTAATAAGAGCAAAGCATGACTGTATTGGAATTGTATTCGCTGACATCTTCACCTTCTGATAAATTGAGCATAATGCTTGTGTATGTTTGTGTGCCACAAAAGGGGCAGATAAAGTAATAAATATATCCATGCATTACTTCACGCGCCTTAAAGTTGGTATTTCTTAGGAAATACATGATTAGTCAATTCCTTGCTGCTAAGTAGAGGAGGGAGGAGTGATTGTGGGATTGGGTGGGAAACTGACAAATGTTAAAAATGGAGATCATGTGACCACAGCAGCAGCGGCCAGTAGCACTGAAGTAACCACAGCTTCTTCAAATTTCACTCCCTTACAAGCCAAGGATCCCAGATTTTGTACACATTCTGTACATTAACCTATTTGAGGAATTTTAGTTCAAAAATTGTTGCACCATTTGTCCAAGTAAAGGTCTTGACAATTTTAATGGTATACAGATCATAAGACAACAAGCGTATAAATGGATATGATGGCTTGGCCAGCATGTGTTATTTCTATCCTACAGTGTATTAATAGGTCTTAAACATGCCCTGTTTTGTTCTGTCCAGAGCTGGATAGCACTTAATAATTTCATAGGCACCCTTAGGCAATTCTGCATTTTCCATCACTTTATTTAGGCTTGTATCTCTGAACATCCTTGCCAGGGGACAGGAAATATGTTTTCAATGACAACAAACACAATGAATTGGACAACCAAGCAAGCAGAAGGTGGAAGAAAGATTCCCACTACTACTAGCATTGACAGTCCACTGATTAGGGATTAAGTTTTCTCCAATACTGTCTCCACCCAACCACGGAATGTCGTTTTGAAGAATCATTTGCAGTAAATGAACTGAGAGGACCGATGAGGCCTGGAAATTGGTAGAAAATAATGGGGGGAAAGTGGGTAATCTGATGAGGATAATAACCTCTTCAAACTAGTGTCCTATTGCATTAGGTTTCCCATGAAATTATTTAAAACAGCAGGGAATCAAACTTCCCTAGAGCATTAACCTCTAGCTTGTGCTTATTGAAGGGAATCAGGAGGATATTTATGAGCTTGTGCACCAAGGGAACCTGATGTCCCAGCCTATGTCAGATAGAGTCATGGGATTCTGGGATATTATCCCCCTTTGATTGAGAACAGAATTCCAGTTGCTCCTTAACATAGCAGAGTCAAAAGCTCATCTCTCAGTTCAGTGCTTTAGGCAGGCTGCCAGCCATTCCTCACTGCTTTGTTCTTTTTCCTTCTTGCTCATCTAAGGTTTTTCTTGCATGCTATCTCGTTCTGATAAAGGAGTGATTTAAATGCAAGCAGGTCATAATGTCTCTGGTGCACTCGGAGTATATTGCAGGTTGGACAGTTGGGCTATGGCATTTTTGTGTGCAATTAAAACAAGATCGGTTCTGTACAAATGTATTAAAAATATCTAAACAATGACAATTAATAGCCTAGAAATGACTTTTATTTTTATCCTATAATTTGCTTCTTCTTCAGATTTCAAAAGCCTTATCTTCAAAAAACCTCATCATGATATTTAGAAAGACTCAGATGATATTTTTCTATCCAAGGCATAAAAAATACATAAAAATACAACATGATTTGGGGGGGGGGGGGTTTCTGTCACTATAATATTATAAGTTGTCAAGGATGCTAATTACCACTTTGGGGTTTCACGAAGGTGTTTTTTTCAAGAAGCAACTGGATTTTCTGGTTTTTCTTTTAAGACGTTTTGCTTCTCATCCCAGAAGCTTCTTCAGCTCTGGCTGGATTATGGGGAATGGAAGGATTTAAACTCCTTGCAGATAGCTGGTCATTTGCATTCTTTTAGCAACTCTTTAAGGTCACCTGGAGGTTTATCTGTGTCATCACGGTCATCTGAGTGGTGAAAACGGGTGTGGAGCCTCCTTAGAAATGTTGAAAGGACTCTGTTGATGACACAGATAAACCTCCTGGTGACCTTAACGACTCACTAAATGAATTCAAGTGACCAGCTGTCTGCAAGGAGTATAAATCCTTCCATTGCCCACCATCCAGTCAGAGCTGAAGAAGCTTCTTGGATGAGAAGTGAAATGTCTTCAAAGAAAAACCAGAAAGTTCAGTTGCCTCTTGAAAAAGCACCTTTGGGACAACGATGACCTGAAATGAATCTCCATAGGCACTCTGGGGTATCCACACCGCCTCTTTCCCAATAACAGTAGTTGGGACTGCGCACTTAGGAACCCCCTTATTCAGAGTCTCCCTAACTCTCATAAGTGATTGATGGTATTGAATACTGCCAGGAGAAGCAGGACAATGCAAGGTGCACTAAATTCTGCCATAGGTCTTCCACAAAATAAACCACTGGAGTTTCAGTTCCACAAAAAGGCCATAACTGAAACTGGTGGGAAACTAGACAAAAATTTCTCTTGCACATGAACAAAAAGGAAATAAGGACACAGACTTCACAACCAGACAAAAAACAACTTCAAATATTAGGGAACATTTCAGCAGTTATGCAGGAATTCACTTCTGTGCTTGTTCTATAAAATTTATGCATACCCTAAATGTCCTGCTTTAACTTCTAGCCACCAATCTTGTTGTTTTGTTTAAAATATGTATAAAAGCTATAAAGGGGAAAACTCAAGTTAGATAAAGTGAAGATAATCATTTTTAAAATTGTCTAAACACATATTACATTCTTTTTTATGATTGAAAGAATTTCACTTTATTACCAGGTTTAAAGTTTTTGATATTTACTGATATGATGCTGAACAATCTTGAATTAGGATATCTGACAGATTGCCTTCTTGCTGCCTGAATGCTATGATCATCATTAGAGGCCCAGATTGTGCCAGATACAGAGATTCACTAGGTGTCAACACAGAAAAGGGTCTTTTCTGTTTTGGCACCCTCTACCTGGAAAACCATCTGTGTGAGATAAAACATGCATGCCGCCTGAGAACATTTTTAACCTGCAATTTTGCATTTGAGAATGCAAAGTTGCTTATTTATAGACTTAATTTATTCTATGTAGTTTATCCTTACACTGTAATTTGTTAAAAGCAATGTCTTTTTTATATATAAAAAGAGTGCCCTGTGTAAGAGAAAAAATATATACATTATTGAAATAAGTGAACTATGAAGATAAAATGCTGCCTTTCAAGGGCATTATAGCCAATTTTACCACATAAAAGGCTTTGTTTTTGTATATTACTAGTAAGAGCATTTGAAAGGAAGAGAGCCAGAGTGACCCTCTCCGGTGGGGGAGGGTTTTCCTACCGCTTCAGACCAGTTCAGCTGAACTGGTAGTGGTTTGGCAGCCTGAGTCGCTGGAACCGGCAGCAAACCAGGCCTTCCATGCCCTCAAACCAGTTCCCTGGTTGGCGCCATCGGCGGTGCCATCTTGTTTTTCAGTTCTGCGCATGCGCAGAACAATTTTAATTGCATTGTGCATGTGTGAGCAGCACACATGAAGTGCGCACATGCAAAGTGCACACATGAGCAAACCAGCAGCATTGCTGGTTGAAACCCACCCCTGACCCTCCCTAACCTTTCATAATAGATTTGTGCTTCAGTCTGGCAAGAGTAATATCTGATGCAAGGAACCAAGAAAAACACTAGAGGTTACTTCAGAGTAATTTCTTTATTGTTGTAGGAATCTTTCCAAATGAAAGCAAAATTTTGCATAATTACCCTGTTTCCCTGAAAATAAGACCTCACCAGATAATAAGTTCAATCGGGCTTTTGAGCACATGTAAGCCCTTCCCAGAAAATATAAGTCCTCATCTAAAATATTTAAATGCATGCACAGCCACTCCCTGCCATTTCCTGGGGTGAAGGGGGGAACATGCCCCATGCACCTCACTTATACCTGCCATATGTAGTAATCCACTGTGATCAGCCTCTTCACTTCAGGGTGGAGATTTTGAGCATTCATTTACAACATACTAATGGATCGGACTAATGCCTGAAGCACAGCACAGTAAGCTTAGGTGTTGTATTGTATTCTTTGGGAATGGCCTTGCATTTACAGCTTTTTATATATGTTGAATATTTTTAGAGAATTCAATCAATAAATTGAACATTAAATTGATAATGCCTGGATATATTCATTCCAACAACGAATCTTCTTAGTTGGTGGAATCTTAAATTTTGTTAATATTTTTTCTAATGCTACATTACATTTGGGTTCAAATCAATCATGCCCCCACTGAAATCAGTTTCTCCTATTGATTACTGCAGTGGTATTTTAAAATGGGTCTGTGAATCAAAACCATAATCATGTCTGCTATTCTTCATATATGTTCTGATTAATTTATTCCAGCTTCATAAAAGGGCAAGAGACACTGGAATACATCAATTTGCAATGGTCAATTGAATTTTATTATGGATGGGCTAAGATAGGTCTATATTTAAAAATGTATATATAAAAAACCTATAAAATCACAGTGCTGATGAAGTGTAAATATAGGAAAGAAAGTGGGGAATGGGGGGAAAGCATCATTATTTAGAACACATAAATCAGAGACATTGCGTTTAACTTTCTTTTCAAAGCCATCAAATGTAAGAGGCAATTTGAAAGTTCATGGTAACAAAATGAAAAAGAAATTACCAAATAGTTATCTTGAGATAGAAAACGATGCAATAATTGAAGAAATAAAAGAAGAGAAATTATAAATTTTTGTCTCAGCCTTTTTAGCATCAATAGACTCCTCTATCATATATTCCTCCTTAATAACTATTATTTAAAAATCATTTAGGTGCAACAATTAAAAAGGAGATGTGATCGGTATCTTACAGGTAAGAGCCCATTTATTCTACATTTATACACTTAAAATTTCCAATAAATGGAACCAAATGAAAGCAAACCAAATGAACAGGTGAGACTCAACAGGAGTGTCCAAAACCAAAGGTAGATTTTGATGGTAGTGGTTTTCTCCATTTGTAAAACTCATAACTCATCTTTAAGAGAGCCGAGGTGGGGCAGTGGTTAAATGCAGCACTGCAGGCTACTTCAGCTGACCGCAGTTCTGCAGTTAGGCTGTTCAAATCTCACCGGCTCAGGGTTGACTCAGCCTTCCATCCTTCCGAGGTGGGTAAAATGAGGACCCAGATTGTTGTTGGGGGCAATATGCTGACTCTGTAAACCGCTTAGAGAGGGCTGAAAGCCCTATGAAGCGGTATATAAGTCTAACTGCTATTGCTATTTCAGAACCCATTCAACCTTCACTCTACCTCTTCTTGTTTCATCAATAAGTATCCTATTTGCCCTATATTGAAACATAACTTTTAAATTTTTCAGGTCCCAGTTCCTTCACTGAACATCATACAACTCACAAATAGCTTGATCTTCAGTGGATTTCATGTCTGGAAGGAATAGGCTACTTTCACTCATATGATTTAATAGCAACCAGCAGTGTACCCCAGGGAGACGGGGAGGGCCGTTCCAAGCAAGCAAGTTGGCAGATGTGTTGTGATGCAAATCTAGTCTGTCACCCTATCTTAACAGACCCCTACAAATGTCATTGATATAAGTCATTGATTAATTATCCATCTCTGCTCCAAGGAGCCTTTACTCCTTTACTTTATAAGTGAAGCTAATGTAACAACTTTTTGGTTAGCAGCCCTGGCAAAATTTTGATATTTTCTATTATGTGTTCCTCATTATCAGTAATTCAATGGGAATGCATGTAGTTTATGTGTGAAGCATCCGGAGGTATTTTGGATTTCCAAATCAAAGTCAAAGTACTCAAGCATTCTCTACCCATAGATGATACAAAATAGTTATATAATAGTTTATATAATATAATGATCTGCCTCTGAAACTGCAATTATTAAGTTACAGACTTACTAATTTTCTCTGTGGGAAACATCATTTTGAGACACCAGCATCATTAAACGTCTCAAGTAGGTCCTCTATATCATATCAACAGCTCTGAAGTAGCTTTAGACCTATAGGTTGGCAAATACCTACGGTACTTTTGTGCTATGTGAACTACTTGGCTGTCGCCCTGTGCCTTTTTCCTTTACCTTCTCTTGGATAGTAAGAATATCACCTTCGATCCCTCTCTTCTTTGCCCCACTTATTGCTCTTACTTTGTACAATCTCACAAGAATGAAGTCTTTTTCAACAGACAGAAAATGCTTTTTTTAAAAAAAATCTGCCTTTTTAAGAGAGAGAGAAACAAGGGGTTATGGCAAGTTCTTCACTTTTCAAGCACTTGAGTATAATCTCAGCAAAATCAACCTGTGCAACTTTCCCCACACCTGTTTCCTATTAATGGCTTTATTCTAAGAGTTCATATCAAATGTATCTGGGAAACTTGTTGCCTCACTGAATATTTGTGTTCTGATTCATCTAGAAATACCTTATTTGGCCATTTTTAAAAGAAGCTAGCTGGTTGTGAACAGATTACATGATGTTGCAATGCTTTGTTCATTAAATGAGGATATCTTCAAAAAAATTCCCATTCTTTCCAAGCACATTGAAGTTTTACTCACTCCCATTCTTTATGCTAAAATTAAGAAAAGGCTTAAAGGACAAAGAACATATTTGCTAGAGACACTGTGCCAGGGACTAAATTCAAAAAAGAAAATGAGGCCAAAAGTAAAAAGTGAATGGATAAACTCTAAAGCATACATATACCTTTAATCTTAAATAAATTAAATGAAATCACAGTATATGAACAAGGATTAATGTGATTTTGTCATATCACTTGCAGTTTTTTTCTCCTTTCATCACATTAACAATTACAATTTGTAAGCAATATTTTTTGAGCTCTATGGGCTGTAGACAAAGCTGTTAGGGCCAGATGCACCTTCACCACCTAGAAAAAGAGTAAAATCTGGAAATAACATTGATTATATTGGCAATAACACTTTGTAGTATTTGGAATTTTCAGAAATTAACCCGTATTTTTTGGAGTATAAGACACATCTTTTTCCTTCAAATGAATGAGGCTGAAAATCTGGATGCATCTTATACACTGAATACAGCATTTTTTGCCTCCCAAAACCCCGCCCCTTCACCAAAATGGCCGTGCAGAGCCTGCAGAAGGCTTTCAGAGAGCTCCTGGGGGCCGGGGAAGGCAGAAATGAGTTAAAAACAGGCCATTTTTTGCTCAATTTTCCCCCCCTCCAGCACCCAGGAGTACTCTATAAGCCTCCTAAAGGCTATGTGTGCAATTTCTTTAACAAAAAACGGGCCATTTTTTCTTGTTTTTTGGGGGGGGCACCCATTTTCATGAAAAACGGATCATTTTTGGGAGGTTTGCAGAGTACAAAAACCTTTTTTTTAATTTGCCTCTTCAAAACCTTGGAGCATTTTATACTCTGGTGCATCTTATGCTCTGAAAAATAAGGTACATTTCCAATTTCTATTTTGTTTGCCATTCATAATTGAACTGAGACCACTGGAGAAATATTGAACTCAAAGAGAAAGTATAATCTTTGTATATTCTTACTGGCCAGATAGATGTATATGGAAGGAGAAGATGGTATTTTAGGACCTCAAATCATTTCAGCTTTAAAGGTCATAACCAGCAACATGAATGGCACATGAAATTGAAGTGATAACTTGTACAACTGAAATAAGAAGCTCGCTGGCTAAGATCAAATGTGACTTCTGAAAGTCCTTATTTATTAATTATTATTTATTTATTTTATTTATTTATTATTTTTACAAATAACTGAAGGCAGTGAACATATCCAATACACTTTTTCTCCACAACAACAGCTCTGTGAGTTGAGTGGGGCTGAGAGAAAGTGACTGACCCAAGGACACCCAATTGGCTTTTAATGGCTAAGGCAGGACTTTAACTCACAGTTTCCTAATTTCTATCCTGGTGCCTTAACCACTACGTCAAACTCGGTCTCTATTCCCTGGTCTTCTGTTTGGTTGATTTTCACCTGACATGAGAAAATGGGAAGTTAGGGATGTCACTAACAAAAGCTGGTACAGGTAAAGGTGACCTTCAAATTTCAAGCTGTACATGTAGAGTTTAGCTTTGGATAAGTTATATTTTGGTGTTATTTGAAGTGCATTTTTACAGTTCTTATGGGCCTTTGTTTTAAATATTGATTGAATGCTTCATCTTAATGTATATTTATAAATGGTATGTGTTGATAGGTCATTAAATTGCTTGTTGTTAAGTATTATGCACGTTGTGAATATTGTGAACCACTAATGACCCAGTCATCATGCAAAGCAGAATATAAAGACAGAATAATGGTTTACAGGGCAGTTCAGTACAGCCAACTCAGTAAGTGGTAAACGCCAGATAACTAAGGTTTTTAGAAAGATATGAGAGGTCTCCAACTTTGGAGGCTAGAATTCTGAAAACATTGTAGAAACTCTCACTAAATGTATACTGGGGCAGAGCCTGCCCATTTACAGAAAAGGACAATCATGGGCAATATACTAAATTACAAACCATCATTTTAAAAGATAGCTACAGAGCTATCCCAGGGTCTAAATTCACCCCAAGTCATACTTCATCTCCATACCATTAAAAGTTCAGGCCCAGGGTTATGACAGGAAGCTATACTATAAATATTATCATTGTGCATAGACAGAAAGCATATAGATGGGGGGTATAAATGAATCAGAGTCAACATCAATAATAGGCTATAGGAGGGCTGTCAAACTCCTGGTCCCTAGGCCGGATGTGTCACAAGCTGGCCACACCCAAGTCTGGTTTAGTGAAGGGGAAAAAAGTTGCTGTGATGACATGAGTTTGACACCCCTGGGCTATAGCATAAACACACCCCATTTCAAGCTTTGGGAAGGGTTTTATTTTCAGGTGTGTGGGTGCATGTGCACATGTGTGTGTGTGTGTGTGTGTGTGTGTGTGTGTGTGTGTGTGTGTGTATAGCATGCATTTGCGTGTGATGATTGTGTATTTGTAAAAGAATACAAAATAAAATATAATTCTAATAAATATATCTGGTAAATAATGATGATAGTGTCCATATTTCTTTGTTTAATTCTGAGTTTCTTGCAAGACCTTCTTGAAGTTTGGCTGTAATGGATCATTACGTCCATAATGTGCTCAGTGTTGGGAGTGAATTTAGAACAGTTTTTAGGTTGCATACTGTTTTCTTCCAGATAATTTACTGGATTAAAATTAGCAGTGTGAAAAGCTGTAGAGAAATCTAAATGCCTGCCAAATCAAAGAAATAATCACATTTTTATGAATATTTAATATCATAGTCATGGCAAATAAGGCAAGTAATTAGTACTTACCATATATTTGCAAAGTATTATTTTATGTAAATGCTACATTCTACTAGTTTGATATGAATTATTCATTGTATTTCCCAATACTGACACAAACCAGTAAACATTTAAATCTATGTGTTATTCTTTTCTTCTCTTTAATGATACTTTGTAGACTGAATTTTGGAGAGAAGATTATTGTTTGTTTTTCCAAAGGGGATAAAAACAAGAAGGTCATTCAAAGTCACCTACTGTATTGTACATCTCTGAAAAAAAGAAAGTTAAGATGCTAATGTATGAGACACATGTTCTTTCATGTGTACTGATGAAGAGCTATTAGTTATGCCTCAACCTCTAAAGACAGCGCTGGAATTATTTGTAATGGCACTTGGGAAGCATTGCTTATCAAAAGAATTCATCTTAAAAGATCTGGAATCATGTTTCAGAAATACCATTTCACATTCCCAAATAATGACAATAAAAAAATGATAATGAGGCTAACTTATTACAATGTGTAGGAAAAGTGACTCAGCCCATCAGAACCTCCATGTACACGGTAAGAGCATTTCCACTTCCCATCCCTCAAATCCTCTCAACTGAAGCCAACTTGAAGTTCTTTTAACTTCTGTCTATCTTCAGTCTCTGAAAACATAGAAAACCTTCACCCAATCACTAAAAAAGGAGAAGCAACTTTCAGTGCCATCAAAAGCATAGTGCATAAAATTATGTACCTTTTAAGATACATAATTTTATGTACATTTATGTACCATCTAAAGTGTACTACAGTAAAATTATCTGCTACAATGTCCTACCTGTCGATGACTACTTCAGCTTCAACCACAACAATACATGAGCACACAATAGATACAAATTTAAGGTAAACCACTCCAAACTCTATTGCAGAAAATACAACTTCAGCAACAGAGTGGTCAATGCCTGGAATGAAGTACCTGACTCTGTGGTTTCTTCCCCAAACTCCTAAAACTTTAACCTTAAGTCTACTGTCGACCTCACCTCATTCCTAAGAGGTCTGTAAGAGGCATGCATAAACACACCAATGTGCCTACCATCCCTGTCTTAATGTTTCCTTTTATTCATATCCATTTCATGTATCCATAGTCATGTTTATACTTATATCTGTTATCTAATACATGCTTGATGAAATAAATAATTAAATAATAAAAATAAATCCCCCAAAATCTCTCACCTCTTTGTACATGG
The DNA here is from genome assembly GCF_051295495.1 of Thamnophis sirtalis. Classification (NCBI taxonomy): domain Eukaryota; kingdom Metazoa; phylum Chordata; class Lepidosauria; order Squamata; family Natricidae; genus Thamnophis; species Thamnophis sirtalis. The sequence goes on along the minus strand of NW_028261382.1, from coordinate 135,678,640 downwards.
AAAGGAAATAAACCAGCTTGCTAGCCTGCCCCGTATCTATGTTTAGATATTGCATCCATTTATCTGCCATTTGCCAGGAAATTTGAATATTACTAACAGTAAGACTTGCTAAAACCACAGGGCCATCTTCCCTCTACTGCATTCCATAGTTCCTTTTGGGAACAATTGATATGCCCTTATATGCTCTTATACTTATCCGTTACTTTAGTTGTGGTTCTGTGTTGTTGGGACAAATTGAAAGCAGACAGACATAATCAAAACAAGGTTGCAGGTAGATATCAGGACAGGATAGTGAAGCTCACAAGGATAGAGAGAAATATATTAATTCTTGTGTTGATTGAAGGAGTCAAAGAGAGGCACCAATGGGGAAACAGTCCATCCACATGTTCCTCAGAGTTTCATTGCTGAAATAAAGTAAACTAAATTAAATAAAGTAAAATGAAACAGCTTTAATCTTGCACATCAATTGTAGCAGAGCCAAAACCAAAATTAGGTCGTGACCCGTCAAAAGCGCGGACGACAAAAGCGCGATCGACAAAATCGAGCGCGATTTTGTCCTACGCGCTTTTGTGGTGGATGTCATCACAGCGCGACGAAAAAGATCGAAAAATTCAAATAAAAATTAATAAAAATTAAATTAAAGCAAGCCGATTCACATAAAGGTAAGGGTTAGGGTTAGGGTTAGGGTTAGGGTTAGGGTAAGGGTAAGGGTTAGGGTTAGCTTTAGAGCGTTAGCGTTAGCGTTAGGGTTAGGATAAGGGTTAGCGTTACGTTTTTCGTTACTTTAACGGTTAGGTTTAGGGTTAGGTTTAGGGTTAGGTTAAGAGTTAGGGTTAGGGTTAGGTTTAGGGTTAGGTTTGGGGGGGTTAGGGGAAGGTTTTAGCTTTATTTTTACATTTTTTCGATCTTTTTCGTCGCGCTGTGATGACGTCACAGCGCGCTTTTGTCGAGCGCGATTTTGTCCTACGCGCTTTTGTGGTGGAACCAATTAGGTCAGTTTACATTTAGTGCCAGTTTTGAAACCACACAGAACTGCATTGTTTGATCTAGGGCTCAGGTTGGAGTTTAGCTCCTTGATAAACACTGATGTTGTTGCAGATGGAGAAAATAATTCTTACTCACAGTTAGCTACCCTAATTATATCTTGGATTCCAAAAGAAATTTAGCCACAACAAGTCAAAAGAATCTAGCAACTTAACTGAATCAGTAGCATGATTAAATTAACTGATACTGTACAAAATTGTATGTTTGCCCAATTCTTTATCCTTTTTTTCATTTATTATTTATTATCTTTTAGCTCTTGATTCAACTATTTTTACTATTTATTATGGGGAAAAGTATCTTTAAAATGGTAGAAAAATGTAGTTTTTCTTAAGGTTTCTGATATAAATATGCTGTTGAGAGACAAGAGACAGTCCAAGCCACACAAAATTAGAAGAAAGCTCAAGATCAGAGCTTGTTTGGACAATGGGAAAGATGTAACCACCAGACTATTTGAATTTTCAGTAACAGTACATTGTGAGCATCAAACAACTGAAAGGAAAATGATACAGTGAAGACATTAAAAAATGTACCTTTTAAAGCAAACGATTCAGTGGAGAATGCATAATGATTCTAATATATTAATTGGCTTTGGTACCTTGCTTCTTTTATAGCCTATAGCAGCTTTCTGGTCCACCACCCTACTGATTTTTCTACTGGTTCTATGAAAGCATCCATATATTTAAATTGGAACCTAAAAGCAATAAATTATGAAATTAGAAATGTTCTAATAATGAAATAAGACTTTAAGAAATCTTTTCTATTTTCTAGGCTGCAATACTGCAAAATGTGTGTTCTGGATATCTACCTCAACTGCAGCTAAGGAAAGAGAGCATACCAAATTTTTAGTAAATACAATTCAAGAAGAAATATAGGGAGTTACTGTGGATGACCCCAAATGTTTATTTTTCACTGTAATATTTTAAGCCATGATGGCTCTTCAGGTAGATTCATTCTTATCTATATCTCCACCTGGTATTTCTCTAGCCAGATGGAACTGCAGATTATTTAAAATCATGGATTTCCATTAGCAGTTGCATTTAGGTTCTTTTAAAAAGAGTTTCCCGGGTGACAAACAAAATAGTATACTAAAGCATGATGTCAAATAATGAAAGAGATATATAAAGTAGTGCTGCAACATGGTCTTTGAAGACTCTGCCTATTGAAAAGTATATCTAGCTGGGATACGCACACATCTGTATGTTTTGATTAAGTTATTCTACATATGAGACACTATTCATAGATCAAATTAGGGTTTTAGTGGAAAGACTGGGGTCCAACCAAATTCTGATTTAGAATTAATTTTCCTGGAAATTAAATTCAAATCGTCTTAATTTTTTTGAGCCCTTAGTTATTTTATGCTTTTGTTTTTGTTCCAAAAAGCAATTGTAAATTAATAGCCTAATAGTCCAAGGAATTAATTTTCAAAGCTAGACATATTCTTGAAAGAAAGATTATCTAAGGGAAGTTTATCTGTAAACTGAAAAAAAAAAACAAATAAAGCTATTCTTTTTTTAATAGAAAAAAGCTATGAGTTGAAGTAGAAATGTCAGGCACACTGACTGAACATTATTTTTGCAACTGCCATCATGTCTCATAATTATACCAATATGTTCATAATCATCTAGTACTTTACCAAACAGGAGATAACAGGCATTCTCAAGCATATTTAGTGTGAATCTTTCCCCCCAAAAAAACACTTTAGACTCCCTTTGAGGTAACTGAGCAGAAAAGTTTTTATTTTGTTTACACTTTTCCAAACATGGTTTATTTTAATAATAGTAGGAATATTACTGATCTGGAACATAAATCAGTCATTAGATCTGAGAAAATTACTATGAACATAAAACTGAATGATGAGCATCAGAAAATACTAGATGAGATAAACAATTTCTCTAGTCTAAGATCAAGGCACTTAGGTTGGCCAGCCAGAATATTTCATATTTCTAAGATATTTATTGGTATGCCGTGAAATCGACAAGTACTTCCTAAAGTTTCTCTATCTAATTGGCATTTAAAAGGCCAATTATATGGTTAAAAGCTGCTAATGCATCCTATAAAAATCCATGTAATCCTTCTTTTAGAGTTTAGACCATTTAAGTTAAAAAGTTACAAGACAGATCTTCACCTCACGTATATCTTGATTGACAGAAAGAATGGCTATAGGTTTCCATATTAAAGTGTCACTAAATCTCAGAAATTAGCATGCAGCCCTTCATTAAATATCTCCAGCATCTCCAAGCCAAACTATTTCTCTTAATTTTCCAGTGAGATGTCCATTCTTCTATACTTCAACCATTGATTCTTATCCTGTTTCTGGAGCAAATGTTAACAAGTCTGTGTTATCTTCTATGTGACAACGCTTAAGATATGTGTAAATAACATCAAATTTCCCCCAATTCTTGTCCCCAACCTAAACCTGGAATACTTCCATTTTCACTTATCTATTCTTCAGATTCAGAAGCAATCTGAAAGAAATATGCAATTGCATTCATTTATGTTGACTTCAAATGAGTCAGTACTCTGCCCTGGGCTACTGTAGCAATTGCAGCAATACTTGTCCATTTCCTTAGACTCATTCATGGGAATGTTGATCTATTTTCCTAGATTCATTCATGGGCTACTAAAGGAGAACTGCAAAGCCATCAACTAGTTTTTCCTTATTGGGCCTAAATCCCATATATCATGAGCTTTTACTGGTCCACAATAGAAAGTGTCCTCACTTATTGCCTCATGGTATGGTATGACAGTTTGACAGCCACGGATAGAAAAACATTACAGAGGATGGTGAGCACAGGAAAAAGCATCGTGGGTGTCCCCTGATACCACTAGATGAGTTCACTAGGGCTCACTGCCTTAGAAGAGTGAGGAAAATTCTCAGGGATGACTCACACCCTGGATGGCACTTCTTTACCCTCCTACCATCAGGAAGGAGATATAGAAGCATAGCCAGCCACAAAAACAGGCTGAATAACAGTTTTTATCCATGGGCTATCAGACTCCTGAATGCGAAATAACATCATAACTACATAGTACGATGGACTTGCAGGGCCGGCGCAACATGTAACATATTTACACTGGTGAAATAGGGCTGGGTATTTGTTAATATAATCTATTGGATTAGGGACTTTTTTTCTTCACTGTGAGTTGTCTTGTGTTGGTGGGGGGGTGCACTGAGGGAGCTCAGCCAATCTCATTGTACATATGTTGCGCACTAACAATAAAATATTAAATAAAAAAGCTCACTGATATGGAGAAATAGAGCCATAGAAATGTCAATGTGGTCTGATGGTACTAGTCCCTACTCCCTGAACTACTTCCTCCCACTTTTTTGTTGTTGACAAAAAGAAACATTCTTTTACAGGCCTTCTGCACTTACCGGTAACTTGTTCTTAATAATCTCTTTAAGACTATCACAAAATTGTGTGCCTATGTCTACACATGTAAATCTATACAAGCTTATTCCAACAACGTAAATGGTATGCAAAGCATAACATTATGCCACATAATCCTCCATGTTAGTAAATTTTAGTTAGAATAAGCATGTGATGTGATGCATAATACGTAAAGGGGAAAAATGGCAAACCAAATCCTATGTGTAAAAACGAACTGAGCAAGGTTTGGTCTGCAGGATGCAAACAGTAGTCTTTAGATATATAAAGGATTGTCATAGAGATAGAGAGATAGTAGATGTGTCTTTTTACCCTAGATGGCAGGAGTAGATTAAATGGATTTAAAATCCAGGAAAATTTGTTGAGATTAATTATTAGGCTAAATTTCCTGACAGTGAAAACTTTATCCAGTGAGATAGGTCGCCTGATGAAATAGCATTTAGTCCCCTTGACTAGAAACTTTTAATAGACTGAATTGTCATCTTCCAAAATTTTGCATCAAGCATGGGTTGTACTAGACAATCAAATCTTCCAGCTCTATGACTCTGAGATGATTTTATAATGTTATGATACTGAAATTATATTCCAATATATCCTTCCCATGCAATCTTTGAGGAACATATGACGCCTGGCTTTTCTCTAGCCCTATCCAATTCCAACTCATTATTTCTTAACCTTATTATCATGTGAAATACTGAATATTATCACAAAAAGATTAAAACTGATACTTATTTGCCTGTCACAATGGTTTAAACGAATATGGTTGCCTCTTTTTACCTTGTGTAACTCACTTCATTGGTAAAAGTACTTTTGAACTATATATCCTATACGTATATATTAGCAATATTTTTTTTCTCTAGTTTTGGCAGAAGATTTGGAGACGGAGAGGTGTGCCTTTATTAAGGTGACCAGACGTCCCGATTTTCGCGGGACAGTCACGATTTCGCACAATTTGTCCCATGTCCCGGGGCGTTCTTAAAAAGTCCCGATTTTTGTGACTGGATCAGGAAGTAAGCCTGCCCCAGCCCCAGCCCTGTATACCTGTCCCAGCTGGCCAGTATTTTGTCCCTTCTGTCTCTCCGTTGCTCAGAAAAGCAACTCTGGGAAGGTCCTTTGCTAGCAGGCAGGTTCCAGGACGCCTGCCGCCACCAAAGGACCTTCCCGGAGTTGCTTTTCTGAGTAACGGGGAGACAGAAGGGACGCAATCTCCTTTCATTCTCCCTCTGCCTCATTCACTCGTTCGGGCAGCAGAGAATGAAAGAAAATTGCATAGCCGAGGACAAAGGAGCCTGCAGCCTCCTTCATTCAAACGTTCAGGCAGCGGGGATGGGGGGTCTTTCTTGCATGCCTTCTTTCTCTGAAGCCGTGCCGGATTCAGCAAACCGGGCAGCGCGTGCCCTTGGGATTGTGCAGCAGCCGAAGATCGCCTGGTTAAAAAAGAGGAAGAGGAGGCTCTGCTAGTCTGGAGCCCATCCACAGGGGCAGGGATACACACACACACACACACACACACACACACACACAGGGAGGGAGGGAGGAGAGACAGAGAGAGACAGACAGACAGACACACACACACAGAGAATGACAGAGAAAGAGACAGAGGGAGGGAGGGAGATAGAGGCAAAGAGCCACACAGAGAGTGAGAGACAAACAGATACAGAGAGAGAGGGGGGGCTAAAGGAGTGTTTATGCACAGAAGGGGGATTTAAAACTTCGGAGGAGGGAAGAGATGGAGGACTGGCTTTTTGCTCCAATTTCTGAGCCCCCAGCTGTTAGTGATGGAGGAGGAGGAGGACGAAGGAAGGGGTTGCATTTTTGTCAGGCTGACAGCTCATTCTGTGGCGTTTTAAAGAAGTCCCGTTCTTTTTTTTTAAGGAAAAATCTGCAAAAAGTCATGGGGAGCCCGGGAAATGTTCCTTGCAAAGCATCATGGTCGCAGAGAATGCAAATGAAGGTGCTTATCTCCCCGCCCGGCTCCGTGTTCTTGTATTCAAATCGGAGTCACGCTGAGTCCCATTCAGAGGGCAGAGGGATGCTGTGCTTTTGTTTTTGTTTTACCTATGTTCTCACAACCATGCAAAGGTGGCTTTTGTGCTACAAGGATCTTTCTTTCTTTCTTTTCCTGTCTGCGGTTCTGATTGCAGTCATCCTCTGCTTCGGATTAAAGCACCGTTTCTCATTCCTTGCAAAACTGGGGAAAGGGCAGGGCTGCCTCCCTCCCCCCTTTCCTTGTAGCACCCTCGGTTACAAAATGTTCCCCTGATTTGGTTTATAAGTTCGCAGCCATGCGATCCAACAAATAGGAAAGTTTTAATAAGATTTTCTGACTTTATTTGGTCTCTGCTGCCCCCATCCCCACCCCCAACCCCTCCCGAGGAGAGAGTTGGAAGGAGAGGAAGGAAGGAGGGAGGGGGGAATGAAAAGAAGAAGGGAGGGGGGGAGAAGATGGAAGGAAAAAAGATGGAAGGAAGGAGTAAGAATAGAAGGAAGAAGGAGGAAGGAGAAGGAGGAAGATGGAAGAAGAAGAAGAAAAAGAAGGGAGGGAGAAAAGAGGGAAGGAGGTAGGAAGAGAAGGGGAAGAGAGGGAAAGAGCAGAAAGACAAAGAGGATGAAGTTGATAGGCAAGAGGAAGGAGGAAGGAAGGAAGAAAGAAAAAGGGAGGGAGAGAGGAAAGAAGAAAAGATGGAACTAGAAAGGAAAGAAGGGAGGGAGGAAAGGGGAAGACAGGGAAAGAGCAGAAAGACAGAGAAGGTGACGGTAGATAGGCAGAAGGAAGGAAGAAGGAAGAAATAGGAAGGAGGGAAGGTGAAAGGATGGAGGGAGGAAGGAACAGAAGCGAAGAGGAAGAGAGAGATGGAAAGAGCAGAAAGACAGAGAAGGTAGATAAGCAAAAGAAAGGAAGCTGAAGGAGGAAGGAAGAGAAAAGGAGGAAGGGAGTGAGTGAGGAAAGAAGAGAGGATGGAAGGAGAAAGGAAAGAAGAGAGGGAAAGAGCAGAAGATGGATAAGGTGAAGGTAGATAAGCAAGAGGAATGAAGGAAGGAAGAAGTGAGTGTGTCTCGAGGAAGGCGAAAACATTTAGTGACCAAAGTTACAATGGCATTGAAAAAAGTGACTGATGACCATTTTTCACACTTAGCGACCGTTGCAGCATCCTCAGGGTCAGTGATCAAAATTTTGTTTGGCAACAGATTCGTATTTATGATGGTTTCAGTGTCCTGGGGTGACCTTTTGACAAAATATAAAAATTTTAATCAAGCCCCCCCACCCCCGGTCAATGGTGTCCCTCTTTACCAATCTGAAAATCTGGTCACTTTAGCCTTTATCCACCTATATTTTGGACTGCATGACCTGTTGGTAGGAGAGGGCAGCACTTTGAAAAAGAATAGCAAGACAAATCAATCATTAAAATTGCAACAATCATGGTGCAAACAAGTCTGCCATGCTTTCTATGACTGCCATAAGGCTTGTATTGGCACAGCATAGTTCCAGAGGTAGGCAAAAAGGGGACAGAAAGAAGAAAAGAAATCACTTTATTTCCACTCTGATGCAGAAAGATATAAATAAAAGCAAGAGGGGGTTAATCTAATCCTTTTCTGAAGCACTGAATCAGAGAACAAGACAAAAACAAATCTGTGATCTGGAACTTCCTGAGCACCCACTCAGGGTGGATTAATGAGGACTACACGGCTGTGAAATTATGTGCCCTCTGAGTCAGGAAAATAGTCCTAGTGGTGCATGACCTTGAAATGAGGGGAAGCAAACTTCACCTGATCCACAATTACAAAGAGCCAGGAGGGGAAGGGGGCTTGGGATGAACATATTAAGAGCTTAGAAAAACGTTCTAAATATGAAAGCAACCAAACACTTAACAATCCATCAGCTTGTGAAAATAACGAAGAGGCTTTTCAAAGATATCAACAATTGAACCAAAGCATTAAAAAGAAAGTCAGTCCCCTTTATTTACAAGATGTGGATTTTGGTAGCTGTTGTCAGGGACTTAGCAATGTTTGCCTCTGTTCAATTTTCTCCCTTCAATGAAAAATTGTTGTGAGATGATTTCCAGCCTTAGCTGCTTTACATGACAGTATTATCAAGGATTCATCAAGAGGCCATCTGTCGAATTTATGAAAAAAACACAGACACACACACACACACAGACACACACACACATACACACAGCACAATCACAGATGAAAAGGAAAGAGCAAGACAGAGATTGGTGGTCCTGGGGAAAGATAGATGTGGCAGCATGTGCTTGACTGTGAAAATCACAGCATTTAAATACTGTGAAATAAATTATTCTGCTTGAAAATTAGTGATGCTGTCCCAATTTATATTCTTTTACTCTAAGAACATAATCAAATACATTGCATTCTCATGACTATTTCATTTCTAATGAAAAACTGACATGGGGAATAAAATAGATCCTTAAATTTAATAAGCTTTGCAAGTCACATTTTGGAAATAAACAACTTTTTAAAAAGGGTACTTATAGGGAAAAAATGGCACTTTCTTATTATGCAAGTAAATATCTATCAAACAGAATGATATAGCCATTTGTTTAGATATATTGGGTGAATTTTATTTAAATTATATATCAGTTTAACATTTGTTGTTTTAATATTGATTTATTCTTATTCTAATGCATCTGGCATGAACAATTTATGACTCCCTTAAAGGTATATTTTTATCTTGCATGTAAAACAACAAAACTTTCTTACCCTCAGTTACTATTCTATAATAATTTTGTACTTCCTACATTTTAGGAAAGCAGTGAGCTTAAAACAAACTAGACATAGATTACTGATTCACATGAACAATATAACTAAGCTAATGCTGGCTTGAATAAAACAGAATTCTCCAATGGCTTTAGTTCTATATCGTGGGAAAGACCAGTATTTTAACAGAAGAGGGTAGCTATCTTCTCACTGAGCCCTTGTCATAATCTCTCCTGTTAAGGGAAGAAAAATGTGAGACAGGGTTTATATTTTGGAACTATCCATAGCCACTGATTAGGTTATTTATTCAAAATCAGGAATTGGCAGACTATGACCATAGGCTGCAAGCAGACTCCAAATACTTACAATGGTATTCCAATTGCATTGCTGAATTTCATTGCCATTTAAAAAAAAAAAAACATCATCACTATTATTTATCACTGTATTTTTGGTGAAAAAGCACAAGCAAAGAAAAAAGATACTAAAGATAGAAAAGCTTAAAGTCAGAAAGAAAGTTAAATTCTGAATTTATCCACTGTGTGATGAACTTAAGACCACCTATAAAGCCCACCCAGCACAGCAACTGGTCTTCCATTTATCTGGAGGAAAGAGCTATGTGGCGATAGGACTGCATTCATACAGTTCTGTGGTTTTAATCAAAAACCTAAATTTGGACTTGAGACAGCCACGTTTTTAAAAATATATTCACTTTCTAGAAAAAGTCATTACTATTGTATATGTTGGGAGAAAACTTTGAAATATTTAAATATTCATATTTTTCTTACCTGAACCAATCATACCAATCATCTAACCTAAGCGTGAATTGTAAGTTTCCCAGGGTCACTTGGTAGAGAGGTGGATGGCATACAAATTTAATAAATAAAGAAATAAATAAAACATCTTTAATTTGATCAAAGCATTCAAAGCTGAATTGAAAGATAGCAATGACAGCCAAATATTGGCTGGAAAAGCATTTCACTTACACATATTAAAGATGCAAACAAGCAAGGCTTAATCTGGGCTAGAGCAAACCACTTCTTTTTACCATCAGAATTTGCACCCAGAACATGAGAAGGTAATTAGAAAGGCCTCTTGAAAAACTGGGTAATCAAAACTTTTTAAATTCAGAATTCCAGTCTGGGCATGGAACAAGAACCTGTTATGCCCAATGGTAGTAATCTTAAATGGGGGAGTAACATAGGTGAGTGCATATGGGCACCTGAAGCTTTGATCAAATTTAAGATGTTTATTATCTATTTCAAAAAGGGATGTGGTGGCTCAGTGGCTAAGCTTGTTGATCAGAAGGTCGGCAGTTCAGTGGTTCGAATCCCTAGCACCGCGTAGCAGAGTGAGCTCCCATTATTTATCCTAGATTCTGCCAACTTAGCAGTTCAAAAGCATGTAAAAATGCAAGTAGAAAAATAGGAACCACTTTGATGGGAAGGTAACAGCGTTCCGTGTGCCTTCAGCGTTTAGCGTTTAGTCGTGTGCTTTCAGTGTTTAGTCATGTCGGCCACATGACCACGGAGGCATCTTCGGACAGCGCTGACTCTTCGGCTTTGAAACAGAGATGAGCACCGCCCCCTACAGTCGGGAATGACTAGCACATATGTACGAGGGGAACCTTTAGATTTACCTTTTTAAGACAGAATGTTTTTCCAGTACTTTGACTTTTAACAAAAGTTTTAGCATTATATTTGCTAGGGGAAATAGTGCTATTTTTATACTTTCTCTCTCACTCTCTAAACATTTACTGTGAGCCTCAGAAACAATGCTATGGAGAAAGCAAGAAAAATGTAAATAAATCACAGTAAGAAAAGATTGCAAAATGTCATTGTCAGAAAACAAATAATCCAATGACTCAGAGTTTGTTTAGATGTTCCATACTTAAGACTAGTCAGAGCAGAGACACTGATCAGAGTCTGGGTAGGAGAGACCTGTTGAAAACAGCCTGGATATTTAAGGGAATAAAAAGATGCTGACAAAACACCGAGCATATGACAAAAAATACCAACTTGTGTTACACTTCCTAGATTTCAACACTTTCCAAAAATACATTTTAGCTTCCAGCATAAGATCTCATTTCAATGGATAGGAAGTTGGCTAGTCACCAGCAAGATTTTGCCTGCATTGGGGTAATCCTTGCTAAAGTGATTATTCAGAATAAGAACAATAGAGCAGAGATTTTTTAGAGTTGTAAGGGTGCTTATTCCTTTACAAATACCTAAAACACCGGCAAATTAAAAGTAATTATTGTGTTGCTGTGGCTGTTGCATGTGATGTATGAAGAAGACTTGAGAGCAACATATTGTCCAACAGAGATTTATTTATTTGTTTGTTTTATTAAATTTATACACCACCCATCTCCTGTAAAACAACTCTGGGTGGCTTAAAAAGATAAAAAATAAAACAAAAATTTAAAAGATATATAAAAGCTAGAACCAAGGAAATAGATGGCACAGGGCTGAGATCTTTGTACCCTATCAACACCTCCAGTAGTGAGCACCCCCTTCAGGATCTCAGACCAACTGGAAAACCAAGTTTTGATACTTTTCCAGAAGGTCAAGAAAAGTTCTCACCTCCAGAGATAGTGTGTTCCACAGCTTGGAACCACAATAGAAAGTGATCTTCTCCCATACAACTTAGAATCCCTTAGAAGATGAATTATATCTTTCAGAGATCCTGGAGCAGTGGGGAACTGCCAGAGGACTGGAAAAGAGCTGATGTGGTTCCCATCTTCAAAAAAGGAAAAAAAATAGATCCAGGAAACTACAGACCTATCAGCCTCACCTCAATACCAGGAAAAATTCTGGAAATCTTTCCAGAATAATCAAGCAACAAATTAGTGAACACCTATAAGTAAGCAAAGTAATAGCCAAAAACCAACATGGGTTTGTCAAAAACAGATCATGCCAGACTAATCTTATTGCATTCTTTGACAAAAGTGACAAAATTAGTAGACCAGAGGAATGCCATCGATATAGTTTACTTGAACTTCAGTAAGGCATTTGATAAGGTAGATCATAACCAACTACTAGATAAAGTAGAAGAATGTGGGTTAGACAGCATCACCACCAGATGGATTTGTAACTGGCTGACCAACCGCACTCAACGTGTAGTCCTCAATGGAACTGCATCTACATGGAGGGAAGTATGCAGTGGAGTATCCCAAGGCTCTGTTTTAGGCCCAGTACTCTTCAACATCTTCATCAATAATTTGGATGAGGGAATAAATGGGGAACTCATTAAGTTTGCAGATGACACCAAGCTGGCAGGGATAGCCAACACTCCAGAAGATAGGCTTAAGATGCAGAAGGATCTTGACAAACTTGAACATTGGGCACTATCTAATAAAATGAAATTCAATGGTGAAAAGAGTAAGGTTCTACATTTAGGCAAAAAAAATGAAATGCACAGGTACAGTATAGGTGGTACCTTGCTCAATAGTAGCAACTGTGAGAGGAATCTTGGAGTCCTAGTGGACAACCATTTAAATATGAGCCAGCAGTGTGCAGCAGCTGCCACAAAAGCCAACACAGTTCTAGGCTACATAAACAGAGGGATAGAATCAAGATCACGTGAAGTGTTAATACCACTTTATAATACCTTGGTAAGGCCACACTTGGAATACTGCATTCAGTTTTGGTCGCCACGATATAGAAAAGATGTGGAGACTCTAGAAAGAGTGCAGAGAAGAGCAACAAAGATGATTAGAGGACTGGAGGCTAAAACATATGAAGAAAGGTTGCAGGAACTGGATATGTCTAGTTTAATGAAAAGAAGGTTTAGGGGAGACAGGATAGCAGTGTTCCAATATCTCAGGGGTTGCCACAAAGAAGAGGGAGTCAAACTATTCTCCAAGGCACCTGAGGATAGAACAAGAAGCAATGGGTGGGGACTGATCAAGAAGAGAAGCAACTTAGAACTGATGATAAATTTCCTGACATTTAGAACAATTAATCAGTGGAACAGCTTGCCTCCAGAAGTTGTAAATGCCCCAACACTGGAAGTCTTTAAGAAGAGGTTGGCTAGCCATTTGTCTGAAATGATATAGGGTTTCTTGCCTAGGCATGGGGTTGGACTAGAAGACCTCCAAGGTCCCTTCCCAACTCTGCTATTGTATAAGATAGGGTCCACAGCTAACCTCTCATGCCACCCCAAATCACCTTTTCCAAAATCAGGATACACATCTTTGTTCTTACCCAATCAAGAAAGCAATGTGATTGATTAAGAATATTATTCAGCAAGTATGCTGTTGATAGCTAACTGCACATGTCGATCCTGGGCTACCAGGTGTTGTTGTCAAGTCTTATCTCACTGTGCAGAAGCTGTGTGAGTCTGATTGAAAAAGAACAGATTCAAACTGAAACCTGACTAGACTGTTTGGCTATGGGTATTTAGACAATGTAAATATGATGAATGAATGACCCAACTATGACCTTTGATGGGGATGCAGTTTCCTTTTGGGACAGGTGGGCAAATTGGGAGTCTTTTTTTATATTCTTGGACACAATTCTTGCTTGACTAAATAGTAGCTGCAGCCAGAAAAAACTTTTGCACGAAGTCATCTAGTGAACTAATTTTGTCCATATGTGGACTTTAGGACAGTCATTCATACTTTGGTCACCTCACATTTGGATATTCCAGTGAATTCTACATGGGGTTACTTTTGAATACTATTTAAAAACTGCAGCTGGCTCAAAATGCAGCAGCACAGGCAATAGCAATAGCAGTAGACTTATATACCGCTTCATAGGCCTTTCAGGCCTCTCTAAGCGGTTTACAGAGAGTCAGCATATTGCCCCCAACAATCTGGGTCCTCATTTTACCCACCTCGGAAGGATGGAAGGCTGAGTCAACCCTGAGCCGGTGAGATTTGAACCGCTGACCTGCTGATCTAGCAGTAGCCTGCAGTGCTGCATTTAACCACTGTGCCACCTTGGCTCTTATAGTTATAGGCAGTTATAGACATATCACAATATGTCCACATAACACCCCTGCTCTGTAAACTGCACTAGTTACCAATTGGCTTCTGGGCTCAATTCAAGGTGCTGACCTATAAAGCTTTTCATAACATAGTGAATACTGATTACTTGAGGGACTGCTTGTCTTCTATAATTTCTGCCCATCCTGATTATGCTAATAAATTTTAGTTTCAAGATAGAAATCATTGGTGGTATTTGGGAAGAGAGTTAGATATAAATAAACAAAACTAGCACACCAGCTCTGTGGTAGGTTAATGTATTTGGTTTACTTAATTCCCCTACCCATCCATAAAATAGGTAATACGGATCCTGCTTCTTCTGCTGTCATGTTCCAATTACAACATTATTTGTGTCTGAGTGTGACTTAAAAAAAAAGGGTTCACAAAGATTAATTGCCCCATACTGCAATACTTTTATACAAGAACCCCATGCATTCTTGCTCTGTTTCTATTTTATACATCTGTTTTTATTCCATACCTTTTTATAGAACATGAGCTTTTCCAACAAATTATACAGGATTTGCAATGCCAATAAAAGTATTTCTCATGAAAGAAAGAAGAAACAGAAAGCTAGATGTGTTAAAACAAGAGGATATATTCTTTTTTGATATTTTGTTTTGTTTCCGTATTTTAATTTAGTTGAGCAAGAAGTGACTTGGCACCCTTATAGAAGTAATGGAATGGAATACAGTTACTGCAAGATACAAACAGAAAAGTGATTGAAACATAATAATCAGCAAAACAGACATCCGGGTTAATAGAATTTAATAACAATATTACACACTTCAAACAGTAAAAAGAAATGGTCAGACAATTCAGTTCAGGTATTATTAATATAATTAAGTGGCATCAATAAGCAAAGAGGAATTTTATTTGCTAGTATGTTTTCTAAATAAATCCTGCAATAATTATGACTAATATTAAAAGATGGCTGTCATAAGATATTCTGTTATTTTCAATTGTTTGTTTTTACTGCAAACATTATGTCCTGGCAGATCTATTACTCTAACACGAGTAATGCTTTATGTGCTCATGCTCCATTTTGGGTAGTTTCCAGATGATAAATGAGCTTCTCAGTCTTTATTTTCATTTTCAGACTGCAGTTGCTAGCATAAAGAATTAGTTATTCAGAAAGCAAATTTTCTAACACATTTTATTCAGATAAAAATATTTCTACATTATTTATGTATGAATTGGAAAATTAGACATTTTTCCTTGTATCGTATTATCTTACACAAAAATGAATATAAAAACGAACACACATAGCAGAGGTGGGTTGCTGCTGGTTCGACTCACATCTCCCAAACTGGTAGTAGCGGCAGCAGGAGGCCACCCACCCGGATGCTTCTGCATATGTACAGAAGCGTCTGTACATGCACAAAAGCATTGCACGAGTGTGCGCACATGTGCAGGAGCATGCCCGAACCGGTAGCAAAAAAAATAGCAACCCACCTCTGACACGTAAGTATTGTAATGACTATTTTTTGGATGCATGTTAATAAAGGTTGCATGAACAACTAATCCATGTGGTTCTTTCAATAGTTGAAAAAGCAGACAGAGGTAATGCTAAGATAGGATAATATTTTTCATTCATTCAGCTCATTTACCAGGGCCAATTTAATTTTGAACATATTTTTTCTATATTCAACCATTTTCTACTTTTTAGAAATTCAATTGTTTATTTAGACTGCAGTCATTTACACAGAGACATTAAAACGTGTGCGAAATTGTTTAGAGCTTTAAATGATTTAGAGAGTAACTTAAAGGTCTGTGTTCAACCATGTAGCTTAGCCTTATATTATGATCAGCAAGTTTTCTTTGCTCACCTGCACCATGATAGTAATCAAGTTGGCAGGTCTAGAATAAATATTAGGATAGAGACTCTACAATGGTCTACTAGTCTCTATCTTTTTGTCGGAAATATTGTCAAATATGCTGTGAATAGAAATAAATACCTCTGGTTGCAAAGTGCATTATAATAAACCAATATGTATTTGAAAATCTAACAAATTTTATAGGATACAGAACAACAGAGTTGGATGGGACCTTGGAGGTCTTCTAGTCCAACCCTCTGTTCAAATAGGAGACTCTATACAATTCCTGTCCAAGTCTTATTAAAAAAACTCCAGTGATGGAGCACCCTCAACTTCAGAAGACAAGTTGTTTCACTGATTAATTGTTCTAAACTGTCAGGAAATTTCTCCTTAGTTTTAGGTTGGGTGTCTCTTTGACAAGTTTCCATCCGTTGCTTCTTGTCTTGCCCTCGAGTGCTTTGGAGAATAGGTTGTCCCCGTCTTCTTTTTGACAACCTCTCAAATATTTAAAGACTGCTGTCATGTCATCATTGATCCTCCATTTTGTTAGGCTACGGCATTCATTTCTTTTCTTTCAGAAAGCACCTAAGGCACAGTGCAATCATTCACAACCAAAAGACACTAAAACTGACAAATGAAACAACATTACCTGTATAAATAAATGGATTTTAGCTGTATTCACAAGAACTATCAACAAAACCCTTGAAGAATCATGTAAAAGTCATTTTGTGGATAAAGACAAGATTAGTGCAGTCAAGAACTGGACAATCTAATTAAATGGCTTAAATACGTTAAATAAACTCCTTAGTTAATAACTTATAAATGCGGGTTTTCTATTTGTAAGAAATATTTAATATTAAAATTCCAGTTTCCTACAAAGTAATTAAAGTCTTAAATCTTGATATGATACTAATCTGAAAGGTAATAATTTAACTGGCAATGTATTTAAGTGAGGTACCCTTCATATCTGTTTTTCTTCTAAAGCAGAGGCTTGAATTGCATGGTTATTTATATAGAAGTAGGGAAAAAAGCAAAATAATTATTCCCTAAAGAAAAGAACAGCAGGTTAAGATAGGACTGAATATAGTATTCAGACATTCCAGAGCTTGTACATCACTCCAGGAGCAATTGAAGAATATCTCCCTTACTTTGAATTCTGCTAAGCTAAGAACTAGTTTGGTCTAAAGGACAAGGCACTAGGCTAGAAACCAGACTACTATGAGTTCTAGTCCCACTTTAGGCACATAAGCCTACTGGATGACTTTGGACAGTCAGCTTCTCTCAATCCATGGCATCTGGCTCAAGTGACAAGCAGTTCAGTCAATTCATGTCACAACCAATGGCTCAATACTTAGTTGATCTGATAAAAATGAACTCTATGCTCGTGAGAAAACACTAGGAAAAAAGTTGCAGTTTGCTAAGCTGTGTACTTCAATGGCAAATAGTAACAGAAGCAAGGGAGAAGGAGGAGCCAGTCTGAGGGCAAACCCATGGGCAATAGCAATTAGTAGCTCTGCTTACTTGAGGCAGATAAACCAAAGGGGCATCTTAGCCAAGGATACCCACCTCAAAAAACTACCTAGATCTGACACCAAGTAATGATTCAATAAATTATGCGGTGGATCTCATTTTATTCTTGCTTGCACCATATGTCATAGAAAGGCATCAAGGAGGTTTGTTCTCACATTCTCCCTCCTAGCAAATGTGACTCAAAGCTCAATATGTTACTAACAGGAATTGCCAAGAAAAGCCATTTGGAATTGTGAGCAACCTGGCCATTAAATGGCAGCGGTATTTTCCATAGGTACATTTTATTAGAATAATCTTTGAACTATTCCACTACATGAACTTCAATATTACTAAAATATCTTTCCATCTGTGTGAGTACAGGTTCAGGAGAACAGGCTGGCAAGAGATGGCAGGCAGTGTTATTTTAAATAGCTGTTCAACGAAATAAATACTAAGCACATAGTTCGGCATTTCAAAAATTGTAAAATAAATCATCATCAAAAGCCTTATTTTATGAATCTATAAATCTCTGGAAAATAAACGTTTTCTTCATCTTGCTGTGTTTTAATAAAGAATCCTCCCTTTTTACTCACTCAATTACAATATCACTATCAGTTCAAATTACAGGTCAGAGATACGGAGCTTAATGTATGTACAGCCAGTTCTCTCCTCCTAATAACCTGTCATTCCCGGAATTTGAATGTCAGAATGCAGCCTGCTGTGGTAATGCTCTTCGGCAGTGCTGTGATGAAAACTTTGGACAAATCATGAAGAACATTCCAGATCGAAATCATCAGAAGGTTACTGGGGAGAGCTTTTCATTCTGCTTTGACCCCTTGATCTGACAAGTGACACCTACAAAATGAACAGCCCTCCAACTTAAATTGTTTAACTGTAGCCTGATCAGTTTTATTATCTTGCTAATCCGGATATCAGCCATTTCATCAGAATGGCAGATATGCATATCATGAATTATTTTGACACCAAGACCTTTTAATTTTTGCCAGCAATATTTCACCGCACCAATCAGGGCCTGCAGTCAGTGATGCTTCTCACCTCCTGAGATGTCAAGAGGACAGTGCACTCCTGACAGTACCAAATCATCGGGGAGCTGTAACGAGCTATTGCTGCAATTATTATTATCTCCTGTAGCCATGCATTTCATTACAGAGCAAGCAGGCAGAGGCTTCGCTCGTCTTATTGAGGAATCGCCGCTGTTTTATGTGCTGCAGGGCTCTATGGTGTAATTTCTTTTCTCCTCAGCAGACAAGGGTAGGTGAATTTCTAATAAAAACAAAACATTGGTGAGGTGCTGTAGGAAAGGAAAAATGATCACAATACACTACATTAAGCAGCGGTGAGACTGTTTAAATGGCCCACTTCTCGTTTATGAAAGTAGCGGTTAATCAGCAATATGGTTTGCTACAGACAGAAATAAAACACAGTTTATTATTATATATATATATATATATATATATATATATATATATATATATATATATATATATATATATATATATATATATATTTCCTCATATTTCCCCTTATCCTTTGGTTTAGCTTTCTCTACTTTATACACAGAAGCCTAGAAAAACCTCTGAATATTAGAACATTCAAAATATAAATATAAAAAGAAAATAATGTTGATTAGACAAAAAGCTGCGGAACAATTTGTTTATGGTGAGGAAAAGTGTTTAAATATGTGGCCTAGAGAGACTTCCATTTCATAACCATTTCATAACCAGGCTTCCCACAAAACCTTCACTTGACATAGAACAGCTATTTCTGCCACAAAATATGCTCTTGCATTTTCCACATTTCTTCAAATATCCTGAAGCCATCATATCATTCCATAATATTCATCTGTTAGACTTTTCCCTTTCTAGTTCCAAGAAGACAATCTAACATAATATCATAAAGATTAAATAAATGGTATTGATCAGAGAAAACCAAAACATCTACTGTATTTGATTTCCAGGATGCAGTATTTACTCTTCCATTCCATACTCTTCACAAAATGTTTCAACTTGGCGATCATTTCTATATACAGAGTTATAATGTACTCTACATATATATTATTAAAACTGTGCGTGCTTCTAAAAATATTTAGAAAAAATGTTTTTCCCTCATGTGAATACAAGCATAGCATTTCCCTCTTAGAAGAAATATGTTGCCATTTTAAGAGCTTTTTTAATGACTCAGTGTCCTAAAGAAGCAGCATCTTTGTTCATATTTACACAAGATCCAAATATTTCTTCTGAGTCATTTTTTTTAAGCATGCATGAGTTTAATGTACAAGATCATAAGTGACAACTACATATATTTAATTTGGTATGTATGTTCACAGAATCTCCTCATATATGAAGCAAAATAAACATGTATGCTTTTGTAACTATTGATGATGCATAAACATTCATAATTTTCTATATGGAAGTAATATTGATATAAAAAATTCATGACATGATAATTCCCAAGTAAAAGTCTATTCAACTACTGTAAAATTGATATTTAAAATGTTGATATCTGAATATTGTCCAATGGATTATCAGAAACTTAGTGGGTTTAATTTTTATCAATTAAAGATGTTAATATTGATAAAATATAGTAACCTTTAAAAAGCAACTGTCCTTTTTAAAAAAAAATAGTATTGTATATGGTTATAACATAGTTATAACTAATTGCATTTTTTTTACCTGTACTTGATCTTTGGTCAGAAATCATAATTTTATTCCATACATTTCAAAGCAAATATAGATAAGTATGGATGCTCATACAATATAGCTGTATGCTTGTCATTGAAAATAAATCTCTAACACAAGCACATGCATTGCATCAGTTGTTTCAATTGATCGAACAGCTGGCTTTAGTTTACTGAGCTATTTGTATAGGATTGATCTACAGCAGAGTGTGAAGAACTCTGCTTGCAATAAACATCTATTTGAAGTCAAGGTTGAAAATCCCACTGACTTTCATTGAGATGGATTATATTCCAAATAATTGCACAAGATCATTTTTCTCTGCAGGAGGATTTTTTTTTAACCAAATATTTATCAATTCCAAAATGGTCTATTCCTAAAGTATAGAATTGAAGAACATGAAGATTCTACATATGTATCTATGAAGTAGCAAATTCAAGAAGTAAATCTTTCCCTGGGCTGCATATCAGCAGGATGGAAGGATTACAGTATTTATGACTCCCATATGAATTTTCTTCCCCAAAATGGAATACTAGTCAAAAGAGAGAGATGTGACAGAGAGAGATCAATTATTCTGCAATCTGAAATGGTCCAAGACTAGAAAAGCTTTTCATCTTGTCCATGCTTGTAGGACAGATTAGGCAACATTTTGACATACATTTATTTCCATTTAAGGCATACAGAAAACATCTCTGTGACATTTTGCATCATTAGAGAACTCAGTCTTCAAACAATAACTCAATCTGGTCCACATTAGGGGTTAAATCCCAAGATTTTGCATTGAGTTTGTTTTATTTATAACAATTTATAAAATGCTTATTTCAAACAAGGTTCTAAACAGCATACAGAATAGTACAAACATCAAAATTAAAATCAATAACTTAAAAGTTATAACATAAACCAGACAAATAATATTCATTATTATCTTGCTATTCATGATAGGACCAAGGGATGATATTGTCAATAAAAGGTTATAAATTGAGGAATCTGCCATTGTAAGCTCCTGTACATAAAGGCTTTCTAACATAGCCAGTTCTTAATGGCTTTTCTCAATTCCAGCAGGGTTAATGCTGGTTTAATCCCAGATCAAGCCTTCTTTCAAGAGAGACAGGCAACAACAAAAAAAGAGGCCTTCATGGTTGCTTCAAAGATGGGAATTCCAGCTTCCAAAGCTTTTACACAAAAATCCACTCTTGGTTATTCTCCCCCACCCTTTGTTTTTCATTTAACTATGATTTAGAGGATGGAAGGTCCTTTTGTGCTGTCATTGCTTGATAAGTAAAAATCAGAGATCCATGTGAAGTACTATAAAGCAACCAATTCTCAGACTCAGATATATCTTTTACATGCATGTGCATGTGATCACACCCAAATATGCTCTATATTGGCCGGAAAGCAGCTTTGTCAAAATTATAGTTATAATAAAAGTATTTCCTAGTGCAACCTGGAATGGCTGGGATTGACCTTAGAATCTAGACCACTTCCCCTTGATTGCACCATGGAAACTAAGGTAAAGGAAAAAAAAATTAGTTATTTTATTCTGGTGATATGACTAATTCAGTTTTCATTATTAAAGCAACATGTTCTAGTATGTTTTTTATGTGGAGTAACAGCTGATGCTGTTTGAAAGTTTGGCACCAAAGAAACAGGACCATATTTTGCAATCACCCCCTCCCCCCCCCCACATACACATAAAAAAATATTTTAATAAATTCATTGCAGAAATTGCTTGTTAAATTTCAAGTCATTTTATTTGGCAAAGACAAGCTTAACAGTGTTTTTACTAGATATTATTTAATCAAAAATTAAATGATGAATGTTATTTTTAAAATGAATGCCTTGCTTTTCCTAAATATAGTCTAAGATGCTCACAATGTAGATAATCCCCACACCATTGAGATCAAAGCTCAAATTAAAAACCACAATATTAAAAGATAGTCTGTTATCAATCTAGCAATCTTATTTGTACGTTATGACAAAAATGAAGAAACGTTATCCATACTGTCCTCATAAGAAGCTTTGTTTTTGCTTAGTGAATTCTACAGTGTCATGTATGAGTCTAAATATAAATAATATTTGGAATCCATTTCTCAATACACTTTCATAAATATTATACACCTCTGAACAATTCTGAAATAGTGGCTATTCCTTGACAAACTGAGATCTTAAGTTTACATTGCATTTCTCAGAACTGGGCTGTTTTAATGGGTAGAATCAGCTGCAGCCTCAAACAACTGGTTTCAGGAAATTGTGTTATTATTTAATGTACATAGTGTTTTGTTGTGGCCCAGCAGGAGCTGTTGGAGCTGCCACCAGACTCCGACAGTGAGGGGCCCTATGAGTTGGCTCTGGAGGTTGTGGAGGACCCTGGACAGGGTTCCGACTCCAAGCAGGGCACAGAGAGACTGGTTGACGCCTGAGCCTTGGACCAGTGGGAGGAGACAAGGGAGAATGATCCAGAAGCCAGCAGTGAGTTGTTCCTGGATGCACGCCATCGAAGAGCTACTAGACGTCAGGAACAATTATACAATTACAGGGGGTGATTGTACTCAGCTGGTGGTCATTAGCTCCTCTCCAGACTATAAAAACTACTTGTGCACATGGCCCTCTTTGTAGAAGTCAACGCAGGAGGACAGTACTGTGAGCTTGGCAGGCTGGATTGCTGCCAAGCCTTATCTGAGTTTATTGCTGCCTGAGTTTGTCTGAGTTGCTGCCAAGGTCCTTATCTATTTGTTATGCTTGGCTTTCAATCACCGAGGTTTTGGTGTTTTGCTAATTAAAGTACATTCCAGTTAAGCTTGTCTCGGCATTCGTTACTGGATGAAGGAGGGGGTCAGAACAGTGTTTCATGCACACTCTTCTCCAGGATGTCAAAGAGTGATATTGATATAATTTGGCATGCTATTAATTATATGCACCTTTACTTGGAGAAAAAAGCAAGAGTCCAAGTGGCACAGTGGTTAGAATGCAGTATTGCAGGCTAATTCTGCCCATAGTCTGGAATTCAGTCCTGACCAAGCTCGAAGTTGACAGTCTTCCGTCCTTCAAAAGTTAATAAAATCAGGACTCAGATTGTTGGGGGCAATTACTGACATTGTAAACCACCCAGAGAGTGCTGTAAAGCACTGGAGGAAAGTGTATAAATCTAAATGCTATTGCTATTCTATCTACTGTATGCTACCAAAAAAATATTGGGATAATCCTGGTTCAAGAGAAAATAAAACAAATCCATATTTTCTTACTTCACTTGTGGAAGAAATAACCATGGTTTCCTGCATATTGTCACAATTTAGCTCCTAGAATCAAGATAAAGACTCTATAGAGGTAATAGGGAATGATGTTGAAGGACAGGAGGAAGAACCCTACCAAAGCAATGATCAGACAACTGGGCCATTCCAAGAAATTACTTTGAGTAAATGTCTCAGACAGGTCTCTCCCTAGTTCATCTAAGTGAGGGAGGGGAAACACATTCCTATTTGCAAGGTTCTATTACTGTAGCTGTTACACTAAAAGTGGTCCTGACTTATATAGCATTAGTTTCTTAGTGTGGGCTTCTTTACAGGAATCACACTCTCTCTCCTCATGCAAGAGCAGAATTCCTCTAAGGTTGGCATTATCCATTTCTATCTGCATGGTTCAAGGAGCTTCCAATTACTGAAACATTTAATGTCTGGCTTAGTTTTAGATCTGAGGAAATGTTACAAAAACAATTGTGAAACCTTCCTTGAGGAATTTCATATTAACTGGAGTTCCCATCTCAACCATTTCCCAGTTCCTGGGATTTCCTCCTTCTAGAGTGAACTTATGCCATTGTGGTACCTCTTGATTTTCTATATTAGATATACTTGAAGAAGTTGATTTGCTAGTCCATCTATTCAACATCCCCTCCCCCCCAAAAAACACAGAGTAGACCTGAGTATGGGAATGGGCAGGTAGGACACTGATTAGCATGCTAGTTTTCCTATTGGCCCTTCTGCATCCATCATAGAGTATCCATGAGGCTCCTTGCACTACAGCAGGAAAATGGACTAAAAGGTAAAAGAAATGAGGCCATAGCTATGTAGAAGCCCCATTTAACATTATCTATTCTCATATGTAGCTTTAATACTCTCAAAACCTCTGAAAAGATCAGGCCTTTGCACATAAAGCTAATTTTTTTGCAAGCTGGACTGATAGTACAGGATGCAGCAGGAATGAAAGTCTAGCTTTATTTATTTATCAAACGTATGAATCCACCTATCTAACCCATGGCAACCCTGATCAGTGTAAAATGATAGATAAAAAGCAAGAATATAAAATGGCAAATACAAATAGAATAAATGATAATAATGAATATTCTTTTTTAAAAAACAGTGGAAATCCTATAGCTGAAGGAAATAAAAATAGCCTCCTTAACAAACATTTCCAGTTCCCTAGATATCCCAGGCCTGGTCACATAGCCAGGTCTTCTTTCTTTCAGAATATCAAAATGGATAGGACTAGTCTAATTTCAAGAGGAAGGATATTTCATGAGGCAGGTGCCACAGCAGAGAAGGCACATCTCTTAGGATCCTCTAAATGTAAATCCCTAGCTGAAGATAGCTACAGCATACTTCTCTATGAGATCTGTTGGGCGGCTGATATAAGCAGAGAAAACATGGTCAAATAGCCCAGTCCCAGGCACAAAAGCATAGTTATTACTAATACTCATATTGTACCTATAGAAACTATAAGGAAGTCAATATCACCTGTAAAATATAGGCTGGAGTTATACACCGAAATTGCCAAAATGCTACTTGTTCATTTATAGCTTACTATTGTGTGAACCCAACTATACATTTTGTATAAATTAAGCATGGGTTGTGACAAAGTGTGAAAATGCCCTAGATATTACATTAGCCATAGAAATTAACTTGTAGATGTTGGATAGGGCCTAATAAATGGTTTTGTCATATGCTGATGACTTTCAATTCTGTTTTCTTTCTCATCATGCTGAAGTATGATGGTGCCTTCATATTGTGACAATTGAACATTCCTGGAGCAAACCTTCGTCATTCGGGGTAATATGGTAACAGTTATAGCCCGTGTACTTTGATGAATTTGATAATCCAGTGCATTTTATGAATTTAATATGCCAGTTTGCTGCAAGAATCTAGTGAACATCAATGCTGATTCAATGGATGGGATCAAATGATTGTAATGCTTTTCTCCTTGGGCTGTTCTTGAAGATGATACGGAAACTTCCACTGTATGGTAATTCAATTGATTTGCCACTAATGGCTTTTCAATATCATTCACATATCATTTTTGTCTTGAAATGTCTTCACTGGGTGACAGTATATTTTTGCACTCAATTCAGAATGTTTGATTTGACCTTTAAAATTTGAGCCTGAATCTTAAGTATCTGAACGTGCCAATTTCCTGGGTCTCTTCATCATACTAAGATCTGCTAGTTCAAGATTTATTCCACATATAATCAGACAATTAACTATTTTTTTTAAAAAAGGCTTAACTGTGAACAGGCATGAGTATGGAAGGTGGGGAGCAAATAATGTATGTCACTCCATCATAATTCAAATGTATGAATTTATACGAGAGTCTTTTTTTTAAAGTAATTTTATTATAAGAGATTTTACATAAGTTTAAAAACTTACAGAAACATAAAAGAAAAGGTAGGAAAAGAAACAGTGGAAGATAATAAAAGGGAAAGAAAAAGAGGAAAAAAGAAAGAAATGACTTCTTTGCAACAGTTGCAAACATAAGTGCCATCTTCACCTCCCAAATTACATATCATTTGTGATGCAAGACCAGAGTAGCATTTGTTATGGATACACTGGTAGTAAGCTTGTTACCATCAATAAATTACAAAAAGCATGATTCTTAATCCAGGTATTGGTAAAATGCAACAGGATATTTATAATAGTTCAACATCATCTGCATTTCTCCCAGATCCAGTCTTGTCCAAACCTACTAATACATTCTCAAATAAGAAATGTATTGACCTTTCATGAATTGACCTTTCAATGCCATGAAACTTTTCCTTAGTTTTTTTTACAGGACACTAAACTGGCTAGCTTTCATGAAACCCTATTCAAAAACATCTTCATATCATTTCTAGAGCTATTGTACAGCAAACAGGTAAACAGGTCTTTTCAAACAGGTAAACAGGTTTAGGAAATTTAAATACAGCTGTAAAGTTTTACTATCCAGAAGTCCATAAAATGTAATGAATAATAGAATAACAGAATAACAGAGTTTGAAAAGATCTTGGAGGTCTTCTAGTCCAGGAATCCTCAACCCTGGGGCGCAGACCTCTACTAGGCCACCGAAATGGTGGGCAAGCACACGGAGCTTCATTTGCACATGTGCAAGATTTAGGTTGTGTGCACAAAACCATTCCCCCCCCTGCCAAAACCATGGCCACTGGTCCATGGAACAAAAAAGGTTGGGGACCAACCTAGTCAAACCCCCTGCTCAAGCAGGAGACCCTGTAGCAGTGAAGGCTAATCTTTTCCATACTGAGTGCCCAAACATTCGTACCTGCATGTATCCCAACCCTACACACGCAACCTGCCCCCCATGCATGGGCCCACACACACACCCCACACGTGCGTGGCAGAGATCCAAAGATCAGCTGGCTGGCGGGAGATGCACGCACATGCGCGAAGGAGCTGAACTGGGACAACAGCTTGCATACCCATAGAGAGAGTACTGCGTGCCACCTCTGGCAAGCGTGACATAGGTTCACCATCATGGTCCTATGCCATTTCAGAGAAGTGGTTGTATCAGTGATGGAGCATCCACAACTTCTGGACAAGCTTTTCCACTGATTATTTTTTCTAAATCTCAGGAAATATCTAATTTCTAGATTGTTACTCCTTATTTCTAATTGAAACAAATTCCTTCCTGATATTTTGCAATTCATGTATCCCAGCATTGTATAAGGAGAGGTCAGCAATCAACAAAGCTAATAGAATCCAAAACACCATTACCAAAGCTTTGAACATTTTGCCTAAACATGAGGTTTGCAATCCTGCATTACAGATAGCTAAGAATAGATGGTAAATTGGAACTAGATATGTAGTACTTTTCCTTTTAATATACATATACTCCAAAATCCAATGTTTCCATTTGGGAACAGGAAGTCTGTGACAGCCATACTGAAAAGGTTACCATAGGTTTGGTAACTACACTGAAAAAGATCAGTTTGTGCATCTTCTAATGAATATACAGTACTAAGTTCTCAATTAGAAAAAAAATGTTACAATAATATTTAATGCAACCTTCACATACAACCAAGGCTAAATGAAGACCACAATAAAGTGCTACTAGTTTTGCAGGGTGTGTTTTATAATTATCCCAAGACTGCCAGTTACTAATGTTTTATCTCACATATTGATCAGTCATTCATCCCTTTGCACTCTGTGTTGGCAATTAGTAGGCAGATGGCCTCCATTCAAAGTGCCCCATTTGCCTGAGTGTCATGAGTTGCTGACTCCTCTATTAGACAATTAAGTAGACAATTAAGTAGCGGGTACCATATAATAGATGACACAAGGAGCAGAATGACTCAGGACTGGGGAAAATAAACAAATTGTTCCCCCTGTGGTGAGCAAAGATCTTTCAATCCATAGAATCAAAGGGAGATTCAAAAATATTCAGCATGATAGGGGGAAATGCTAAATTATTTTAGTGCAGGCATGTGTGGACCTATCATTTCAGGTAAGGCCTGAACACCTTACAGGGCTGAATATGATAGGGATTCAAGGCAACCAAATTATCCTGTCCTGTCCTATCTTCTATTCTCCATTTTATTAAACATATTTCCGTGCCTCCCAAAACAAACATTTTTAGTAGCTGACATTCAACATTCATAGAATATGCAATTGGTCATGAATTTTCTCATGCAATTAATTATATTGACCATTATATCATTCACAGATCTTTGCATTCTAATTCATCCTTTGTATTTAAGGTTAGTTTGTTTGTTTGTTTACAAATTTAGTTAAGATGGCAGAACACCTTAAATAAGAGAACTGGGCAATGAAGTGAAAATAAAACCAATAAAAACACAGTAAGAACAATCAATTCAATACCTAGATGAGACATCTGGATTTTTTTCCCTAACAACATAAATCAAATCACATCAGTTGTGGGCCCTACTAACATCTCAGTCATAATGCCTGGGAGACAAGCCAGGTCTTTTAGGCTTTCAGGAAGGCTTGCAAAACTCAGGACAGTCCAAATCTCAACTGTTCACCATGCATTTGTGTCAGTACAATGCACAAACCTCTTAGATGTTGACAACAGCACGTTGGCTTGCAAGGCAGTCTCTAAATTAGAAGTCCTAACTTATATATAAAAAAAAGGTTTATAGTATGCATATACTGTAGCAATGCCAAAGTACTTTTATTCCATCCTTGAAATGGATGGAAAGTATATCAATATAAAAAGCTCTGCCCTCAGATCATACCTTTTCCACACTTAGGCAACTAAGTCAGTGCTAAATATTGAAGTTATTAGGTCAATTGTCAGATGACTAAAACTTTTTTTTAAATCCATGATTTCAAGAATCCAAGGGGAGATTGAAGAAACTCTGACAAAGCAGGAAAAGCCATCCCTGAGGAAGAATCTCTATAGGGCCGTGATGGCGAACCTATGGCACGTATGCCCAAAGTGGCATGCGGGGTCATGTTGCGTGGCACGTGTGGTGTTGCCCATTCCTCTTCTGGGTTTTTGGTGTGCATGCGCCAGAAATTGAAAGAGCTGGTCCCCCAGCTGATCGGCGCATTCACATTCGTGGCAATAACCAGAAGACTTGCTGGCTAGTGTGCATGCACATGCCAATAACTGGAACTACATTTTCCAGCATGCACATGCCCCCTTGGTAGCTCTTCTTCCTGGTCGCAGCCCAGGCAAGCATAGGTGTGCACGAAGTGCTCCCTATTTGACACTTGATGCTGAAAAGGTTCGCCATCAATGCTATAGGGTGTACAGTAGTGGAGGTATTCAGCTGGTTCGGACCAGTTCAGGCACACCGGTCGCAGCAACCTGTGGGCACAACCCATCCACCTGGCTCTATGTCATCCTATTTAGCTCCATTTTCTAATCTACGCGCCTGGGTACCAGCCAACACATGAGCAAAGTGCATGCATGGAAGGTGCACATGCTCATGAAGCTCACAGTTTCGGTGCATGGCAGACCGGTGGTGAAATTATGTGACACCCATCTCTAGTGTACAGGAATGGCTTAAGACATGGAAGTAGAAGGATTGGTGAAGAGCTCTTCTTCATGTACTCCTGGTGGTCACTTGCCTCACATCTTGCAAGCAGAGAAGTAGCTGGGCATTGTTTTCTCAGTGGCCGGATGTGAACAAGGACAAGGATCTCAAGTGGGAATATGGACAGCAAGAGGAGAGAAAGCCTGCAGGTTGCAGAAGCCACTTTGTATCAGACAGTAGTTGTGGAATAAGCAAGCCAGTCTTACAAAGCAGTGGAACTAGATCCCAACCTGACAAAAATTAGTACAATAGAGAAGGATTAAAAACAATTTTAGATACAGTCAGAATAAACCACCTCCACCCTTCCCATCCTGCATTTTTGAAAATACTACTGTTCTGAAAACTCATGTAATATTTTATGAAATGTATCTGCTGCCCAACTCCTAGCAAACATTTAAAAGCAAGGAAACAAAAAAAGACAAAAATAATGATGACATAAATGACAATGGTAACATGGATTATTGATATTGCTATTATTATTGTCTTATCATTTCAAGTTTGGCTTTAAAGCCTAATGAGAAAAGAAGAAACTCAGATACAAAAATAGGACAGCTGCTGAGCTTATTCCCTCTGGCAGCCACAACGCAAATAGTCCTGGAGTTGCTGAGCCTAGCAGCTGGGCAGAAGAAATGTCCCATAGTAGAACTGCCAGCCAACTGGAGCCCAACAGATCATTGACCTCCAGAGGTCCATCTTCCATGTGCCATGGATTGCCCAGATGGGAGGCCTTCTGTTACAAGAAATGGGAAATCTTTAATTGTCTGCGACAATACCTTGGACTGCTTTCAGCCTACCTTAGCAGCAGACTTACTGTAGACAGAGGCTTCATTGGGAAGATGTATCCTCAAGAAATAAGCAGAGCAAGGACGCTGTGGGAATGAGCCAAATATGAGAAGACTTGGGGTAAAACTGGCCAAATGCTTATGTCAAACTGACCAAAGTGAATCAAAGCTGCCTGGTACAATCCTTCCTGTTAGCAGAGAATGCCACATGAGATATGGGTGGATAGGATGCAAGTAGATCTAGTTCACTCTTTTGCTATCTTATTACAAAGCAAGATGACAGTACATAAACAGTGATTGGGCCATTTAGAAGCCTCCTCCCCTTCAATGAATGATGATGTTGACTGGCAAGTGCCTGGTTAGAAAAAGCTAGCTTTTAAATATGTAGTTTAATCAAAACCTTACTCATACAGTATATACTAATATAATTCAGAAGTAGAACTGATTTGATAGTTCAGAATGAAAGGTTGAAAAAAAATGTGATAAGGAGTTCTGAAAATGGGCTCTTCATTACTTGATAGTGTCAGGACTGGATACTGAGGGAGAGAAATGGGGAAAGTCATGGAAGAAAAGGAAAGAAAGATAAGAAACAATATAAAAGTAAGATAACTATAGGAAGACAAGTATAAGTCCTGTATGTGAAACTATTAAAATATATTTATCTCAGAACACAATGATTAGAAAGTGAGCATAAGGAAAATGAGTGTAGAAATAAAACATGGCAAACTGTTGCAGAAGTGGGTGAGAAGTGTAATGAGAAGTGTAAAAAACGATAGTTGGTAGAGTAACAGCAATAGCATTTAGACTTATATATTGCTCCACAACACTCTTTACAGCACTCTCTGGACAGTTTACAATGTTGAAGTATTATTTGCATATTGCCCCCAACAATCTGGGTCCTCATTTTACTGACTTCGGAAAGGTGGAAGGCTGAGTCATCCTTGAGTCCCATCAGGACTGAACTCCAGGCTGTGAGCAGAGTTTTGCCTGCAATACTTCACTTTCACAATTGTGCCGCCAGGGCTATGTTACAAAAATGTGCAAGAGGCTATAAATGAGAAAAAAATATGCATTAGATCAGTGATTGCAAACCTTTTCAGCACCAAGTGCCAAAAAGGTCACACATAAATGTCATGCATGCGCGCACCCTCTGGAAAAGCCAAACCTCCGGGTTCTGGCCTACATGCGCACTCAAAAATCAGTTGGCCAGCACACATGCACAAACTTTTTTTCAGCACTGCCGCACGTGCGAAGGACAGATGATCATCACATGCATATGCATGCTAGAAACCCAGAAGACAAACAGGCAAGGCCACATGTGCTGGTCGACATGGGTTCGGGTGCCACTTTGGGCACACATGCCATAGGTTTGCCATCATGGCATTAGATAAATAGTACAAAAATAAGATGAGAAATCCTCTGTCTGTGCATACATGTAGTGTATCTATGTTTATGCATGTCTGTGTGTCTGTGTATGTAGTATATATAATACAGTGGATTCACTTATGGGCTGATTATACAACTTGTATAACATACCGTATGGGTGAAGATTGAATCTGTATTTGGATCTGATGATTTGAAGAATGTTATTATTGCTCCACTATACAAAAGGAAATGTAGGTACTGTTGTGGTTCTTGGTCTTGAGGTTAAGGTTAAGGTACCAGATTAGAAAGCAAAAAATCATGAGTTCAAGTCCAGCCTTAGCCGTGAAAGCCAGTTGGATGTCCTTGGGTCAATCACTCTCCCAGCAACTCACCACTCATAGTTGTTGTGGGAAAATAGGAGGAGAGAGGTGTGTTGAATATGTTCAGCACCTTGAGTGACTTGTAAAAATTATAAAGGTGGAATATAAGTAATCAAATAAATAATAAATAAGATTAAATGTTCCTGGGAAGATATTTGTAAGAATTCTGATGGGAAGGAAGGATACAAGGGGAGATAACAAGAAAAAAATGGGAAGTGCTTGTCAAAGAAAATGGATGTGTGATTGCAAGTTATTCATAAATAGCTAAAAAAAACAATAGAACAAGTAGATAATTCTGTATATATTGTACAATATTTACTAAAAGTGATAAAATGGGTGGAAAGTTTTTGAGATATTCAAATGCTAATAGAACATAATAAATAGTGTGAGGTGGAATTAATGTTTGCTTTAGTATATGCACTGGTGAAGCAAGCACAAATTAATGTTTGTTGAAAGAAGTGAAAATGACTGTTATAAGAACATCCTTGTCCATTTTTTTATATAGCAATGAGATAGAAATGTCATGAAAAGCATACAAGTTAATTTGAAAGTAGTCAGACTAGGGTATTTAAGAAGCTAGTGCGGTACAATTGGAAGAGGTAGCATCAAGGAATACATACTTAATAAATGAACTTTTACTTCCAAAGTGAATGACTGATATTAAAGAATAATGCTACAAAATAAATATATCAAAGAAGAGTGAATGGATGAAGACAAAAAGAAAAACTTAGATGGCTGCTGCTGCTGAGATTCTCAGAAATAGAGTACATCAAGGTCATAGAAACAACAATGGTTCCCAAAGTTAGGAACTTTAGAGAGAGATAGTTGTTGACGATATAAATTAAGTGTTTCTTTTTCTTATCTCATGCTGTTATTTCTTCACTATTTGTTGCACCATTTCAGTACTCCATAGTATATGGTGATGGTCATACCAAAATAAAATAGCCTAGTGGGTAAACATGTATCCTTTTATGTGAGTTTAAACAGGAATATAAATTGGTTTGTTTAGGTAGCCTAGTTCTACTAACTGTTCTCTCTAACTGGTCTCATCTCTGGTTCCACCACAAAACCGCGTTCGACTAAAGCACGCTCGACGAAACCGCGTAGCTGACGTCATCAACAGGGCGACAACAGCGCGGAGACAGAAGCACGCTGTAAACGCTAAACCTAAAATTAACCCCTAAATCTAAACCTAACCCCCCTAAACCTAATCCTAAACCTAATCCTAAACCTAACCCTTAACCTAACCCTAAACCTAACCCTAAACCTAACCCTTAACCTAACCCTAAACCTAATCCTAACCCTTAACCTAACCCTAAAGCTAACCCTAACCCTTAACCTAACCCTAAAGCTAACCCTAACCCTTAACCTAACCCTAAAGCTAACCCTAAAGCTAACCCTAAAGCTAACCCTTACCTTAAGTTGAATCGGCTTGCTTTCAAAGCACTATTTAAAGCGCCCTTCTTTCTCCGCACTCGCTGTTGTCGCCCTGTTGATGACGTCAGCGACGCGATTTAATCGGGCGCGGCTTAGTCGAGTGCGGTTTTGTCATGCCACGCTCATCTCTATTATCTGCTTCTCAGTCCATTTTTACCAAAATACTTCAGGGTTGTAACATGAAATCTTCTCAAAGATGAAGATGGTCACTATCATAATTGCTGTTACAATTGAAGGAACAC
This sequence comes from Thamnophis sirtalis, assembly GCF_051295495.1. NCBI lineage: Eukaryota > Metazoa > Chordata > Lepidosauria > Squamata > Natricidae > Thamnophis > Thamnophis sirtalis. The sequence continues at coordinate 135,645,020 of NW_028261382.1, read as the reverse complement.
TATGCAGCTGATTTTTTTTAATGATTGCTATTGTCTCTTATATTCACACAATTTGGAAGAGCTATAGATACCGACATCCTATTTAATTTAATATACATTTTAATAACTATGAAATTTTACTGTGTCAGAGAAAATAATATGGAAGCATATCAGATGGTGAAATGGAACTATAATTATTTTAACTTTAATCCAGTCCTAAGGTTGCTATCCAGAAATATATTTTGTCCATATGGAAAAACTTGATATCTGCATCCATCTTTTTGGTCTTTTTTTTCTCAGATTTTTCTCAATTTTTCTGCTGTATTAAACCTTATTTCTGACTTCTCTTCAGTTTTTCTTGCCTGGAACCAAAAACCTACAAATAGCCTAAAATGAAATTACCACACAGTTGCTTAGATATAGGATTATTATGTTTTATTATTGTAAATCAAACTGTTATAAATAGAACAATTTTCTAACCTGGATCAAGCAATGTACTTTGAGCAATTTGCTTCCTTTTTGCCTGGCATATAAAATGATTTTGTTTTGTCCCCCACACAATTACAGTAAGGCATTCTGCTAAACAAGTCAGCATGAAAACCAAATTAAGTCCTTTCAAAAGCAATAAATCAGTGCCTGGTTTCACAGAACATTGTATGACTTTTCCACCTAGACAAAGGGATAGATTTCAAACAGATAATCCCCAACATAACTTAGATTTGAATTCCTGAATTACATATCAATATACTCCATGTCTTTTCAAAGAAAGCTGCTGCCTTTCTCATCATGGTGTGTTTACGTTCTATCAGATTGTTAGAAATTGGATATTTAAACAAAGATGAGTTATTTTGGAAATTTCAGTATAAAGGTAAAGGTTCCCTCGCACATATGTGATAGTCATTCCCAATTCTTAGGGGCTCATCTCCGTGTCAAAGCCGAAGAGCCAGCGCTGTCCGAAGACATCTCCGTGATCATGTGATCATGGCTAAATGCCGAAGGTGCATGAAACGCTGTTACCTTCCCACCTAGGTTGTCCCTATTTTTCTACTTGCATTTTTACATGCTTTCGAACTGCTAGGTTGGCAGAAACTGGGACAAGTAACGGGAGCTTACTCCATTACACAGCACTAGGGATTCGAACCACCCAACTGCCAACCTTTCTGATCGACAAACTCAGCATCTTACCCACTGAACCACCGCGTCCCCATTTCAGTATAAGAGGATCTAATTTGGGTCAGTCACTGGGAACCAATGACTGACCCAAATTGGATCCTGCAACATTATCCATGGACAGATATATTTACCTTCTTTCATGAATTCTATTAAAATTATGCATTTTCTCAAATATTTCGAACATTAAATGACAGCTTTCCTATTAATTTGAATTTCAAGATTTTTTAAAAACAATACTTTAAAAATAGTGCTTGATTTTTAGTTATTCAAGATTAGGCATAATAAGAAAATTAAATATTGTCTCTTATTTTGAAACTTCAGCAGCTTGAGAAATTGAGAGCAATTAAATTTTTAAAAAGGTGATTATTATATTTTCTTATAAAGGCCGAGTTTATATGATATGCTAAACCAAACAAATCACAACTGGGTTATATAGAGCCGAGGTGGCGCAGTGGTTAAATGCAGCACTGCAGGCTACTTCAGCTGACTGCAGTTCTGCAGTTCAGCTGTTCAAATCTCACCGGCTCAGGGTTGACTCAGCCTTCCAACCTTCCGAGGTGGGTAAAATGAGGACCCGGATTGTTGTTGGGAGCAATATGCTGACTCTGTAAACCGCTTAGAGAGGGCTGAAAGCCCTATGAAGCGGTATAGAAGTCTAACTGCTATTGCTATTGCTATATGCATGTTTCAATGGGAGCAGACAATTTGATAAAGTTTGCCACATTCACACCTTCAGTAAAGATGCCAACCTATAGACTTTCTCAAGAAATGCATTCTTGGCCTTTCACTACAAAAATTTTTTAAAGACTCTAGGCTACCAGGTGACTTTAATGGAAAGAAACCATTGTGTTTTTCAATGAGAGGTAGAAAGAGGTGTCTATAGAAATCTATGATGATATAAAAATTATGATACATGCATGGGAATTCTATCCTGAAAATGCTACTATTATATGCATGTATCTGATATCTAACACAAATATATAAATCATGGCACTTTTCATACTTTCCTTCTCCTTGTTTCTCCATGTCCCTTCCTGTGGACTACCATGGACAAAGGATGGGAACAAAATGGAAGAAAGAGATGAAAAGTTTTTTTGTCCCTAGTCCATCTTGGCCAGAGACCTTCAAAGAAACAAGTACTTTTAGGGGCAGATTTTTAAAAGTCCTAGAAGGGCTGAATGTTAGCAAAGCTAATGTAAGGCAGTTCATCAGCATGGGATTTATTTTGAATGCCACTTTTGCTCACTTTGAGTCATTTTACATTGGTTCCCATTTTCTATTCCTATATACCTTTGTCAGACCAATTGTAACAATCAATTATTGTTCCTTTTCCTGTGCAGATTTTACTCTCATGTGACATGCACAGCTATCCTGTTTCTCCTATTTTTTTGTTGTTGCATTTATTAAAATAAATATCATTTCTTATTTTGTACTCCATACACTCTAAACTGCATGGGTCTGAAATCCCTCCTTAGAAAGAAAGTCCTTTTAAAAGCTTTCTCCTGGAGAAGATAATTTTCATGTTTTGTCCTATCTAAATGTATTCATTATTTATTTTATTATTGTAAGGCTGCCCATCTATCCAACGGAGTTCTGGAGGCAAACAAGGGTACATACAAAAGTCTTCTATCGGTTTGGGTGAAAGAAGACATCTCAGAACAAGTTGTGGCTTAATTGACCTTTGGATAAAAAATCTTTCACTTGAGAAGATTATCATATCCAATTTCCATAGAACTAGGACATTTAGAGAACCCAGAAAGGGACCTTTTAGGCACATGTTATTTATAAAAAACACAGCCTTCTGTTATAGTACGCTGGTCCAAAAGCTGCAAATCCAAAACAACTTTATATGTTTGTATGTTATAATCCTGTGATGGTGAACTGTGATGGCGAACCAGTGGCACACAGCAGCCACTCTGTGGATAAGCAAGCTTATGCTCTAGTTCAGTTCCACCATGCATGTGTGCATACCTCCTGCTGGCAATCTAGTCATCGGGTCTCTGCTATGCATTCAGGGGGCTTGCAGGGGGTGCACATGTGCAGGAGACAGAGCATGTGTGTAGGGGAGGCACATATGTGCAGGGGGAAGGGCGCATGCAGGGGGCTACATGCCCATGTGGGGGAGGTGGGGGGAATGTATGGGGGTGAGCGCATGTGCAGGATGCATGCGTGGGGTCCATGCATGCATTGTATTGGGGGGGTTATAATCCAAACTTCCTACTTTCCTTGGAGAGATTCTAATACCTTTTAGTCCCTTAACATAACAAGTTCTGGTCATTTGATCATTGTTTGTTGCCCTTCTCTAAACTTCTTTCAATTTCTCTTATACCTTTTTAAAGTAAGGCCAAGGTACTTCTGAAGAAAGCAAAACAATGTGGAATGATAAAATTTTATTTCTAGGGAATTAATAATCTGTCCAATGTTGTATTGCATGCAAATATTATAAACATTCTTTCCATATCATTATCCTTCATCAGTTTGATGTAAGAGTTTGATACAAAGAAAAAATTAGACCAACAATATACTAGTTGATTGTGGAGTCATTTTTCCATACATTTACTCACTAAACTTCAGCTAATACCGAAGACCAAAGAAATTTGATATGTTTATCACACATCTGGAATCCATCATAAAGATTTAGGATGGAATTCAGAGATTCATTAAATGGAATTTCACTGTCTCTAAACACAGAGAGATACATTTTGGAGCTTTTCCTTCATTCTTCAATTTCCTCTAAACTAAAAAAGAACTTTTGATGGACTTTGGAAAATCTCTAGAGTGCAAGAAACAGATTGTGGGTTGGGGGGGATCGGTAATGGTTATCTTCCTGGCATTTTTTTCCCCCAACATGAACCTACAGAATCATATTGATCCATGGAAAAGTCAGTTTAGATCCTGTCCACAAATTGATGTACAAGGACTTTAAAGCCTTTTAGGATTTAGGGACAGGTTACTTACTCTCTTCCCAGTTGTTTCTATCTGATCAGCCAAAGGGGCATTATTATTTTAATGGTGTAAGTTGCTCAATCATATATTTAAGATGACCAGCTATATAAATCCGTTAAATAAACAAAAAGTTCTTCCTTGAAGTACGACTGCTTCTATTCCTTTTCCTATAATAATTTCTACATCCTTCCTAGAATATATTACCTCTTTTAACCTAGGCTAGCATCATCATTATCATCAGTCTTTTTCTGCATCCTATATTTTTCCATAATATCCCATGAGAGAAACTAAACTTTTTTTAGAAAGAGATCAGCAATAACTTGTAATCTATACAGCACTACAAGATTAATAAATCCATTACCAATGTCATTTTATGCTTTATAAGGATTTCACAACCAAGGGAAAAATATCCAGATCACAATATTTTGTCACTCATGGGAAATGTGGAAATGAGTGAACATGAGGGGATACAAATCTTTTTTCAGTCAGAGATTTATATGGGGAGAAATTACCTTGTTAGCCAACTATGACTTGTTTTATTAGCATCATTTACTTCTGAGTAGATTGAGAAATGGAAAAAAGAAGGAATTTTCAGTTTTACCATTTTCTTCCTCAGTTCATATCCATCATGAATTGAAGCAATCAGTCACACTCCCATAATACATTTGACTTTCAAAAGCGAAGCAAATTTGGGATCTCTCTCTCTCTCTCCCTCTCTCTCCCTCCCTCCCTCCCTCTCCCTTCCTCTCTCCCTTTCTCTCTCTCTCTCTGAAAGTAGTGACATAAGCAGTCCAGGCTTTGTATAGAGTATAATGTAAAATTGACATAAAGTTTTCAGTTGGGGAGTATGTGCATTTACTTGTTTATATTGAAACTTTTTTAAAGTTAAAATCTTACATTTACTGTAAGATTCTAGTGCATATGAACATTTCTACATCACTTGCTTTGTTTTGCTATTGAAGAAAGTTGACTAGCTTTAATATTGCAAGGCTAACAGGCAGAAAAACACTTTATTCTCATATGCTGAAGTTTCTGATAAATATAACACATCCTAAAGTATTAATTTGCTGGACTAGACCCTAATTAAGCTTTAGTTAACTTTATTTTTGATTCAGAGGTTGAATTTGCTAAATTATTTCCATTTTACACCAGGAAATGGTGTAACCATTTTGTCCACCATGTTTAAATGTTTAAAAGAGAAATAATTGTGACTTTTATACAATGCCCCCATCCTATATATATACTTTTTCCCTGTAACATCTCCAGTGATGATTTGATAATATTAACTTTGAAGAAAATACAGTATATGACTAGCTCAAAGCCAGCATGTGGCCTTAGACTGTATTTGTGGATATTCTCATTGAACTGATGTATTCTAAACAGATTCATTTTGTTAGAGAATGGGCTAAGGGAAGAGGCAGGACGGATCGGTAGCAAAACAGCTCTTTATTCTAAGTCGATGCAAACAAAAAGTGGCTGGCTTCCTGGCAGCTCTCTCCTTTAAGGGGAGCTGTCCAGGCAGTTCAGCCACTGACAGTCCTCCAATTTCCCACCTAGAAATTGGACTAATGGGAGGAAACTTTACTCTCTTACATATGTAATACCTTTGAAGTGGGATGCTACAGAGTCACATAATTTCTTGAGCAACAATAGAGAAGTGTCTGCCATTTATTCTGGAACTTTTTTCCCCCCAATTTCCTAGTTTAGCCTGCAGCCTTGAGATTTCTTGATAGGCTCCCATCCAAGTATTAATTAGGTCAGGGCCTGAATCTTTTTCAAGATCAACCAAGGTCAATTGTACTCCCTCAAATCCCAAAATGGACCAAATAGCTGTTCTATATAAGGCTCCAAAGGATCATTCTGGGGAAAAAAAGGAAAGTTCATTTCTACTCCTGATGATGACAAATGCAGGAACCAGGCTACATCCATGAATTACAACCAGGATTTTTATGTAATCAGATTTGAAATTTTCCCTTTCAAAGTAATGGATGTAGCAGTTTACAAAGAATACAAGGCCTGTATAGTTGAATCACATCATTGATTTTGTACTGAGGAGACATCAGATGGATTCTCTATTATATATCCAAAGGCTGAACATCTGTCTTACCAGAAAGCTTGTTCAGCCTCAGCCAAAAGCTCTCATATGCAGGGACACATGTCATAATTTGAGGCTACTGAACTGAAGCTATGCGGGAGGAGAGACAAGCCACTAGGGAATTAGTTAACATAGTAGAGATTTGTTTTACACAGAAAGGACACTGAGGAGAATTTCCCACTTTCAGCTTCATTGGTGGCTAACCCTTTATTATTTTTTTCTATTTTTCAAGGTTGTTACTGAGTATCCAGTGAAGCTGAGCAAGTATGGCCCAGAGTCACACAGTGAATTTCGACTGCTGTGTAAAGAATTGCTTTATTTGATTTGATCTGTACTAATTTATCTCCAGAGAGAAAAGAAAGTATTTATTTGGATAGCCATATAAATTCACAGGGTAATTTGGGGCCAGTCCCTTGCTCTCAGCCCAGCCTACCTCTAAGGCTGTTGTCAGAAAAATCTGAATAAAGACCACTGTCTACGCTATCATGAGCTTCTGACGAAAATATGGAATAGTAATCTAACAAATGAATAAACTGTAGTGGCTTAAAATGGAGACTGAATAAATTCAGCAAGAGGAGATCAAGCAGCATAATTGCTCAAAAAAAGTCCTCAAAATGTAGTTTTATAGAACTAATGCAAATAATGCAGGAACATTATTCCTGAAGCAATGAATTATTTCAAAATATTTCAGATTTCAGAAGCACAAACAGAATGAGTGGAAATCCAATGCAACCTATAAGCACAACTTAAACTATCTGATCTTTGCAAATTTAGTAAATGGATAGATTATGTCTGGGGAGATTGTCTAATCTGTGGAATTCTAAAAAATACCCAAAAAACTTTAACAAGAAAATATGTATATTTAAGAGAGATTTTGCAATTGTTGTCTCCATAAAAACTGTGGCTGGAGATACTGCAGTGAGGAATAAAAGCAAATATAAGTAAGTTTAGAATAGCATGCAAACAGTGAGTTGTAAGTAAAAATGAACTATACTACCACTGTGACAGAAGCTGATATGTGCTAATGAAGTTTTAAAAGTGAAACCTATAAAAATGTAATAAAGAGGGACAGAGAGACTTTCATTCAAGAAAAAACAAACAATTTGCTAATGATAAAAAAAATCCCAAAGCTGTTATTTTGAAAGCAGCATAAGAGCACATTTTGTAGATGACAAAGTTGATAAAGAAAGTGAAATAGGGTTAACTAAACTGAAAGTATAAAAGATGAAACTAGACCAGGAATATGGCCCACGACATGTCATATGCAAATGATCGTTCACAATCAAATCAATGAAACTTTATCAATGCACTTGGACACTGGATCTGCTCTACCAATTATACAATATCACAATGCAAATTTAAGTAGAGTTTCAGCGATGGTAAAGTAAATGCATCAGAAATATAATTAAATACTTATGCAGAAAAGAGATCATACCTAATAGAATGATATCTGTACCTGTCAAAAACATAATTGGTATGATGCTTTAGTTTTAGATGCTGTGAAAGCAAACACTGCAGTTATGTCTGGCTGAGAAAGCTGTTGCTTTTGAGTTAAAGGTCCAACAACACAATTCCTGTCATGGCGCACAGAGAGTAGTAAGCTATTAAAGGTATTAGATGATTGTTGTGACTCAGCAGAAGTCTCCTGTGAGTCTTTTCGGGATGCAAGATTAACAATGCAGCTGGGGCTCTTTAGTGGCGTCTTCTGGGGATAAAAGGACGGATGTTGCCACGCCCTGATTGCAGGAGTCATTCGTTCATTCAGTCGTTCCTTGATCATCGGTCGTGGTTTGTGAGAGACACTTGGAGAAGTGATTTGCTTTCTGTAACCCTGATTTGAAGAGACACTTGGAGAAGTGCTTTGCTTTCGTTTTGTACACCTGGTTTTGCCGTAAGAGATATTTGTTTTGCATTCTGTGTATCTTCAAGCCAGAGACTTTATTTATGTTTATTTTGGGCTCGCAGCCAGTTTGAGCCAAGGACTGATAAAGTTCTTTCCTTTTAAGTTTGTCTGCCTGTCGTCTGTTAACGAGCGGAGAAGGGGGGACAGAACAGATGATAATGCACCTTTGTTCAAAGATGTCATCTATTCTCAAGCACATCAAAGGGTTGTAAGAAAATGCCACATCTAAATTCCACAAAGCACAGCCAGTAAAATATACAGTGGTTCTCAACCTTTTACTTAACAAGGAGCCCCTATAAATAACTTTTGTGCTCACAGATCCCCAAGACTTACACAAGATTTAAATCATAAAATTTCTTCAAGTCTTTTTGTACCACCTGGTACAACATTGTGCCCCCCCCCAGGGGTCCACAGACCACAGGTTGAGAATCACTGCCGTATACCATTCACCAAATGTAGAAACTAAATTAGATCTTACAGAGTTATTTCATGAGCTACTTTTGTGGTTCCAGATCTCAAAAATAATGACTACTCTCAGCATATGTGGTTATTTTAAAGTTTAATAGTAATTTCAAATGGCTTGATAAAACTATACACTAAGCAACAACCCTTATCTAGAATAAACAACATTTGCCAACCTCATCTGGAAATGATATTTCTGCAAAATAGACGTAGCAGAAGCTTATTTAAAAATATAAATGGAAGAAAATTCAAAGGTGTTTCTCAGAAAAATTTGACATAAAATATTATGTTGTTTTTTTAAAAAAATCTGGTTTTAGAAAGCATTTGCACCAGGACTTTTGTAAAGAGCTACAGGGCTTTCAAACACAAACACTCCATCTATCATTATCATCAAAATAAATGAAGGGTACCAAACCTCAAGATGGTAATGTGGATGATATCGGCTACAACAAATTGTTTGTTTTTTTAAATCTGATGTTATAAACTGTGGAGGTGCAGGATGCATTGGCTTCCAGTTTATTTCCAGATACAATTCAAAGTTCTAGTTATCATCTTTAAAGTCCTAAATGAAATAGGGCCAGGCTATTTGTAGGACTTTCTTTCCCTGAGGTTATCTGTCCATTCCACCAGGTCAGATAAGGTAAGTGCATTGTTGGTAGATTTTTCAGATTGTTTGCTCTTCAGTTTAAATATTACAAATTGCTTCCCTTTGTGTCATTATGTAATACCAAAATTCTGTCTGATATTTGGACTCCTTTGCTATGAATGAAGCAGGTGTCCCAGGATAACATTGCATGATCCAATCTGGGACCAGAGATTTAGTCTTCCGAGCTTTCAAACTTATGCTGGAGCCCATCCTCAGGGAACTTATCTCTTGCTAGAATCCTTTAACACGTAAGGAAGATTAAGAGTAGTGATGAGAGGAAAATTCTCTTCTGAACAAGCATTGGTTGAATGTTTAACTCCACATTAAGTACTTATGCATAGTTATTCTCCCATAAAGAAGCATGAGGGAGAGGGACAGTAGGGGGGAGAGAGAATTTAAAAAATGCTAACTCACTTGCCATTGATCATAGTAATCCAAAAGGATGACCATATTTTTCAGAGTATAAAATGCACCTTTTCACCCTAAAAGAGGGTGAAAATTTGGGTGCGTCTTATACACTGAATGTAGCCCCACCCACCCATCAACCTAAACCCTTTGGCCTCTGCCTCCCAGCAATTTACCTCTTTGCAGCAAACAGGGGCTTCAATAAACTATAGCAATCCCTGCAGCCTGAAACAGCTGATGATCAGGAGAAATTAAAAGTGAAACTTACTGTTTGCTCCAGTGGCAAATTGCTGGGAAGCAGATTATTTTTTCTTGTGCTAATCAGGCTGTTTGCGGCAAGGAGGTAAGGCAACAACTATAAATGCCTATAGAATGTTCAAATTATTAGACTTATTTTTTAAAGACTGCTTTATTATTATTCTAGACAACTTAACAAAATGAAAAAAGCTTTTTAAAATAAATGCTTGATCTGAAGAGGCCAGTGCTATTGTTTTAAAAAGTGCTATTCTTTTAAATAGCAAAGAATAACTATACTTCCAGAAAGCAAATCAATTTTAACAGCATCTGTACAAGTATAGTCTGAAATATAACACTACAAACAGTATATATTGTCTATACTGTTTGTTGTAAGGAGGCAAATTGCTGGGAGGCAGAAGCAGATCTTTTTCCATTGTTTTCCTCCCCAAAATCTAGGTGTGTCTTATACTTTGGAGCATCTTATACTCTGAAAAATATGATAACCATTTGCTCAGGTAAGTTTTGTGCCTTGAGTTCAGCTTTTCTGAACTCATCATAGATTCATCAACCAACCAGACCTGGCATGTATAATCGAAACTTGGCTGGGCCAAGAGGGAGGAGTCCCCCTCTCAGAAATGTGTCCAGATGGGTTTCAGGTGCTCCACCAGGTGATACCAGAGAAGGGATGGAGGAGTAGCAGTTATTGTCCGAAGGTCGTTAGTTCCTCGCAGGATCCCTGCCCCAGAGATTGTGGGGTGTGAGTCTCTCCTCTTGAAGTTGGACCTAGGGGTTCAATTGGGCTTGCTGTTGATGTACCTGCCTCCCAGCTGCATCACAACAGCCCTGCCTGTGCTGCTAGAGGCCAGTAGCCGGGTTGGCGGTGGAGTTCCCCAGACTAATAGTACTGGGAGACTTTAATCTGCAGTCTCTTGGTGAACACTCAGATGGGGCACAGGAGTTCATGGCTTCCATGACAACCATGGACTTGACCCAGGTAGCTCAGGGTCCAACTCATAGAGCGGGACACACGCTTGACCTTGTATTTCTCTCGGGGCAGTGGAGACGTGATCTCGAGTTAAGGGGAATAGAGACCTTGCCCTAGTCATGGTCAGATCACTCCTTGCTGAGGCTTGACTTCAGGACACTACTCCCCCATTGCAGGGAGGTGGAGCTGATTAAGTGGTTCCGCCCCAGGCGCCTGATGGACCCGGAGGGATTTCAGAGGGAGCTTGGAGAGATACCTGACTTCCTTGTTCGCAATCCGGCCGAGTCTTTGGTCAGTGCCTGGAATATTGCGGCGGCTGGAGCATTGGATCGGATTGCGCCTTTGAGGCCTCTCCACGGCAGTGGATCCAGGAGGGCACCTTGGTTTATCGAGGAACTCCGGGAGATGAAGCGCCAAAAGAGACGCCTAGAGCGACGTTGGAGGGCTACTAACTCTGAATCTGATCGATCACTATTAAGAGCCTTTATTAGGACTTATATAGTGGCGATACGGGCGGCAAAATGTATGCATTTTTCTGCTCTTATTGCATCCGTGGAATCTCGCCCAGTCGCCCTGTTTAGGGTGACCTGCTTCCTCCTGAAAGGTGAGGAGGCGGGGGAACCCCTGCAGAGAAGAACTGAGGAGTTCGTTCAGTTTCTGTCGGATAAAATCACTCAGATTTGGACAGACCTGGACTCCACTTGGGCAGTACCAGCCGAGATGCCGAGGGCTAGTCTTAATCGGATTTTCTGGGATGAGTTTGAATTTGTCACCCCTGAGGAAGTGGACAAGGCCATGGGAGCGATGAGTTCCTCCCCATGTTTACTGGACCCGTGCTCCTCCTGGCTGGTTTCGACCAGCAGAGAGGTGACACAAGGCTGGCTCCAGACGATTACTAATGCATCTTTGCAGGAGGGGTCTTTCCCACAACCATTAAAGGAAGCAATGGTAAGACCCCTCCTCAAGAAGCCTTCCCTGGACCCAGCTATTTTGAAAAACTATCATCCTGTCTCCAACCTTCCTTTTTTAGGGAAGGTTGTTGAGAAGGTGGTGGCACTTCAACTCCGATGGACCTTGAATGAAACAGATTATCTAGACTCCTTTCAGTCCGGTTTCAGGCCTGGGTACGGCACCGAAACCGCTTTGGTCGCCCTGACCAATGATCTCTGGCGGGCCAGGGATAGATGATATTCCTCTATCCTGGTGCTTCTTGACCTCTCAGTGGCCTTCAATACCATCAACCATGGTATCCTTCTGCGATGCCTAGGGGAGGTGGGAGTGAGAGGCACCGTTTTACGGTGGTTTTCCTCTTACCTCTCTGACAGGTCACAGTTGGTGTTGGTCGGGGGGCAAAGGTCGACCCCTAGGCCCCTCAAATGTGGTGTGCCACAGAGTTCGGTCTTGTCCCCCTTCCTATTTAACATCTACATGAAGCCGCTGGGTGAGATCATGTGACAGCACGGGGTAAAGTACCACCAGTATGCGGACGATACTCAATTGTATCTTTCTGCCCCGTGCCAGTTCAGTGTAGTGGCGGATGTGATGTGCCGATGCCTGGAGGCTGTTAGGATCTGGATGGGGGTGAACAAACTTGTGCTCAATCCTGATAAGACTGAGTGGCTTTGGATGCTGCCCCCGAAGGACTGCTTGGACAGTCCATCCTTAACCCTGGGGGGTGAAAATTTACGGCCCTCAGAGAGGGCTCGCAATTTGGGAGTTCTCCTGGATTCGCAGCTGAAACTGGAACATCATCTATCGGCTGTGACCAGGGGGGCCTTTGCCCAAGTTCGTCTGGTGCACCAATTGCGGCCTTATTTGGATTGGGAGGCACTTCAAACGGTCACTCACACCCTTGTCACCTCGAGGCTGGATTATTGCAACGCGCTCTACATGGGGCTACCCTTGAAAAGCATTCGGAGACTGCAGTTAGTTCAGAATGTGGCCACGCAAGCGATATTGGGTGCACCGAGGTACACCCACGTACACCTGCACTGGCTACCAATTGGTCTCCGGACACAATTCAAGGTGTTGGTTATCACCTTTAAAGCCCTACATGACTTAGGGCCAGAGTACCTTCAAGACCACCTGCTGCCACATACCTCCCAGCGGCCAGTAAGATCCCACAGATTGGGCCTCCTTCAGTTGCCATAAGCCAGACAGTGTCGGCTGGCGGGCCCTCGGAGGAGAGCCTTCTCTGTGGCTGCTCCAACTCTCTGGAACCAGCTACCCCCAGAGATCCGGAGCATACCCACTCTCATGTCCTTCAGGAAAGCTGTAAAAACTTGGCTGTTCCGGCAGGCCTGGGACTGTTGATCTCATTGTTGAGGTCCAGCCCCGATTAGAATGAATGTATGAGGTGTTGCTGTTTTTAAACTGTTTCTTTCGTTATGTGTTTCGTTATGTGTTTTTTTCTCTTATTTTTGTAAGCTGCCCAGAGTCCTTTGGGATTGGGCGGCATATAAATGTGTCTAATAAATAAATAAATAAGTTAGTGGCTTAAATTATGTAATGTAGGTTGCTCCTGGCTATAATCGTTGTTCTAGGATTAGGTGGTTAATCTTTTAAGTGAAGGCACTGAACTCCCCTTCTGAGAGATGAACTAGAGAACCCCAATAAATCATTCATGGTTTTATGCCTCTCATACTGCACTTAAATCTATGATAACTGTTTCTAAAAGCAAAAAAAAAAAAAAAACCCAAACCTGGCCACATCTTCTACTGTGATCAGTTAAGCCATGAAGTAAGAGATCAGAGTTCAGAAGGAGAAGTCATTTTTTTTTCTTAATGAGCAGAATGGGGGATGAAATATTTCCCTTTAATTCAAAGGCTCTGTTTATATTACCTGTTTCAATTCATTTCTGAGGGACGCCATTTTTTTACCACAAAGTTCTGGTTCCTGAATGTGTTTGAGTTATCAGATGCTTAGCTGATGACAAACTGAGTTCATGGTAGTTTTATTGATAGAAATAAACCCATCAAGCAGTGTTTTAGGGCCCTATGAGTTTATGGGCCATCCAATTAGAGTGAGTGAACTAATAAAACAATAAGGGAGGCACAAATAAATAATAGAAGGTGCTTCAGGAAAGTATAATTAAAGTTTCACATATTATTTCTTGGTTTGGAAACCAATTCTTTCGTGGCTTATTGATCCAACATTTTGCAATGAATTTCATGAGTACCAAAATAAGTTACTAAATGCATTTTTTTTGCACAAAAATGTATATGAATGTTGGTGCAAAATCACCCCTCAAACTAATTTTACTTGCTTTTTTATTTGTTAAGCTATCATAAAATAAAAATATAACTACAGGTAGTCCTCAACTTTCAACCATTCATTTGGTAACCAAAAGTACAACAATGCCACTGAAAATGTGACTATCCCTGCACTTACAACTGATACAGCATCCCTATGGTCATGTGATCTAAATTGGCATCAGATGTGTATTTACAATGCTTGCAATATCCCAGAGTCATATGATCACCATTTACAACCTTCCCAGCCAGCTTCCTCTTTTTCCATTTTAAGTTCCTGGTATACTATTTAAATAAGCGTTGCTCTGAATGTTATAGATAATACAATTAGGAAAGATTCCTGTTGAGGCACTCTTGAAAACTAGGTACCATGTTTCCCCGAAAATAAGACAGGGTCTCATTTTCTTTTGACCCCTGAAATAAGCACTTGGCCTTATTTTTGGGAAGGTCTTATTATTTTTGAGGTGCAGGAGGTGGCAAGTATGGTCACCTCATGGCTGCTGCTGTGTTGCAATATTTTCGAGGAGGGCTTATTTTGGGGAGAGGGCTTATTTTAGCACATACACTCAAAAGCCCAATTGGGCTTATTATCCGGGAGGTCTTATTTTCAGGGAAACAGGGTAAATGGTTGAGATAAAGAGTCAACTCAGCGGTCTCTACTCTCTAACCTTGGCAACTGTGAGACATAAACTTCAGCTCCCATAATTCCTCAGCCAACCACGCTGGCTGCAGGAAATCTGGGGGTTGAAGTCCACAAGTCTTAAAATTGCCAAGGTTGGAGATCCCTGAACTAGATAACAAATGAATTGGTGGAGGAAAGTTCCAGACCTTTAACATTTTGAGCAGGATGTACTGAAATGCCTTTATGTGGAAAATACAATGGGATGAAGGGGAAAGTATTTGAAATACTTTTGAAATACTGATTGGTATTAGCACTAGACATCTAATATGCCAAAGGTACGTTTTATTGTTTCTTAAAACTACTTAAATTACAGCTAAAAAGTTTGGGACAAGAAATCCAAATACATTTGTAGCTTTAGAGTTTTATTGCCATTTGGATAAAGCCTGTATTCAAACAACGTGTGGCAACTCAGGACAGACCCTGTAGCAGAGGGATTCCTGTAAGCTCAAGAGACTGTGATTCCCTACAATGTCAGTCATTTAAGTTTTAATTATTTCCTTTTTGCTACACATATCATTGCACAAGGCTACAGAATGATACTTATCATTTGAAGAGATTGCCCTTGCCAGTGTTAAACCAACCACTTTTGATTTGTTTGGCACAGGGAAAGCCTGTCTGGTGGCTCTTGCTGAACTAAAACTACCCTCAACAGACTCAACCACAATGGCAAATGGTCAGGAGTTATAGAAATTATTATCTGAAACACTTAGAACCACGCAACCTGTTTACCAGAAATCATATTTGTTTATTACGTGATTCTAAATAGTTGTGGAGCCAATGTAAGACAATTTTCAACTGCAAGTACTTAGGTGCAGGGAAGCTATTTTTCTCCTTTTCTGGGAACGATCATTCTGTAACTCATTGTATCTCAGGAAAGCAAATATGCTGATGAGTTATACTACTAAGGTAAAAGTAAAGGTTCCACGCACATGCGTGCTAGTCATTTCTGGCTCTAGGGGCAGTGCTCATCTCAGTTTCTAAGCCGAAGAGCCAGCGCTGTCTGAAGACATCTCAGTGGTCATGTGGCCTAAACTCCAATAGTGCACAGAGCATTACCTTCCCATCAAAGGTGGTTCCTATTTTTTTCTACTTGCATTTTTTTACATGCTTTTGAACTGCTAGGTTGGTAGAAGCTGGGACAAGTATCGGAAGCTTACTCCATTACGCCACACTAGGGATTCGAACTGCTGAACTACCAACCTTTCTGATCAACAGGCTCAGCGTCTTAGCCATTGAGCCACCGCGTCCCTCGGCGTTATACTAGTAGTTCATGCCAAAGGAATAAAAATAAAAAGTATATTACATTGCCAACAATTATATATTATATTTGAAGGTACCATGATTTAAAAGTTTGCAAATGCAAATGCAGACCTGATGTTTATACCAATGCTTGTGCAAATGTACATATACATACGCATACATAATATGAAATAGAAAATAATATATGCATGGCAAAAAAATATACATAAGGCAAAATTCGCTAGAAATGATTTCAAGAAGGGCTGCTATGGTTTATTTTGTAACTAAGGTATCTTCCTAGCCGATGAACCTCTGTGAAAGATTAATGTAGTTTGAACTTTTATAGAGGAATATCATTTGTGCACTGTCACATTTAGCACAAATGGTGTTTCAGTCACAGTTCAGTAATATTCTAGCATATTATTTTCAAGGCATTTGAGAGTTTAGAGAATTATTGAAGGGCATGCTGTACTCATTTGGTAATAAGGCAGCGTGCAGTTGCAGTCTCCATACAATTCCAACAAATGGAATCTCTGTTAATTTTGTTGCACGTAGACGATGACTATGATAATTATCCAAGTGATATAAACCCAACTCAAGAATATTGAAAGTGTGCAGATCTTTACAGAGGGTTTTTAAAAAGAAGGGAGCCACACATAGGCATCAGAAACAGAATATCTCAAAATCAAAGGCTCGAGATCTTCCATAGTCAAAGTTAACTCAAAGTCAAAATAGGTCTATGAGAGACAAAATCTCCTTTACAGTGTACTGAATGATGATTTTTTATCTGGCAGAAGAGACTAGACTTAGAATCCATCAGTGTATCTGAGGCAGAAGCTACAACACATCAGCAAAGAACCTGCAGACCTCCAGATGTTATTGATTTATACATCCCAGTAACTCCAGCCATCATAGGCCCTGATGGGGAATGCCAGGAACTGTATTTCAACAACATCTGGAAGATCAAAGGTTCCCTCATCCTTGATAAAATGCACAAGATAATTTTTATGCAGCATTCTTAGCTTTGAAGACTTGTGTCTAGAGTCTGGAGCCAGGCTAACTTCAACATTCAGAATACAAAAGCTTGCATTTAGACATTCACTTCCTTTGCCTAAGTGAAAAAGACAGTCAATTTTGTATTTGAAAATTATTTTTAAAGGACATATTTAGTATATGAGTCGACACATGTTCGTTTGTATTTTTTATATAATAGTGTGCGCGCGCATACAGGCACTCAACATTCTATGCTACCCTGAGCTTTTCTTCATTGTCATATCTATACATTATAGATAGGAACTATACAAATGTGATAATGAAGGGAAAGAAAATACTATACCCTTCCTTGTCTCAGAGGACAGGATAAATTCCCACTGTGCCAACCTATTATCTAAATATGGCAGGTACTTATAAAATTCTTGAGCCAACTATAATTCTTAATCTACTTGCATTTTACCTTTGTCCTTCTGTCCCTTTTGCTTATTAATGTCAATGAAGGCCTTAAGCTAAGCTAATGAAACATAGAATATACTATGCAGAATATATTAGCCCTTGAGCTTTTGCCTTTTTACTTGTAGATATTCATCAAATCTCTCCTTCAAACTGCATTGCTGTGTGGCCACTGACAAGGGCCCTGCAGTAAAATTAGAGCAGTCAATCTTTCACATAGGAAAGCAGGAGAAGACATTTACCCAGCCAGGAACATCTTCTTCATTCCTCGTTTCTATTTTAATTTCTAGCAAAGCCAAAGTCTTTTGATCATCCAGTTCTACAGTTCTATGCAGTCAGAATCAAATCAGTACTTCAGCCAGTACAGAACTAATAACACCAGATGCACTTCTGTGTTTCAAAAATCTTTCTTTGATGCCAGAAATGTTTCAGCTCACTCCTGGGGAAGAAGAAAGCTTTCTGACAGTTTAAAAAATTCAAACATTATCTGCCCTGATGACACTCCAGATTCTTAATTAAAACAATTAATCTCTAGATGCAACTTTTTTTATTTGTAACAGTCATGAATTGCTTTTTTGTCACAAAAATATATGAATATACCACAAATCATCTAATATAACATGCCTTAACCAAACTAAGTGTTTTTTTACTAATAAAGTTAGCTTACCTAGCTTGTTTATTGAAAAAACACACAATACAACAACAGGTATATGTAGAAAGTTCTATCTCGGGGGCATCAAACTCAAGGCCTGGGGGCCAGATCCAGCCTGCAGGGTAGTGAGATCTGGCCCACAGGGCTGCCCTGGAAACAGCAAAGGACTGGCCCATGATGCTTCTGCCAGCGAAAATGGGCTCCCAAGCTCTGTTTTCACTGGCAGAGGGTTGCAGGAGGCTGTGGCAGCCGAAAATGGAGCTCAAGAGCCTGTTTCCATGGGCAGAGGACTCGGACCACCATAGGCATCCCTGGCAGAAGTGACATTGAGCTGGCCATGCCCATCATGGCCCCCCAAAGTCAAACACAACCCTGATGCAGCCCTCAATGAAATCGAGTTTGACACTCCTGTTCTATCTGGAGGTCAAATACTATTTCTATTTTAAGATTAAGCTCTACTAAATGCTAAATGCATTAGGGCTGATATCAGTTTCTTAAAGTTTATTTAAGGAAGGATACCAAGAAGAACATAGCTTTCATTGCAACATTATTTATTTTATAAATTGCAACAGTTCTTGAAAAAATCCTAGTTTTGTTCTGAGTTCTTGCTTCAGTCCTTGTGCTAAGACACAAACCCATTCTTATTCAGTGTTGTCAGCTATTAAGATACACCCGACAAGAAAAAGCCGCCACAAGAACTATTGAAGCTCTGCTATATTTTTCTAGAGTACAAAGACCTCTTATGCTGAAGAGAATCAAGTTGGGATAATCTTGTGTTTCTTTCTCACCTCTCTTTTCTTTCTCAGAGATGACCTAGTGTTTACAAAATTGCATTTTCATTCCTCCTTATCTCTACTATGCAACTGCTTCAGATCAGCTGTTACCAACTGGCTCAAACTGTATCTACCTCCTCACCAGTGGTGGTATTCAGCAGGTTCTGACCAGTTCTGGAGAACCAGTAGCAGAAAATTTTAGTAGTTCGGAGAACCTGTAAATACTACCTCTAACTGGCCCTGTCCCCATCTATTATCTGGCTCCTGAGTCCCTGCTGATCGGGAGAAAATGGGGATTTTGCAGTAACCCTCCCTTGGAAGGGGGAGGGAATGGAGATTTTGCAGTATCCTTCCCCTGCCACACCGACCAAGCCATGCCCACTAAGCCACGCTCACAGAACCGATAGTTAAAATTTTGAATCCCACCACTGCTCTTCACAGAAAAGTTATCCTGATGGAAAAGGAACAAAGGGACTTACTTTGAAAAATAATGCCCTCTCAATCTCAATGACCAGCCCACTTCCATCCAGTAGGCCAGTACATGAAAATGAAAGCATTAAGAATTGTCTGGTTTTTATCTCCTTCTGCATCCCCTATTCTTTCTATATCATGTATTTGAATCTCATGCGGCTTTTGGTGGTGACTTTTTATTATTCTGAGAGCACTTCAGGCTTCACTTATGGGTTCAACTGCTATAAATAATAGCAGTAGCAGTAGCAATAGCACTTAGACTTATACACCACTCCACAGTGCTTTACAGCCCTCTCTAAACAGTTTACAGAGTCAGCATATTGCATCCAACAATTTGGGTCCTCATTTTACCCACCCTGGATGGATGGAAGGCTGAGTCAACCTTGAGCCCGCTGAGATTTGAACAGCTAAATGGCAAGCAGCCGACAGGCAACAGAAATAGCCTGCAGTACTGCACTCTAACGAGTGTGCCACCATGGCTCCTATATAACTCATTCTAAAAAGAAACAAAAATTCCAGAAACTCCAACACGAAAGAAAAAAATTAAACATTATTTTTGATGCCTTTTCCTTTCTTCCTTTTATACTCAGTTTTGTTTCAAACTTCAGCTTTGTGTCAGACCTCTTCTCTTTTTAAATAGCCTGTTCCAGAGCTCTGGGTCAAAGATAATTCTCTCTGTGTCTCTTTTTTTGCACTAGTAGAACTTCAACATCCTAGTTCAATTGAGAGGGGTTGACTTCTTTATCTTTTTTAAAAAAAAACTAATATGTTAAGTTTGGCTGGTGTGTAGATCATTTTATTTTATCTTTTCTAAGTAAATGAAACATGCAATTTTAAACATTTTTGCAGGCTTCATCCAAGACCCAGATGGAAAACTGTGAAAGCTAGATTTTGAGGGCACCGAGGCTGACAGCTTCTCAAGCAGGAAGCTTCATCCAACTTGTGTGAAGCTCGTATTTGTACAGAGGTCTCTATTAAGAATCCCAAACTACTTTAATCCATCCAGGAGATCTGTTTCAACCTCTAAAAATAAAGAACATGACAGCTATTTAACAAGGGACGGGGCAGAGTGTCATTGTCTCTTAGAAACTGCAAGAGAAGCTTTAAAGCATAAACGAGGGCGGTCACTCAAGCAAGAGCTTCAGCCAAGATGAAATCACAAATTGTACCTCATCTTATGGAAAGCATAGTAGTAGCCATTTGACTGTGATAAGAAGCGCCACAAGAGTCTGCTCAGCTTTCCCAATCATTGATGAGAAGACCCCCCAAAAAAGGAAGAGAACTCCAGGGAAGGAGCCAAGATGAAGACAATATAAAGATACAAGTTTCAGAAGAATTCCAGTTCTGATCCAGGTAGCCAATAAGCCAGGGGAAAACTGGGGGTGCTCATTTAATGCCATCATTTTTGACACTTTTGAAAGCATCCGCTCAGAATTCGGTAGAGTTATTTAGGCCAGAGTTCCCCAACCTTTCCAGCTTTGTCGGGAAGGGGGAGAAGAGGGGATGGTTTTGTGTGAGTGGCAGGCACGCACGCTGTTCTGACTTAGGTTTCCGCAAAAAACATGCAGCAGATTCCTGACAAAACCCCTTTTATTAAACAAATTTAAATTCCTCTCATTCATATTCAGCAAAGGCCTGGTAATCAGTGTTTCAAAGGTGAATTTATGACCACAGACCTTATCTAGCTTGGAAAGCTGCCCTGTAAGTATTTTCCAAATGCAATGCTGTGCAGGGAAAGACTTGGCACAGAGTCTCTGAGATTCACAGACAGATCTTCATACTCCTGAAATGAATGAACAAATAAACAAATTGTTTCCTGCAAAAGCCCACTCCCCTTTTGCTCCTCTCTTGTTTCCTATGGGAGGGGCCATTCACCATCCACCTATGGCCTTACTTCCAAGTCGATCCTGATTTCTTAGCTGTTCTTTTCTTCTTGCAACTCTGTGCAGGTGCACACTGGGAACAGGCTCCAGCTGTTCATCTGCCTCACTGCTGTCTAGCTCCAAAGATACCTGAGAACTTCCAGACGGCTTTGGCCCCATCTCTGCCTCCAACACAGAGCCCTCGTCTGAGTCTTCCCCAGCCTCCAGGACTGGCCCATGTTCCTCCCCAATCTCCTCACTGTCCGACTCTGCTGCCAGTCTGCTGGCTGCTGGCGGGTCACAACACATGCATGCTGTTTGAACAAATGGAGCTCACACACACACACACATACACACACACACTCACATGATGCTTGCACAAGTGGCAATGTGTGCACACACACCTTGCCTGCCACTGCCACAGCCCGGTACCAAACTGCACAAGGCTTCGTAGTGGGCCATGGCCCAGGAATTGGGGACCACTGATTTAGGCCATCAGTTCCAATCCTCTGCTAAGCAAAAATCCACATAAAGCAACGCAAGCAGATACATCCCATAACAATATAGAAGGCCATCCTTAAAATTCTTTTTTTTCACCCTGAAAAATAATGACAAGACTACATCTCTTTGTCTATCCACCTTTCTCTATCCCCCATATGCAAGACATTAAGTCATCACCATCATATAAAATGCAGTGTTGTGCCTAGCCTCACTGATTCACAGTCGGCTATACATAAGCGTCTTCTGTTATACATCTGCTGTGGTGCACATTTCTGCACTTTTATGAGTTGACTCAGTATTTGTACTGCTGCCTCATAATTGCACTGAAAACATCCCTAGCTGTACCACTCCGTAAATGGTAGCAAAATATTTGATAGCAAAATCAGCAACACCCACCACTTTCCTCTGTGCCTTCTGGCAATACGGAATTTTACTGTCTCCATAGCACTTTTGTGGGTAGCACTGGCATCTTTTTTTAAAAAGAATCTTAAGCACTGAATAACCACTCTATGGGTTAGTAGTGATTAGACTTAGTTACAGCTTTCACGAGCACCTTTTAAAAAAATCAAGTTTTATAAGAAGCCCACCTTGAGGGAATCTAGTATATTCAGTAGATAGAACCTATCAAGAGATAGGAAAAGAAACACTCACCCAAAAGGGAAAATATATTATGAGGTCGAAACAGCACCATTTTAGAAGATGAACTTTTGAGTTTTACAAAATAAGGACTAGATGTACCCAGTAAAACATGGTAAAAACAAATAAACTTTTTTGTGACATGTAAACAAGTCAGACAGAAAAAGAGTATGAAATGTTGATATTGTGTATTAACCGGTCTTCCCCAAATTAAGGTGCCCTCAAGACATGTAGCTAATTCACAGAAATTTCAATGCCTGGAATGCACTATCTGACTCTGTGGTTTCTTCCCCAAACCACCAAAACTTTAACCTTAGACTGTCTACTGTCAACCTCACCCCATTCCTAAGAGGTCTGTAAGGGCTGTGCATAAGCATACCAGCGTACCTACCATCCCTGTCCTAATCTTCTTTTATTTGTATCCATTTCATGTATTCAAAATCATGTTTATACTTATATCTGTTATCTAATTCATACTTGACAAAATAAATAAAATAAAAATAAATAAAATAAAAATTTTCAGAAATCACCATATGGGTTTGGGAATTCTGAGTTCACTTAACTATCTGGACCATCCCCAGCTTAGGGAAAGCTGACATTACTTCACTGACTTTCTTCCAGAATGACTCCAGCTTCCTTCCACATGATTAATGCCTTTTTATTAATAATCAGATTAGTTTTTACACCCCTTTTGCTGCAGGCTATATTGGTTAGTAATTCTGGGAACTGAAGATTAAATAAATCTGGAATCCAATTAGCAAAGATCTATTGGATCCTCTCTATCTTATACATTTCCACATGCAAACCAAGCACTTGAGGATGGCTGGAAAGAGAGTAAATGCTGGGATTGTGGTGTCACTTACTGCCTAAAAAGCATGAGTGTTTTCCCATGCAGGAGTCCTTACGTTATTCCCATGCTTTTTCTATTGCTGAAAAAACTGGACAGTTAATCTGAAAATGGAAACAATACCTATTGCAAATGATTCATTCTACTGTAACTCCAAATTGAAAGAGTAAAGGCATATTACAAAAAAAGATAAAAATCTTTGAAGATTTTTCAGAGAGAAACAAGTTCACAGTCAATCTAATCTTAGCATATTACATAACACTTTCAACATTAGTCAGAGTATGTCCTTCCATATTAAAGTATATATTAACTTGATTTTAAAAGAGTTCTCTTGTAGCCCTCTTTTTGCACTTTCATTGATGAAAGGACTATTTTTTGAAAATCAAAATCTTACCTAGTTCTCCCTACTTGCAACTAACCTGTTGTTGCAATAGAGGAATAACAGATGCAGTGTTAATGTTGTTGAACCAGATCTCTACACTATGTGATGTTGCTAATCTCTTACACAAAGATCAATCTTATTAGCAAATAGCCACTTAATTCTTAAAATCCTTTGTAAGCATGATTACTGGAGCTAAGTGTCATGCATTTTTGGAGTGTTGACAATTGCTTATATGTGTCCTCCCTCCCCCCCCCCCTGAATTTATTTTATGCTTCAGCTTTGATGCTTGCCCAATTACTATAAATACTCTTCTTCATTGATAGACGTGAATGGATCCCTCTATATCAGGATATAACACTGAGATAAATGTTGGAAGCAAATAGGAAGATAACAGATTCTTTGTGTTTTATGAAGTTCTCAATAGCTTCTTGACATGACTGGATGTGATTTTGATACGGTAAAGAAGTGAAGAAAACCAGAAAAGTTACGGGAATTCCTGAGAAGTATATTGACTTTCCTCAAATTTGTGTTTCCAGATGTGTTGTGCCTACAAGTCCCAGAATTTCCTACTCTGGTCATCCTATCTGAAAATCTTGGAGATTTTGTCTGAGATGGAATATTGTTCCATATGAAATAGGAGTTGGATTTGAAAAAAAAGAACCATCATTCACTGTGTCTATGATAATAAAGGTACTGTATAGGAAAAGTATCCATGTAATAATTTCCTGTGGCATCCTTCAAAATGGATAGTCAACACACCCCAATATAAACAGAGCTATGCGTACACCATAAAAACCAAATCTGCATAACCAAATCTTCTTAAAGAATGTAGAATGGCTAGTATTTATGAAATCTAAACATGCAACCTTCATCTTCAGATGTAACAGGCTTTTGATATGTCCTGTGGTCCTGATCTGTCTAACAAGGAGAGACAAGAAGCAGTCAGTTAGGCCAGTTCAGCATGGTAGCTGCTCACATTCTGAGTTAGTTTAACACTATCAAGCCTAGCTGAAAAGCATTTATTCTGATCCAGTATTTCATAGCCAGAAGGAAAGCCAAAACATTTTCAAAAGTCATAAAAATGGTCTCACCACATTTGATGCAAGACATTTGGCCAAAAGTAACTATTTGTGGAAATAAAGCATTATGCTGGTAGGTCTCAAGTTTCACAAATCATAAAATTAAGAACAATGATGCATAAAAATAAAACATAACAAAATCTGGTCTTATTACCTCTTGAGGATGAATCAGTTTCAAAAAGTATTTTGAAGTGAGATGGAAAGAAAGCTATTTAAAAAAAATAAGGCAGATGGAACTGGATCTCACTCATTTTACTGTTTTACTGATTTATAAAAGACTATGGAAGGCAATTGAAGGATGGTTCCTATCAAGTTTCTATGCTTTCCCATTTATTATTTCATTTCTTTGGAGTCTTGGTAAAACTTGAAATTTAAAAAGAACAGCAAAAAAGTAAAGATAATCAAATCAGCGTCTACAAAGAATACCTTGGTTTTCATAGAAAAAAATTCTCGAATCCAAACCTCTTCCTGAACATTGGGACAATAGCTGATAGTCTGGGTCGCTAATACCGAACCAGGTGAGTTAGAAATTAACTTGAAGTGAGACTGTTGCCCATTTATCAAAATAAAATTTGTAAAAATTGAGACAATTTAAAAGTTTGATGAAAAAGTATTTTTCAGTATTATATCAGGTACAATAAAGAAATTCCTCTGACTTCTTTAGGCAAAGAATTGAACTGCTTTAATTGGAAAGTCCTGTCCTGAATGTCCACCATCACTAAGATCCTGCAGGGAGGGGATTGGAGCAATGTAAAGAAAGTTAGAATGTTGGAATGTCAACTTGCTTTTGTCTAACTCATCATAGAGCAGTAGTAACTCTCTTACTTTATCTTTACAAGACCAAAAACATGGTTTTCTTATCATACACTAGGTCCCTCAGTGACCAAACTGAATTATATACAATTAGATTCTGACAGCATCTATCCAGTTACTGCTTGTAGCAACTCCCACTGCAAGAATGTGGAGCTATGCAATAGCAGAGCTTGATTTTGTAACAGCCTGTTCATTTTATGAGGGACACAGTGGCTCAGTGGCTAAGACGCCGAGCTTGTCGATGAGAAAGGTCGGCAGTTCAGCAGTTCGAATCCCTAGCACCGCGTACTGGACTGACTTCCCGTTACTTGTCCCAGCTTCTGCCAAACTAGTAGTTCGAAACCATGTAAAAATGCAAATAGAAAAATAGGGACCATTTTGGAGGGAAGGTAAGAGTGTTCCATGCACCTTTGGAGTTTAGTCATGCTGGCCATATGTCTATGGAGACGTCTTCAGACAGCACTGGCTCTTTGGCTTTCAAACGGAGATGAGCACCACCCCCTAGAGTTGGGAACGACTAGCACATATGTGAGGGGAACCTATTCATTTTACACTCTACATTGGTTCTTTATGGTATATGCCCTTTCCCGCCTGTTTTCCTATCCCCTTTACTCCACTATAAATCCAAATAAAGGATATTCTGATATTTTATTTTCCTCAAAAATGTGTCAACTATGTGGGTTTGGATGTATTAAATTTTGAAATGAATTATATTTTATCATTGTTAAAGTTCGTTAAAAACTGACAAATCTTTCTGATCATTTTTCCCCTCAGTCAAGTTTATTAACGTCAAATAAATATTGCAGAATGTTACTGCTAAACTAAACTCTAATCCACAAAAACATCTATTAATAAAGGTGTTTAAAACCTCACAAGATGCTGTTTTTTGCTGCAACTAATTCAATCACACATAAACACTAAAAAAAAGTTATTAAAATAACAATCTACTATTTTACGTTATATTGTAAATAGTCTACATTAGAGATTAAATGAATCAAAGTAATCTACATATTGCAAAAGACCAAGGTAAATGAACAATTCTCACCTAAGTATGAGAGAGCATTTGCAATCAACATCTTTAATATTCAATTTCCACAATACTATCACTGTTCTGCCATCTGGTGTTGATTTGAGAGAACAGCATCACATTTTAAAATACATGTTTAAACAGAAAGCAAATACTTCAAAGATTTTTTTTTAAAGCTTTGGAATCCATCCACTTTGTACATAATAAAATAAATATGAAGAGTACCTAAGTTATAACAGGTAGTTCAAGTAACAATTATTTTAGCCCATATATACTGCACACGTGCATTTTACTTTGCAAATGATGTGGCTTTGAAATTAACACTAGGGCAAAATGTACATGTCAACATGATTTCACACACCAATCGCTAACTGCTACTAGCTAACAACTAATTGTAGTATTGCCTTCAAATAATACTGAAGGAAAAGTATCCAATGTAATGACAATCACACAGGAAGGAAGTAAAAATACATTAATTCATTAAGTCATCCTAGAAATGCATTGAAACCAAACATAGCCATGTTGTATTACTTTATGCATTTTTTCTATATTTGGGTTTGAATTATGACTTTTGGATTTTATTGCTGTTCATCTGATACTAGCAACCCACATCTGGCTTTTTAACTATACCGTAGGCCAAAATGTAGGAGAATTCCCATCAGATTGTTTGTTTCCCACAAACTTCAGGAAAGGGAAAATAGAAATTCTAGTTAAGACCATGAATTGAGCAAGAGAATGTATTCTCATGTCCATTGGAAAGATCACACTGGAGATCCAACCACTAAAACAAAAGGAAATAATCTGAAAAATGAATCTCTGCTCAATTGCAGTGGGAACACTCTCTACTAATTAATCATAATGTCAATCAATCAATCATAACAATCTAAAAATCTTCCTGCACGATATGAAGATATGACCAATCTGAGAGCAGAAACAGACATTTAGGGGGGATTTATAACATGTTTTGGAGAATTTCTATAAAGTAATTTTCATTCTTAAATATCCAGGAGACATTATTTCCACAGAACAATGAAAGGTCACAAAAATTAAATGTTCCTTTTACTAAAAATAGAAACCAAAAGAAAATAAAAATTAATGTAAGTTTCAGAATTTTCTTAACACGTTTTGCCATGATGGTGATATTCTTACAAGTGGCGGTTCCCTCTAAATTGAAAATCCGGTATTGAAAAAAACAGCAAGAATAAAATTATCCTGTAGGTAGTTACAATATTGTACTATGAGCTTAGTAGCATTTTCATTTGAACAGAAATGCATATAATTGTATGGTTTGCATGACTATTTGGCCTGTGTTGTGTCCTGATGAAAAAAACACTTCTTACAAAGAACCATATTTTGCTTCAGTAGTTCAGCTCACCTGGGAAATTAATATAACGGCTCCATAATATAGACAGCAACATGCTTCAGTTGGCTCAGCAATATATAAAATATACAACTCTGCCAATATCTGGAGGTTTTAGTGATATTCTTTACATAAAATTTGATTAAACATGCACTGTCCACATTTGAAGGACACTGCAATCAGAACTATATCTAGAAATTAAATTAATCTTTTCATTTTATGGGCCATTTTTCTTATATCCTTACCTAAAGTAATAGATAAGGTGTGATGCAGTTTTTTTTCTTCTCCTGCTGGAGAGTATATAAATGATTTCTCCAAAGAGGAAACCTCTCATTGTTGCATAAGATTTAATAGATAAATTCAAAATATTTCAAGATTACAACACAGTCTCACCAAAATGTCTTGTTCCAACTTTACCAGAATTGGATCAGCTTTGAAATAATAGAATAATTAAATCTTGGTACAACATTTAGAATAGTCCGTTTCAAGGACATATTTCTGCCATTAAATCAGAACAGCTATTCTTACATCAAGACACTTATAGTAAGGATGTAAAAGGGCATTTTGAGGTTGAAGCATTCCATATTCTCAGTTTCTGCTAACAAGCAGCATAAGTTTTATTTGTGGTCAAAATAGGTTGAAAAACTATTTCCTATTTTTATTTTTGTGAGCAATCAGTGTACATTCACAATGCAACTGCACTTACAAAAAATCCTTTTCGGCCGCTGCAAACAAACCGTCATCTTATGAATTCTGAACTTCGTGTTTCAAAAATGCTGGAAAAATCCTTATAAAAGTAGAAGGATGCCAGTTCATTATATTACACTTTTATTTTACAGTTTTGCAAAATCTGTTTTACAGATACATTAACTGGACAGCTGCAATACTGACCAAAAAAGCATACTTACAAACCAAATGCACATTTTAATATTTACTAGTATAGAATCACTAATATCCAAAGAGATGTGTCATGTAGTAAAGGAGGTGTGCGGCAATGCAAAATGTAGAGAAAAGATGTTAAAATGAAAAGTAAACATTGCATCCATAGTTACACAGCGGAGATCTTTGCAAACACATTTGGTATTGTAACATTCTAGACAGCAATATGCTTTGTAATACATATTGATTATAATACATGCCTTAGAAAGCTTGTATTCTGTGTGCGTAAACTTTAACCAAATAAAGATATGATAAAAGAAAATAATCTAATCTGAAAGTAAATTCTTCATCTTAAAAGGACACTGCATTCAGGTGAATTTTAAATTATTTTTGGACTATTCCTTCTCTGTTGCACATTAGTTTTGTTTATATGAGAATTCCATGATGCTATTTAATTGCTGCAATTGTGCAAGACAAATCTACGGTCTTCCAAAAGATAAAGCTTTGCCTCAAAAAAGTCAGTATCTGTAACAACTGTAGCACAAAATGAATTGCAAAGGACTTAATTTTGAACAGCACTGCAATTTCTCAGCTATACTCCTGTGGTGCAACGTAGCAGTTGTTCTAACAAACTGAGAAAAATCTCAGCTGAAATTTCAATAATCTAATTGTTCTTCTCAACATCTTGCCGACTGAAACAGCACCTGTTTTATCACTATTGGGAACTAAAAGACAAGATCCAAGCACTTTAGAACTTCTTTAAGGAGCTACGATGCAAGATGATGCTCTCCAAGTATAGGCGTTTTAACAGACTAACTACAATGCACTTTTAGGAACTTTTCATCTTTTCAAAGATGCCCCTCAACCCTAGCTATCAGGCACTAATTTTGCCCTGCTCCTGGCTCTGACATGACATAGACTGTCATACAGCTCCAAATATCAGCCCTATTGACACAGGACATCAGCTTCTTTAAAAGGCAATAGGAATAATATATGGTTTCTATCAAGCCAAAACGTTTAAAATGTAGCAGCACAATGGCATATTCAGCATCCTGTTTCTTATCCCTTCTTCATAAACTTGTATTTTCAGCTCTCACTCAAAAGTTTGTTTCCAAATCAGTCACCACACTTTCTACTACATACAAAGTATCATGGGAACAAATTGAAGTCTGTGAAAAGCAAAGACCTACATTCCAATCAATAGTTTCTTGTCATCCTTGGAAAATCACAGCCTTCGTCAGAAGCATTTTTACAGCAGATTATTTATGTGTATAAATACACATGCATTTCTGTCTTAACTTCTTCTTACTAAAACGTTCCTATTGAAAGTGGTTATGGGCTAACAATTAAAAAAAAACAAATCTCCAAGTCCAAGTCATCTTACATTCCTACAAATAGAGCATGACACCCTGGCTCTGAAAAAAAAGGTGAATAAATCTGTCTTTCTTTTCTTCTAATTGAAATATATAATCTGAAATAAGGCTAAAAAGAAAAGGAAAAAAAAGGCATTTCATTTTGTAAAATCAGAGCTAACAATTTCTTTGCACGTATGTCCTGACATTTTTGTTGAGTGGGCTCTGCACCTATTTATCATGAATGTTAACTTAAAGCTTCATAAATTCAAAAATGTTTGGTTGATCATGGACCCACATTAAAAAGTGAGGCAATAAAACATAAAAGGAGGGGGGGAGGGAATGAACAAACGTTGATTTGAGGCTTCCATCTTCTGAATGCTCAAAAGGCCAAAATGTCCAATAAAATGTAAAACACAGTATATATTTTGTGTAGTCTAAAAAAATCTGTTACGATAACTTATTGCAAATTGCACTCGGCAGTTCGCCAAAATAATGGGAAAACTACCCCCTGTTGGTTGGCACAGTCCTTTAGCCTTGATTCAAAGTCACCAATAGAAGGATCTGGAAAGAAAATTTGCAGCTGTGCTCAGCCAACTGGCTGCCCCTTCTGGGTGTGATCCAACCCGGGACACGGCTTTGTCTTGCTCCTTTGAAGGACTTTCATCTTCTGGCAAGTATTCAGGAAGGTCAGTATTTTGCTCCACTTCTACCGGAGTATCTTGGAAAGGAACCAACATCTGCAAAAAATGAAACATGGTGTTAACACGCATCGTGGAATATCATACGTTATTTTTCAAAATTTGCTTTTGCTTTTCAGCTAGGCTACATTTATTTCTGCAATCACTTTCAGATCATTTCACTTTTATTAGCAGAAAGGATAAAAATGATTTTTAAAGGGTGTTTTTTTAAAAGCTTAGGTATGTATGTATGTATGTATTTAGTGTCACAAACCCTGGTATGCCCAAATGTGGGAGGAAGCAAACTGCTTCCATTCTCTGTCTATCGGCTCATCACAAGAGACCATCACAACAGAAACCCAATATTTTTACTGTTGCCTTTGTTACATTTGTGTAGTATCTCCCTTTATTTATTTATCAGCACAAATAACACACACACGCGCGTGTGTGTGTGTGTGTGTGTGTGTGTGTGTGTGTGTGTATTCTTTATGCTCATGAGTTCCACAGGGCTATCTAAACATAGATGGCTTTTCTTATCCACACATACTGTTGCACTGTTATGCAGATATTGGTGCTCAAAGCAGGTTGGAAAATTTATCTGCCTAGAATTTCATTTATATGTGATGGATATTATTATATTGGATGAAAAGATTACAATTATTGTTGCTGCTGTTATCTTAGTGCTAGGGTGTCAAACTTGCATCATCATGTTGTTGTCATGTGACATATCATATGACTTTTTCCCCCTTCGCTAAAACAGGGGTGGGCACGTAACACATCTGGCCTGTGGGCCATGAGTTTGACACCCCTGTCTGAGTGCCAACACTTTTAACAATATACTTTAATTGGGTGGGCAGTTCTCTCACCTCTTCTCCACTTTCACTTTTTACAACTTGCTGGGCTTTCATAACTTTGGTTGATGCTATTGCTGTGCCCAGTGCCTGCACAAAAATGGAAAAGGGAAACAATAAGAGCAGCAAGATAAAAAATAATAAAAAAAATCTCTACCTGAATCTGAAAATAATGAAAGCAAACCATTGGGAACGCTTACCTCTGCTTTTAAATCTGATCTGATTCTGACAACACATCTTTGAATTGCCATTTGAAATGTAAAGCTGATGACCCCTTTAATTTTAAGTAAGGCTTCTTCGCACAGGTTTCTCCGTGACTGGAAATTAAAGAGATGCAGTTAATGGATCAATGCTAAGGAAAATAACATGAAGTTAACATCTAGCAGAACAACATTTTTAAACAAAAAGAAATAATTGTTTGTATTTGGCTGTAGGGAAATAAAAAGGTAACATTTCTGCTTACATTTTGAAGGCAAACTAGGGAGAAATCAACTGTGAATAATGATGGAAAGTGCTGAAAAGCAAAGCAGCTTTTCTTTGTTATGATCAGCTAAACAGTCTCTTGTGATTTAGTTCTGACTGACTGAAATCCTAGCTGATGAGCAGTTAGTTTTAAGTTGCTATTTATCAGACATCTTGTATCCATACTGACTGAATGCATCAAAGCAGCTGTTACATCCTTCAGCTTCCTTATCTGTGGCAGCTCATGAACATCACTGCACTACACAACTCAACTCTGATGTCAACTGACAATGTCTGCTTATAAAATCACAAGCTCATCTTATGCTTTAAGCAAATGACAGGGCCTCTTCCATGCAACAACACAACAGTAACCTATGCTAGTTTCATCAACTCTGGATTGCCCCAGAATGCTTTAATTCTTTTAGGGACTTCTGGGGAAGAAATGGCAAATTGAAGATGGCTCTGCTAAAAGCAGAGCGAATGGCTACAGTGGAAGGAAGAGCCAGCAAGTTGACCAGATCTTTGTGATTCCTTCCTTGTCCTTCAGATCACCCGCAAATGCTCCAGACCAGGGGTCTCCAATTTTGGCAACATTAAGACTTGTGGACTTCAACTCCCAGAACTCCTCAGCCGGCAACTCCACAAGTCTTAAAGTTGCCAAGGTTGGAGACCGCTGCTCCGGACAGTTGCTCTTCGCTAGCAGTTTAACAGTTATGGAAGATGAGAAAATAGCCATGTTGCTCAAACCACGGTTGGTACCTTCAAAAGGATACTAGTTTCACACATTTCCTTTTCTAATTACTTTCAGAAATTGTTGGTTAACTCTTTGGTTTGGCAAGGCTGAAATCAATGAGTGAATTTTCTTCTATACTTATTGGGAAAAGTTTTAATTAGACGTTTAAAGGTTGTTTTTTTACAAGGGTGTAGAAGAAACAGCAAAAGTGTTAGTAGAATTTTAATTTCAGAAGGTTACAAACAGACTGATGGAACAGATGAATTGGAGTAAGATTTTAAAATTATTATAAAAACCTTTTCAGTGAGAAAATGCTTTTGTTTTGTTTTGTTTTTTTAAAAAGTAGCTAGGATGAGACTTTGACGGTTGGACACTAGAGGGCACCAGAAGAACTAAAGGTAACAATTAAAGGAGAAGAACACATAAATTAGTGAATGCACTATTGTAAAAAATTTTAACATTGGATATATTGAAGGATATTTTTGAACAATGGACCCAAAAGTTAATTTTAAAAGTATCTATGTGTTTAATAAATGTTATGGGAGAGGAACAAGTTTTCCCTGTCAAGATTGAGATTAATTTTAAAGTAGACTTAAAAATGACAGCCTACAAAAATGATAGGGAATATAGCAACAGCACTTATACGTATATACCACTTCATAGTGTTTATAGCCTCTCTAAGCAGTTTACAGAATCAGCATATTGCCCCCAACAATTGTGGTCCTGGATAATTTTCCTACATTGGATTTACAAAAGAGTCTTGTTAAAACTTCCAAGAATTTTGTGAGAAGGGAAGAAGAAAATAATTTTAAAAAATCAAATTGTAGAACATTATTTGAAGGGATTGAAGATCAACTTTATTAAAGGGATTATAAAATTGATGTACTTGATCAAGGTTAAAAGAGATATGAAGTTATGTCTGGTTATGAGGAGACCTTAAGGACATTTAATTATCCAACTAAGGTAACATCATCTGTGAGAGTGAGTTTGGTCTTTACTACTTGGGTAATGAAATGTCTGCAAGGAAATAATCAAGTTCAGAGAGCACAAAGGACTCGACAGTATTTTCTTGGCTTTTAGAAACATTTAAGACACACCAATGGCCAAACACATAAACAACCAAGTTAATTACAATAACAGGGACAAATTTAGGCGAACTAATTAGCTCTGTTTTAATGAAAGAAGGAGAAAGAAAGCCAAAAGAGAAATAAATGTTATTCTGGAAGTGTAGGCCTGAGTCCATACTGGGTCTGAGCAAATACTTGATTTGAAGATTTAGTCAAATCACTGAATCCTCTTAGAAAGCTGAATCATTAAATATGTGAGATGCCTTTAAATCTATTAAAACAAATTGAATCCTTCCACAGAAATGTTTTTTGGAATCATTTGTAATTTAAATCAACCTGCCTCAACCATTTGGATCAATTCAGATCCGATTTCATCTCATTCATACTTCCCACATCGTGCATGCTGATTGTTACTCAGATTATTACCCCACCAGCTTTATTAGTGAGGATTCATCATCTGTAAATCTGCTTCTCTTACAGGCTAACTTGATCAAGATGTAAGGCAATGCAGCAAAAGATCAGGTTCAATAATTTACAATGATATAGAACTGAAACTGAAACATAAGGGGCACTGTAGATAACCTGTTCAAACAGTTTTATATTTTTCTGGGCAGCCATAAAAAGCTAGACATGGCCCTCGGATGTTTTCTACGGGGAAATGCGAGGATAAATTTACAGAATCTATTTGACGTTCTATAAAAACTCCACTGAGATCTCATTTAATATCTACTATCCAACAGTCAAAAGAAATATACAATGTATAACGACTGCAAACAAAGCCAATTTTTTTTAAAAAACTTACTATTTTTTTGGTAGACACAATTTTTTTTTATTCTTAATAAAAAAAATTAAGGAGAATTTTAAATAAAAAAGTAGCAAGAAAAATAACGTTCCCTTTATTTGGTTGCAAATAACCCATACAGCAGTTGTAGTATTGGTGAAATATTGCTGTCTCCCATACTGTATTGTTTTAGAAAACAATCGCCACGTCCAGATGGCAGAGTTCTTAAAGAGCTCAAGATGTGACACCGCTGAACTCCCCAAAATGAGTAACTTGTTTGTCAAATAGGGTTCAATGCCAGAAGACTGGAAGGCATCAAATATGACACTAATTTTTAAAAGAGACCAGGGGGATCAGGATAATATGTTAGTCAGCTTTATTTATTCCAGATAAATTGGTAGAAGTGGTATTGAAAGTTAAAATAACCAAGAATTTTGTGTGCCTAGGCAATCCTAGTACCTTTTTTATATTATGTGATTTATAGTTTAATTTTCTATGTATATTATAAACCACCAAGCAGAATAATATATAAACGCTTGCATGTTTTGTATGAATCAATTGGTGTAGGAGAGAATGGAAATTAGAATGAACCTGAAAAGAATATTCTGAAAGAACGTGTAGCCAGCCACCTGATAAGATTGGCAGCCTGTTCGGCCTATGTCACTATTTTCCTATAGATTTCCATTGTAATTACATATGCCCAATTTCTTACCCAGGTCTTTTACTTACTTCCAGGCCTTAAAGTGGATGAACATAGATCAATAAGTGTATATATTCAGAGACATTTCTGTGGTTAGTTTCTTGGGAAATGTAAAGTTATTCCTGAAATGTTCATTACAAAGTTATTTGTAATAAATCATACCCAAGGGATTTGAAAATAGACTTAACGCAGATTATTTATATTTACATTTAGTTACACATTACATTTAATTTACACACAAAGAATATGTTTACAAAAAACAATTGTTTTCTTTTTCATATTTCAGTGTGAGTTATAAATTCTAAAATGTATATGAATTTCTTACCGAATCATCAAGGCCATCTATATGTAAAACTACTGTTTTAGCACGTTTATTTGTACTTCCAAGAAAAAACTGAGCTTTTCGACGTCTAGAATTCATCTCATTCACATTGTCCATGTCAGACATATTGGAAGACTGAAGAATATCATAGATTTCTGAAGCTAATAGTTTTGTTTCCCCAGGCGTTGTGGTCCTAAGGCAAAGCAAAATCATATTTATTTAGATGTATTATAGTTTTTTCTTAACCCAATTTCTTTTACAATTCTCCCAGAAAAAACAGCTGTTTGTTTTTTACTTCTACAATATAACCAGGACTATAGATCCTAAGACTATTTTTCAATCTTGGTCCTTAGTTTTACAAAACAATTACCCCTTACAAAAAGATTCCTTTGCTAAATACTTTCCAGAAGATGACAGAGAAAGAGTTTGGTGTCTTGTTTTATCATTATTGTTAATTTATTATGGATGTTGGGTTAAATTGTCTATTGGGAGTTGAAGTCCAGACATATTAGTGGATGAGGTTGAGAAACACTGAGCTAGTTGTTGTACGTCTATAAGAAAAAAATCATAGATTTGTGGTAGTCAACTGACATTCTCCAGTTCATAGTAGTAACAGAAAAACCAGAGATGAATGGGAGGAGAGGGAGCATGGACAAAGGAAGTATAAGGAGCAAAACAATCTGGTAGCTGACAGTGAATAAAAGAGTGACAATCAGATGAGAGAATTCAAAAAAAGACATTGAGACATTCAGAGCCCCAACAATGAATTAGAAATATGACTCTTTAAATAATATCTGTTTAAGGGAAAATATTTAACACATAGTTCAATGCTCCCTCTAAACTGTGCGGCTGCATGGCTGCGCACATGGCAACAAAACACCGCGCAGCAGTTTCCAAATGCCGCACAGTGGTTTTTGTGAGACGCCTTGTGAGATAATAGGAGAGGAGAGCCAGATGAGAGAGAGAGACAGAGACAGAGAGACAGACTGACAGACGGAGAGAGGGGGGGGGAGGGAGGGAGGGAGGGAGGGGTTCTTTGCTTCTTGGGTCAACAGTGAATATCAGTTATCAAAAATGTAGGTAGAAAATTAAGCAGGCAATTATAAAAAGGGAAGCCAACTTTCTGAATTCTGTTTCTTTGCACTTAGTGACTTATAAATAGACTAATGTTCTGAAAACCTGACCTAAATTACATATATTTTAAATAGCTGTAAAGCTATGCTGAAAAAGTTGTTCTCAAAGTATTGTGATAAATTCAATAAAAAGAAGGGAATTCTTGATGAACTTAAGGACAAATGAGAGTATTGGATAGTAAATGGACAAATAAAATTACCAATCAAAGAGAATATTTGCACCTCAGGATTGAAATGAAATGTTCTCTCTTACTCTTTCCTCTTCCTCTCTTCTCTCTCTGTCTCTCTTATCCTCTTTCTCTTTGTCTCTCTTCTCTTTCTCTCTCCTTCTTTTCCATTCTTCCATCACTTTCTCTCTCCTTCTCCCTTCTCTCCTCTTTGTCTCTTTTTGTCTCTCTCATCCTCTTTCTCTTTGTCTCTCTTCTCTTTCTCTCTCCTTCTTTTCCATTCTTCCATCACTTTCTCTCTCCTTCTCCCTTCTCTCCTCTTTGTCTCTTTTTGTCTCTCTCATCCTCTTTCTCTTTGTCTCTCTTCTCTTTCTCTCTCCTTCTTTCCCATTCTTGTCACTTTCTCTCTCCTTCTCTGTCTCTCTTCCCTCTTTTCTTCCTCTCTTCCTCTCTCCCACTCTTTCATCACTTTCTCTCTACCGCCCAACCTGTCCCCATACTTATCTTCAACTGATCATGTTTGCAATAATTTACCTTCTTTTCTAAATAGGCGCAGTTCCCTTACCGGATCCCTCACTCACTCAAACACAAACTCACACATACACACACACACACACTCATGCACAAAACCATTTTTCTCCATTCCAATTCAGATCCTATATCAATTGCTCTGTGAAACATCTGTGAAAAAAATCCATGTGCTCAGGCATGAAAATGTGCCGCTCAAACACTATACTTTTCCGCACACACACTGAAAAAAATTAGAGGGAACATTGACAGGGTTTAAGCGTAAGTGTATTTATTTGTACATATGGAAAGGCATAAATCTAAATCTATAAGCATGACTGACCTGATAGTCTGGGGAACTGAACATAAAGGAAAAAGATATGGAAGTTGCTTGGAACAGAATAGAAATGTTATACGCTGCTCCCATCCAGAGTAATGTTATATTACTCTGAGAATATTACTCAGAGAGCCGAGGTGGCGCAGTGGTTAAATGCAGCACTGCAAGCTACTTCAGCTGACTGCAGTTCTGCAGTTCGGCTATTCAATCTCACCGGCTCAGGGTTGACTCAGCCTTCCATCCTTCCAAGGTGGGTAAAATGAGGACCTGGATTATTGTTGGGGGCAATATGCTGACTCTATAAACCGCTTGGAGAGTGCTGAAA
Organism: Thamnophis sirtalis; assembly: GCF_051295495.1. Classification (NCBI taxonomy): domain Eukaryota; kingdom Metazoa; phylum Chordata; class Lepidosauria; order Squamata; family Natricidae; genus Thamnophis; species Thamnophis sirtalis. The sequence goes on along the minus strand of NW_028261382.1, from coordinate 135,606,872 downwards.
GCCCTATGAAGCGGTATATAAGTCTAACTGCTATTGCTATTGCTATATAAAAAATTTGAGAAAGTAGCACTTAGCCTTGGAATAAAACAACCCAACCTTACTTGGATTTCCTTTCAGAAAGTATTATATTAAAGATAGATGGGAAATTGCTGTTATATGAACATTAAGATGAACATTAACAAAGGCTATTAGCATACAGTTAAATAGTAGCTTTGAAATATGTATCTATGTATATTTCCTGTAGGTATATACACACACTTTGTCTAACATCTAACATATGTTTTATAGTTTCAGAGATCAACACAAAATCACAAGGGTAATGAATACATTTCAGCACACATATACCCCACAAAATGGAGAAATAGAAATCCAATGTTGCTGAAAATGGGATTATATTTAGGGACTATTTTAGTTTAATCAGAACAATGCTCCTTTGGTACAATAATAATGTTAATTCTTCTCCATATTTCTGGAATGGCACCTTTGTGTAATAGTTATGAAAATATTATCAGTTCCTAGAAAATTTCAGTTGTAAATATTCAGTAAGTATTTTATTATTGTATTTAACTTATTTGATTATACCCTTTTGTCAGTCAAGGTACTTTGTTACTGAGCAAATAAACACTTGCTGTATTATTTGTTTTGTTCCCCAATAAGTTAGTTCTAATTGCATTAAAAATACGTGAACTATATCTTCAAAAAATTATTTAGGCATGTTCCAATTAAGCACAGCAGATGGCATTGTTGCCTTTTCTTTAGAAACATTAAAATTAAACTGAAGCTGTATTCCTAAACTCCATATTGCACAATACAATGTGCATCCATTGTCTCACTACCTCAATGATTAATGTATAAAATGTTCACAATTTCAAAGAATCCCAGAAAGTCAAAATCAAAGAATGAGCTACCTCTCCTGATATTGCTTACCATTAATTGTACATAAACCAAAATACTTATTGTTCCACAAACTATAATTTTAAAAAATCCAGCTTAAAAATGAATTGAGTCACAATTGTATTTTTCTCACCATCATATGAGAAATTTGTGTGTCAATCATGAAGAAAATACAAAATTCAATCTATAGATTCAAAATAGACTCCTGCTATCCATTAGCAGTGCACTTATTATCTTCTGTTGTATTGAATAATAGCCATAGTAGCTAAAGGATTTTATTCAATTATCATCAAGGAAATCTGGATTCATAGTATTACCATATTGAAGGATATCATTCTCCCTTTGCTTCTGGCAAGATAATCAGTTTAAACTTTTCCAATAGGAACTACAAGCAATTAAAGCTGTATTAAATTAAAACTGATGGAAATGGTTAGATTTACAGAAGTAGGGGTAAGGGAGATACATACCTGCAAGGGATTCTTGTGCAATTAAATACATATTAATTTAGCTGATTATTTTAGGCAACTAATAAATTGGAAAAATCTGTGCTGGATTTAGTTCAACATATCCTAGCAAAAGTAGACTACCATGGAATAAAAAGTGCTTCTAGCTAAATAATTAGAGTTCGGCTTTCATTAATTTGCCAATCTGCATTAAAAGTTCCTAGCTATCAAGATCCCCCTAAGTTATAAAATAGGGGGGGGGAAGGCATTGTAAAGATCCTCAGGATTATCAAACGAGCTATGAATGTTAACCTTCAGCTACTCATGGATCGCTGATCTAATTAACATAAAGCATAAAATAAGCAAAACAACTGCACAAAATCTGCACTTTAGTACCTTTTAGCAACATTTAGGACACTGATATCCTTCAGATACTTTGGACGACAATATGAGACTCCCTTAAGTTTGGCAGTGCTGGGATTAGCTGATGAAACCTGTACTTGGAATACAGCAGGGCTAACTTCTTGTCTCTTAGGACCTTCATATAGGTAGTTTTCAGGTTATCATCAGTCATTCAATGTCAATTCAAATCTACAGTGGCACTGAATGAATGGTACTTATGACAGGTCCTCCTAATTCCAGCCAGTGCACTGTATCTCCAGTCATATGATCACTGTTACCTTTAAAGCTGAGATTAAATGATCATATTGTATGAAATCAGCAAAAACAAATTGCCTTTGAATTGCTGTATATATGACTTGGAAAGCAATTTAAAAGGAAAAGACAATTAAGGCACATTTACCACAGTAAGCATGCTATACTTACTTCTGTACGACAGTCTGTAAACTCAGCATCATCCCTAGTTCACTTTTCATCCTTTCTCTATTGGCCCGACATTCCGCCAAATAACGTAAAGCCTATTAGAAACAAATGGATCAAAGAATCAACCAAAGCAAAAGACATTCTCAGCATTTTCTTTCACACCACTCAAAAATGCATTGTAGTAATTCAAAAGATTGGGAAATAGGTTATTTGATGCTTACAACATAAAGCTACTGCTTATTTATTCATTCATCACATTTCTATATCACCCTTCTCACCTGTTAGCATATATGTGCTAGGTAAATATAAAAATAATGTTTGTCTCTCTATGAAAAAAATTAATAATGGGCAATTCTGATTTGTTCGATTTCAGATATATTTTTTTCAAATTTGGCTATTTCTACACTTGGGATTTTAATAATCATGTGGACATTCCACCTAATACATATGCAGTTAGAATATACAGTCTGTGTTTGGGAAACTGCATATTAAAAAATAACTGGGTTTTAATTTGCATATTAGTTCTGGAAGCACAAATTAGGTAAATGCAATGAAGAGTTAAATGAATACGAATTAGAAAGAGTGCAGGGAAAAGGGCAAGGATGGTGAGAGACTTGGAGATCCTGTGAAATTGGTTAAAAGTGCATAGGTCTTAGAATCCTAGGCTAAAGAAAAGAAAGCTAAGGGAAATGTGATAGCAGTCTTCCAATATTTGAAAGAATGTCACAGGGCAGAGTATATGAATTACTCTCCAGAGCAGTCAAGAGTAGCACAAGAACCAATGGGGGGAAGCTTAGTTGACTGAAAGCCATTCAGAAGTGGAACAGTCTGCTTCCTGAAGTTGTGGCTGCTCCATCATTGCAGGCTTTCAAAAAAGATTAGAAAAAAAGATTGTCTAGAAATGATATTTCCAACATTTTGATTAACATCAGCCTTGATTTCCCCAACCATAAGGTAAAGGTTCCCGTCGCACATATGTGCCAGTCGTTCCCGACTCTAGGGGGTGGTGCTCATCTCCATTTCAAGGCCAAAGAGCCAGCGCTATCCGAAGACGTCTCCGTGGTCATGTGGCCGGCATGACTAAATGCCAGAGGCACATGGAAGCGGTTACCTTCCCACCAAAGGTGGTCCTATTTTTCTACTTGCATTTTTCTACTTCCATTTTTACATGCTTTCTAGGTTGGCAGAAGCTGGAACAAGTAATGGGGGCTCACTCCGTTACGCAGCACTAGGGATTCGAACCGCCAAACTGCCTACCTTTCTGATCGACAAGCTCAGTGTCTTAGCCGGAGCCACCCATCCCCAGCCATATCAATATACAAATTATAATGTTCCTTACAAAACCAACTGATGTATATGCAAAATATGTTAAAACCCCCAAAAATTACTTTTAAATTTATGCACTGTTTTTCCACTCAGGCACTAAAAACCCTGCTTCAATTTTGCCAGGAAGGATTTTCAGTGAGAGAGCAGGGAGGCAGCTCAGTAAGATAAGGAGTATGGGGAACCCCGTGGGGGGGGGGGGGGGGGAGGCCTTGGGAGACCCAGCACAACCTACAGATGAGTATCTCTCCGCTCAAGAACTAAAAATCCTGCTTAGATTTCATCAGGGAGGATTTTCAACCCCCAGAGCAGAGAAACTTGTCCACAACACCCCACAGAACTCACACACAACTGCATCAGGCCTCCCAAGGTCTTCTCCAATGAAAGGTTCGCCCGTGTTCTTTACTTGGGACCCTTGTCTGCTTAGCGACCCTTGATATCACTTAACAACTGCAACCACATTGAGTGTAATCATGGAAACGCATGATAGCAAATATGCATTTAGATTCTTACATTTCAGATTCCACAGCTACCCAAAGCCCTTAATGCTACAAGATGAGCTATCCAATAATACTTACAAGCAGTGCTGAATGGACAACTGGTGGGTTGGGATGATCCAAAAATAATATAAGGCCTGGTAGACATCCCTGGTCCTGGACAATTGCTCTTCTATTCAAAGGATCAGCTGCCAGATCTCTCAGCTGGTTTACTACAGTGAGTGCATCAGGCTCCACATTCATTGAGGTATTCATTTTTCTTTGTCATACATATGATTCTACTACAAAGGAAGTTGTTATCAATAACTATAGTGATATGAAGTAATTTCGTAAGTGCTAAAACATAAATGCATGCTGTGGTTTAAAATAATTTATAAGTATGTATGTATGTATGTATGTATGCTTTCGTAGATTTTCACGGGTGTAGGTATGCTGGTCTTGTTGTATTCGGGTCTTTTCCCGTGTAAGATTGAAATTGTCTTGGCAACGTTTCAACGAGGTCTCACTCGCCATCTTCAAGCTGGTGTTCGAATACAACAAGACCAACATACCTACACCCATGAAAATCTACGATACACATAGACACACACACACACACATACAAACAAGCTGTGAGATTTTAAAATTGTGAAGTCCTGCATCAGAATCCACAGGACTACATAAACACATTAGCAAGATTAATATATGCAGAAAATAAATATTTTAGTTTTTTATTTGTTAATATCACAAAAACATAGAAAGTATATATTTAATATTTATTAAGTATGATAACCATTTGTGAATTAATTTTTTTCTCTCAAAGACTAAACATGGCTACAATTACCCATTATGTGATAGGTATAATTATTTGTATTTGTAATATATATTGTATTTGTAATACATAATAAAGTAATTGGTATATTATTTGTATTTGTAATAAATAATAATGTAGGTGTTTTAATTTAATCACACAGCTTGGAGCATTCTTTAAATAAATAAAAAGCTAGAAACACAATAAGTATATTACATTCCCACAAATATTGGAGGATTCTTATAAGTTTCACAGTTAATTCCATATATAATGGCGATCAACATTCCCTGAAAAACCACCACTATAAATCTTACTTTGAAGTATACGTACCAGCAGGGTATATTTTCAGTTCAGGTAAACCCAAAATATAGGTAGTCCTCAACTTACATGAGTTCATTTAGTGACTATTTGAAGTTACAATGGCACTGAAAAAAATAACTTGTGATCCTTTTTCACACTTGACAAATGACTCATATTTATGATGGTTGCATTGTCCCAGTGCCATGTGGTCCTTTTTTGCGACCGACTGACAAGCAAAATCAATAGGGAATCAGATTCACTTAATGATGATACTAACTTAACTGCAGTGATTCACTTAACAACTGTGGCAAGAAAGATCATAAAATGGGGCAAAAGTCACTCAACTGTCTCGCTCAACAATAGAACTCACTTAACAAAACTCACTTAACCACTGTCTCATTCAGCAACAGAAATTTTAGGCTCAACTGTGGTCATAAGTTGACAACTATCTGCAGAGCTCCTTCTAAATGGGAAGTGACTGTCCCCATTTGAATAGGCCTTTAACCCTAACCCTAAAAACTTGATTCTTATCCAGAAGTTCCACACCAAAGCAAATTGAAGGCGTGCCAAGGTGAAGAATTTTAGGATCAGACATAAGAAATATTATATAAATTGCTGTTTATATAGTTGACATATGAGCAAATTTTGTTTAGTGCGACACAAATATCATAGAACTACTCAACAGTTTCTTACTATAACTAAATTCAAAGCCAATAACTTGCTCGCACAAACTTTAGAAAGAAACTTCATTTAAAAATTTGTAGATAATAAGATCTGATGAATTCCTACGATTCAAACCACAGAAACCCCACTATGGGAAATAGTGCCTTAAAGAAAACATGTGACTGAATTTGAAGTGCTGTTCTATGGATACTTAATTGGAAATCGAGCAATTTCACTAGCACTTCCAAGCACGCAATTACAGCCTTCAGATAAATGGCACTGCAAAGTCCAAACCTATGCATATTCATCCACCAGTAGTCTGCAACTTATTTCTAGCAATACATATTCCAGTTAGGACACTGGACCTTGCACCTTTTCTTTTGCTTTCATCCCTACAAGTGGTTAACGCCAACAACTGCCTGGCCTCCTGGCACTTTGTTGCACTGCAACTCTTGCACTGGGAGGGATCCTATAATATTAACGAAATCACTACACTGGTTTTAAGGGAGGTAAATAGGATTGCAACCTCACTCATTTAAAAAAAAGCTAATTACCCGATCTGTGTTTCCGTTTGAACGTTAACAAGATTGAGTTGAGCTCTAAGGCTAAACCCTTAACTAGCAGCCAACTGCCACTGGGTCTTGTGTGATTGCAAATCCTTAGTCTTGGCCAGGAGGATAATTTGGATCTCTAAAAGAACTCCAGGCATCGAAGAAGTAGCGGCGTTCATGATCTTCGTCTTGTGTTCTTTGCCGGCCACCTTCAATCCACTCCCACCTCAACTCCCCATCCCTTTCCTGCCCACCCGTCCGTCCCGTCCTCGTCCCCCACAAGCCCCATTCCCAGGTCCAGGGATCCCCATTACCGCCCTCACTTTCATTGGACGCAGAAGGGGAGGCGCTTTGGTACTCCCGCCCCACGGAGGAAGGACCACTCCAAATCACGTATCGGCTAATGCCGCTGCCGCCGCCTTCGCATACCCGGAGACCCGGGCAGAGGAGACGCTTAGAACTTCCGGGCGCCCGGCGAAGGTCAGCAGCTGAAGTGCAATCGCCGACCCGCCAAGGCAGCATTCATCCAGCAAGGCGGGTGATCGCCGCTTTCCGGCACCGCTGCAATCCCTGAGACGCGATTGGCTGAAACCGAAGGCGTCTGCCCTCCATTCGTGGTTCGCCTTATTATGAGCCCCCCTCCGATTGGCTTATTCCGGGTCAAGGATTCTGAGGCATTGTGGGTTAGAATGAAATCAACTTTTTAGGTGGCATTTTGAACAACTACAACTCCCAAGAAGCTCTGGTTCGGTTTCTGATGGTACTTACGCTTGCGCTTTGCAGGCGCAATGTGTAAACCGTGCGCCTTGGGACGGATCTCGCACATTTGCTTGCCTGGGGACTCCCGTAGTGAGGCTTATTCGAAGGCAAGAGTGTTCTTCTCTCTCTCTCTCTCTCTCTCTCTCTCTCACACACACACATACACACACACCGAGTTTAGCAGCTCCTAACTATTTTAGCCAAATAATCAAATATATAGGATTGTGATCTTAGGGTCGAATATAATGTGTAGTCATTCTTTCTGTATGAGTCCTGAAAGAAAGCTCCTAAGAGGCTGACGTAGAGTGGAATTTTTATAGTGCAATTATATATTTACTTGTCCAAGATTTTTCCTTTGAATCAAAAGCAACTCCGTACCTGGTTTCAGAGAAACAGGTATGCAATTTTGTTGGCAGCTCTACAGAAATGCTTTGCCTTTATCTTTCTTGCTTTTCCCCCCCAACCTAAACAACAGCCACGGGCATTTCTAAAGTTTTTCATCTAAGTACTAACCTGGGCTTAGTTTGCCTTAAAATAAATTACATAGAGTTGGACGAACAATTGTATTTAAATTGCAGTTTAAATTTCTTTTTCTCAAGGTTGCTATAAAATCGAAAATGACTCATTGTGAATAGTTTTCTGATAAATATATAAGTAGTTACAAAAGGGTTACATTATGGCCTGATTTATACATAACTATACATTGAATAAGTCCAGCTATTTATAAACCAAAGTTTTTATTATAATTCAGTTTGCTTAATGTACCAGCAAAACCAAATTACTTGCTTATTAAGAAACCATAGGTTTGTGTGATTGTTAAACCCATCAGTGGGTTTCTTGTATAGGCTTATGATACCCAGAAAATAACTTTGCTGAAGTGCAACTGCTACCATAAATATAATTCTAATTCTTTAATTTTCTACTCTACACTCACATACATGGTGCTTCAAAATAGGCCTCTATACATAATTAGCATCTCTGATGACAAACTCTGTAAAGTTTTGCTATCATAGATAGCAAGAATATATAAGTGTATAGGTGTACTATACTTTTAAAGTAGACAAATTCATTTGGTCTTTAGGAAACACATGGATGTGGTTAAGGGTGCAATCCTGTACACATTTAATTGAGAATAGATTTTAAAAAAAAATAGTAGATTAAGTTATACATAAACATCTACAGTGTTGTTTGCAATAGTAGCAATGACTTGTTTTATTTGTACATCAAAATCACAGAAAGCTACCCTCTCACACAATTCAGTGTGACATGCTTTCAAGATGCTAGTCTTTGCTAATCTGGTGCTCCATAGATATAGCATTGCATCCATCCTGACCAAAATTTGAAGATTCCAAAAGCAAAGGATCAAATATTAAACTTTCCAATATCCTTAACCTGTTGGTATGGTGTTTGGGGTTGAGGGTGGTTATCACATCTGTAGTTCAGTGTTCTCATAGTTAACCTTTGGTTTGCTACAGATTGAAATACAGTTCTCATCAGGCACAACTAATGCACCTAATGTTCAAGGATTACAGTGATGAATTTGGAGAGATACAGTTCTGCAACCCTGAAAAAGACTTTTAAGTTTTAATAAGTTGGTTTTACTCTATATAAAACATTTTGTGTAGTACTAGAATTGCAAAATAAAGGGATCTGAAAATATGTTGAATGTGTGCTCTTTTTTTAAGGATTCTCTGCTAATATCCGAGAGTAGGACAACCAGCAGTAAGATACCGTAGATGGGCACTGTTGGAGCGGTGATGAGATACCGTTGAAAGACCTGAAGGACCAATTTGGGACAGAGCATTATGGTGAAAACCTGTGGCTGTTAAGTAGATAACGATGTATGGCATGTCGGTCAATTAATAGTGCCAAAATTTACCGCAGCACAGAAAAAGCAAACTACCGCCTTTACGCAAACTTAGCACTAGATAGTAGTGAAATAGCACTAGATGGCGCTCCTTACGCGATCCTTTGATATTGAAGAGCAGGGCTTTTCCTGTCTTTGTCGCAAATAGCTCATCCGAAACATTAGGCGGGGGTTTGAACTTAGTGAAACCATCGAGAGGAGAAGGGAGACCTATGGAGCGGATGTCACTCCAGAGATCATAGAGTCTTCGGGCTTCTATCCTTTCTTGATGATGCTACCGACGACGTCATCTAGCCGGACTGCAAGGCTAAGCCTCGCCTCCCTAAATGGCCGTCAGCGATTGGCCAGGCCTATTGCCGGCGCTCCGCAGGATTGGTTGCTGAGGGAAACCGACGAAGGGAATCGAGGGATTGCTGGCCGGCGGGGACCCAGCGGCTCCGGGAGAGTCCGAGCCAAGGAATAAGCCCTGGAGCGGTCTGACGAGCGGGTGAGTTGCTTCCATCTACCTCAGGGCCTTCCTTTTGTTGTCACCGTTCAACCCTGTCACGAAGTTTCGGGCGTGAGATGAACGGCGCCCTGTCAGGTCGGGGCGGAGAGAGAGAACGCGCCAATCGTGAGTCAAGGACACGAGCCATTGCCGCCGAAGGTCTCGGCTGACGTTGCCGGGCGCCGCTTTTTGTTTTCCCCAAAGCGGGAGACGAGAGTCGTGCCTTCCCGGCGACAACTGCTTTGGCTCTTGCGCCCTATTAGCCGGCGACTCCCCGTTCTGGCCCTGCGCCTCTTCTCCCCCCCCCCCCCTCTTCCCCGTCCATCAAGGCAGAGCCGGGTGGGAGCGTGTTCGGCTGGGGCACGAAGAGTACGCGCAGGAGGGCCGTTTTATGTCATCCTGTCTCCGGGAGGATCTGATTTTTGAGGTAGGCCTAAACCTGGTGGTTCTCAAATTACTGCTCTGCGCCCTTTCTAAATTCTTCGGGGCGTAGTGTTTTGGTATTTGGATGTTTTTTTTTCCCCTCTGCGAGGCCCCGGTGGCTTATCTGAGAAATTTCGTCTGGTTTACACCGGTTCCCTCGATTGTCTTCTCCCTTCTCTCTTGGGCTGCTCCGGAGAAGGCAATTTACCCTTACAATTGCTCTTGCATCTAAACGGAATTTCCGCGGTCACGTTTGTTGCTTCTAATAGTGCCAGATTTTCCTCCTCTTCCTTGTTTATTTCTTTGGGCACCACAACAAAAAAATAATCGGGTGGAGAAGACTCAGCTGTCTTGTGAACGATAGGCTTAAGAACTGTGGTTCAAAATAAATAACTCGGTAAACCCATCCAGAATTTGCTTTTAACTAATAAGTAGTGGAAAATTCAAAGTGGGGCGCACAACATCTGTGATTTATGGTAAGATTCCTGCACATTTAAAAAGATTCTCTCACTCAAAATGATTTTAAAATCATCCTTCCTACATGGTTAACACATCACTCTCCCACTTTGAATCATCTCCCAGTGCAACCTTTATCTGGCAAAAACTAAAAATTTGCTCATCTCTGACATTAGCTATGTCTGTTACATTACTTTTATTGTTAGAAAATGTGTTCATGATCTGACAGCTATAGTCAAAATGCTTCAGAACTTGGTAGTTAAGATATTGAAGTATATATTGAAAATATTAAAAAAATTGTGGGGTTGGATTCAATAATATTTTGGGAAATAGGGTAATGATAAACACACAGAACTATTTAGTGAGAATTGGGACCCCCAACTTAATCATTAAGTGAAATCACTATGTAACCCCATGACTCTGCTTCAGCTTTCCTTTGCTTTACAGATCTGAAACGTTATAAATATGAGGATTGCTCACAAAGTTACTTTTTTCACCATTGTAACTGTGAATGGTTAATAAATGAGGCAGTCACTAAACAAGAACTGTCTGTAATCTCTGTAATCACAATATTTGGTTTCTGCAGTTAAATGGATGCAGTAGGGAATTATATGAAATAACTGACATCAGATAAAACTATTCTGACAATGAATTTGCAACTAAACTAAGCTAGATAGAAAATAATCTGATCTTTTTATGTTATGTACTGATACTTGCTTGTCACCGGTATAATTGTATTTGCAACGAAAATGTTTTCCCATAAATTAAACTTAAAGAGTTGCAACATTTGTAGCAACCATGTGTGCAAAACCAGTAATTTTGCATAGTTGATTATTATAACCTCTGGCTCAGTCATTTGTTTGATTCTGCCACAATTAAGTTACTTCAAAGACAAATAGAAAGTTACCAAGGAATGGTCATGTACTCATAGTATATAGCAACTGACAAAAAGGTGATAACGGCTATATTAGTCATTTTGTTAGCAATTTATAAAATAGTTGTATTAAGTGTGCATAACTAAGCTTGGTATAAGTTAATAAAAATTATACACAATATAAACCAAAATAATAAATGCATTTTATAATAGAACATAGTACATAGAAACAATTCCTAATAGAAGCAATTATATTGGTGATGAGTACACCACTGGAAAACCTGAAAGACTAGATTAAGGAAAGACCACCATGGAGAAAATCTTATCATGGTTTGCTTACAGTTGACATCAAGTCATTGACCCACAGTCAACAGTCAGTACAACTTCAGTATAAATGAGAGAGAGTATTTTTCTGGATTCTTAGTCCTTAGAAGAAGCATTCTAATATCTCCTTAAAGTTCTAAATATTGAATTCTAAATTTAGGAACTAAAATGGAAAAAAATGTCTTAAAATTTAGGGTGCATTATTCATTATTAATGATAGGCTGACATTTTACTAATTTATTTGATTCTATACTTGTAAACAAGCTTTCACACAACTGGATCGTCTATCAAAAACAAAATAATAACTTATCTACTTTAAATGTTATGTCCTTAGCACAAAAAACTATTTAACTGTCTGCTTCAACTTGATTTTATAATTAACGTTCCAGAACCCACATATCTGCAAAGTAAAAAATAGAAATAAAAAATAATTTAATAAAGCAGCCAAAATAAAATAGCTGAAACTTACTGATTGCCCTTGATCTTGTCAGTGTTAAACATTACTGAACAAATCACATTTGTTTATTTTATTCTCTATGTAGTACATTACTGTTCTCAGATAGCTTGGTTGTACTTGTTACAAAATAATTATACAAAATAATACCTTTTAGCAATGTAAATTCTCATTTTCATATTACTAGAATTTATAAATCCAAGAGACGTTCTAAGTGATTGATGGGATGTTTTGTGGACAGATTTGTGTTATAAATAAATCTCTTTGTTTTAATTGATCATATTAATGAAGAATTGCAACTGTACAGGTATTCCTCATCTTATAACCATGACTGAGGCCAAAATGTACTATGTTGTTACATTTAATTTTGAGAATGGGATAACTTCTTTTTTATCCAGATCAGACAGGAGTTTCCATTTAGAAGCTCTTAGGAGAGCCAAGATGGGTATTAAAGTTAACATGTTGAAGTATTATAGAAAGTCCTCAGCTATGGATGCTTATTGGATGATGATTTGGGGTTAGTCATTCTCACTCCATTACAGGTTTGCTCTTATGAGAAAGAAATTGAAAGAAAAAGTGCTCTATAAAATGCTTTGAGCTCCGGGAGCAAAAATGAATCTAGTTAAGGTCAATACTCCTTTTTAAGAACAAATACTATATTTTATTTCAGGTTAAAAGAATATTTTTAAAATGTCAACTGTGAAGCTTTTGTCATGAACTGCAATTCCCAGGTGAGAAACTGACAACTGAACAGCCAATAAAAACCGCTACAAGTAATAAAGCTAAAACTAGGAACTGCCTTTCCAAATGAATGTATTTTTCCTCTGCTAGGAGAAATTAACCATCAACTAAAACAAGTTTATAATCCAGTATTTCATGATAGCAGTTTTGCTTGAATTTCATTTCCTTTTCTTCGGTTGCATTTTTTCCATTACAAAGCTCAGAAATTTGATTACTTTCCAAAATAACCATAACTACGTTCACTTGACTAAATTGTTCTTATTTGTGAGCAGAGTAAGAAGGAATTTTATTCTTTAGGGATATGCATATTTGCTGTGGAAGAAAATTCATTTTCAGGGATTAAATTTCACACTATTAAACCATATATTTTAGTGGTTGCATTTAGTATTTTTATCCACCCAAGGACTTCGGATATATAGATGTTTCATGGTGTTAAGAGGTATCATTGTAGCATATAAGCGCTTCCAATAAAGTTGCCTTTGCAATTGATGGATGCTGATTTTGTCAGTGCTGAAAGTATTTGGCATTGTGTTTTAGGATTGCACCCAAGGTACTTATTACTATTGGTACTATCTTTGCTCTTTTTTTTTTGCTGCAGTCATTCTACTTTTATTTACAAGTCTTTATATTTTGTGATTTCCTCCAGTTCTTTATCTTCTCTTTTGCTGTCTCCAGGTCCTGCCATACTCACCATACAGACTTTTTAATATATTATTTGCCTAAAGTATATTAAATGTTTTAATACAGTGTACTTTCAAAATTATACTTGTTTTCAGTTGCTGGTACCCCAGCTGGTCCTATAGACAATTTATTATATAAATTACATTAAATAATTGAATTGGATACCAGTTTTGTGCTCATTTGAAGTGTGATCTTTGAACATTCCTAACTACAATAACATTTTAATCTGAAAAAATAATAAAATATATTGTGATTTGTCTATGGGTTCTGTCTTGTGGTATACCCTGTATAACTTTAAAAGTATATTTTTATACAATTGTTCTTGCTTATGTTGTTTTCCTTCTAACCTTTTTTCCTGTTTTGAATGTTAAAATATAGTGTTTAATTTAAGATGGTGTATAATTAAAACTACCCTATTTCCCTGAAATAAGACCTTCCCAGATAATAAGCCCAATCGGGCTTTTGAGCTCATGTGCTAAAATAAGCCCTCCCCCAAAATATTGCAACACAGCAGCAGCCGTGACAACGCTCGCTGCCTTTTGCAGCTCAAAAATTATAAGACCTCCCTGAAAATAAGACCAAGTGCTTATTTCAGGGGTCAAAAGAAAATAAGACCCTGTCTTATTTTGGGGAAAATACAGTATCAGTTATATACTTTTGGTGAAAAATACTGTTATTATATTTATTTTGAGATGAATTCTCACATTGAAACAGTTGCATATTCTTTTAAGCATTTTTTTTCTCTCCAGGCTGACTATGGACCTTCTACCTTCTAGCAAGCTCAGGTTGTCAAATTACAAATTACTGAAAGATTTACTTTATTCTAGATGATCTGCTGGATTAAACATCTATTTAGAGTGATATTTATGCAAGTTGGGTTAATTATGGAATCAGTAAGTATACCTATTATTACAGTGATATATTTGCAAAAACTAAAAGTCTGAATAATGTATAAGGAATGGCATGCATAAATGCCAATGACATTAAAAAGGCATGAATACACAGTATAAGATTTAAATATAACTGAATTTTAGAATATAAGTATGCCTAAAGTTTTCTGGATTATGTTTGAGAATAGTTCATTACATTATAAAATATAATCAAAATAATTTTGTTGGTTTAAGAGAGATATTGATTGTGAGGCCATTCAAATGTTATTGGACAGAATATTGTGCCACTTTATCAAATTTATATAGCTGCCCATGTCACTTGCATGACTCTGGGAAGTATATAATAAAATAAATCTTAAATTTTAAATCTGTTTTCTGTATATCCAGGCTTACAATGCAACTTGATTCATGCTTATACAAAAACAGGGTTTATTTAACTGTAAGTAAAACTTCGAAGTAAAGTAATATTGACACAGACTTTTTTATTTTCAGTTGCTTTGGTCAAATAAAACTTATGGCCCAAACAGAAGTATTGTAAGAAAAATTGGTTCCAACCTTTCTCTGATACAGTGTCCAAGGGTTCAGTTTCAGGTAAGATGTTTACTTGTTTGCTTTGATTTACAAAAACTAGTAAGACCTAAAAATCTGGGTCTGTGTTATTTGTGGATAGAAGTTTCTTTCTGTCAGTTTGGAACAAAAAATAGGAACACCCCCAAATTAAATTATTTCCTTAGTAGTTATATTAAATTTAAAGATTAAAATTTAATTAAATGAAAATGACATGGATTGATAAATTGGATGTACTGATCCCGAAGTCTTCATTGATGAGAATAGAAAATAATTCAAATATCTAATGAAACTATAACAGAAGTTTGGTCTGAGGCGCATACATAGGTCCTGAAACAAATACACATCCTAAAGACTTCCTAAAGTTGTTGCTGAATTCTAATTTCTTTATATGATAGAAACAGATGTGATTTTATTATATAATTATTTTTTATTAAATTGTATTTTAAATGCAACTGAACTGAAATGTTATATCCTGGCCTCACTAGTTTATGAAGTGCAACCTATATATCCTGAATTACAGTACATCCTGAATAACTCTCTTCTCATCTGTGTGTAATCTTCCCATAAAGCCAACAAAACTGGAGTGTGAAGCTTTCCAGTGATAAGCTATGAAATTTATTTGCAAGTTCCACTGAAGAGTTATTAAAACTGCTTTCATGATACTTTAATGTAAATAATTTCCCTTCTGAACAGATTATTAACTTCACTGGTTTGCGTGCTGCTATTTCTTTAAAACATTCCAGAATCTGTCAGTTGTTCTTTAAACTCTGAATCTTCAGAGTAAAATATACTTCACAAAATATTTATTCTGCAAGATATTGCCACTTAAAGCTTTCGTGGCATCAGTCTGGAGAGAAGAAAATATCAGCCTAAAAAATCCACAGGAGTTCATTTGATAAGTGTGGAATTTTTGATACCATATTTTATTTTGAAATAGTAAGCAAAATATTTATTTGTTATGGGATATATTTTTATATAATAAAGCTCACAAAGTCAAAGACAAAACTGTACATAGGCAAATAGTGTGTATCTCTCATTCTGAGAGGGAGATTGCCTCAGGATTCTTCTTGTAGTAGAATATTGCAGCTTGCATTAACTTTAAGATAATGCTGTAGAACAGCACTACAATTTTTGCAGTTAGTGGCTGGCTCTAAATTTTCTGTAAATTATTGTAGAAACAGGACTCCTTTTGTCTACAGCTTAAGGAATTACATCTGTGGATGTTATTTTTTCTCTCTTGTGGATTAAGTAAATGGCAATTAGATGTTTTTCTCTTTCTTAGATGTTTAATATGCACTTGGACATTTTTTACTGCACCCCCAGATTCCTATTTATATTTTTGCCAAAAAACTGGCAGGAATGTGCCCAAAAATTGTAAAAAATGATAATTGGGTTTAGGACCCTGCTGATGCACACACATTTGCATCAAGAAGGAATAAAACATACGTAGGAGGAATGTCAACATATTTAAAAGTAGGTGAAAAATGGTAGTATTTTCTGATTTAAAAATAGTTCCTTCAAAATAAGAATGTTTAAAATCATTTTGTAATTATGTTGAAAATGGCAAACTATGAATACCATTGATCACACAAAGGTCAAATTCAGTATATTTTTACTGTTAGGTTTATTTTTTGCCATGTATTTTAAATAGAACTTTCTTTTCATACTAAGTAATGAATTCTGAAAAGACTTTTCAGTAATTGTGATTTATAGTAGAACTAATCTGTTATATTTCAAAGTTGGAGGGAGAACATGTTTTTGGAAAGATTGGTCATGATTTATTTCTATTCTAATTCAATGTCAATAATATTGAATTTTATAGAACTCTTGTAACAGTTTTTGAGTGGAAATGGCATTCAAAGATAAAATCATATTTACACATAACAAATTCAGCAGCTTAGAAACATTTTGTAAGATATGTGAATATCATCATGTCCTTTTTTTCTTGGATAAAATATTGAATATTTCTTTCCTTAATATTTTACCTGTAGCTATATTTATTATTGGGCTCGTTGATCAGAAAGGTGGCAGTTTGGCGGTTCAAATCCCTAACGCCGCATAACGGACTGAGCTCCTATTACTTGTTCCAGCTTCTGCCCACCTAGCAGTTTGAAAGCATGTAAAAATGCAAGTAGAAAAATAGGGACCACCTAGGTGGAAAGGCAACAGCATTCCGTGCGCCTTTGGCACTTAGTCATGCCAGCCACATGACCAGACAGCACTGGCTCTTCAGCTTTGAAACGGAGATGAGCACCGCCCCCTAGAGTCAGAAATGACTAGCACATATGTGCAAGTCATTTACCTTTATATTTATTTCATGATATTACTGATCTAAGCTGTCAGTGACTTCTGAATATTTTTGATAAAACCTGGGCAGAAATTGATTCAAAATATTGCTTATAGAATAAAAGAATAAGGACTAATATCTTCTATCTTAATCAAAACTTTTCTCTGGAAAGCCTCCACCAATTCATTCACCAAAGAGAAATGCCAAGTTTAATGGTGGGCACAAATTCAGTTTAAAACCAAGCCCAAGAGAGTAGAAAGATACAAGTGTGTTTTAAGTTGTCATGTGTTTGATATTTAAAATAGTTGTTAGACGAAAAAAATTCTCTCTCCCTGTCCTTTGCTGAAAAGTACTATAGTTTTCTGAATGATAGGAGAATAAACTCTGCCATCTGTTTATTCATTTTAAAATAAACCTAAAGCTGTCTTCATGCTTTCTTGAAACTTTTCTATAGCATTCTCTCTTTCCCTTTTTCTTCCTTTCTTGCTCTCTAGCTATTATATCACAGGATCGTGCACTGAGCCTACTGTAAGTCAGTCTTCTCTTTTTTCACTAAAGTTCACTTTAACTATTGGTATTTACTTACATATGAATCTGATTGTTAAGAAGCTTAATTTAACTTCTGTATTTCTTATTTTCTTGTGCATGGAAAATGAGCTAAAGAACTTTAATGGCGTTGTTTTGTCATTTTTGGAAACCTAAGAGCAAAATCTTGCTGAAAAATTAAAACTTTTCTTAAAGACAAATACGTTTTGGATTTCTACTTTAATAGGGTGTATGAGACTTAATTAGTATAGTTAGCTAGATATTTTAAATGTAGATGGGAAATTTAGATACTTATTTTGGTGCCCCAAGTTTAATCTTTTCACAATGCTTGAGTTTAGTTGCCTATCTATTTTAAAGCCTGAAAAAAGACAAATCTGAGTTTGTCCTATGGCAGGTCTCCAAAAAAGCAACTGAAGTCTGAAATAATAATCAAGCAAGAAGTTCTAATCCACTTGCAATTATTGAATATAGAAAAGTTCTAGTTTCACATGACCATGAAAATGATCTCTGAATAAAGTGTTAAACTATTAAAAGGCTTTTTTTCCTTTTTGGAAATTATGTCACAATGATCCAATATTGTCCAGAATAGTCACAGTGACAATACTTTTGTTAAATGCTGTAGAATAGCAAGCATGGGCTTGATTTTCGATAGATATAACCTTACAGTGTTGACGAATTTAACTTCAGCTATTTCTAGAAAGTAGTTCTTATTCTTTAAGTACTTTTGATGGCTCCTTACCTGGGCTGCCAAATGTGGAAACAAGTACAGTAAAATAACATTTAGAAACAATTAGTGTAAGATTTGGAGTTTCTTTCTCTGAAACTAATTTCTGTCTTTGGTTTCTCATCCAAATATAATGCAATATGTATGAGAAATAGTTTGAAATTAATCAGATTATTCACCTATGTAATTTTGTTAGTATATGTACATTTCCTAACCTGTATTTGATATGTAGTACCCAATTTGTATGTCATGCCATGCATTAGGAAACAACAGTGGAAATGTTAATGCTGTAATACATTCCTTAGATTTCTTAGATTGGATTCATAGTAAATTTGAAACCTCGCCTAAATGCGGGGAGAAAAACACTGGTGTTTTAACTCTGGTATAAACCTGTTTTCCCTTCCATCTCTATTCATGATTGCACTATGTATTTTATCTTCATGTTACCTTTATGGTGATGTCCTAGTGATCGAGGCATGTGTTCTAATATGCAACATTATCCAATCAATCTAGCTTACTTCTCAGCCTGCAGAAAGCACTCAATCTTACCAACTAAAAGAAGAGGCAGTAGTCTCCCTTGTAGATGTAGGGTGGGTTGCTGAAGAAGATAATGAAGGAGACAAAGTCTATACACGGTTCCGGTATGTTTCTCAAAGCTTATCCTCTATTACTGGCTCTTTAAGCTTTCATAGATAACCTGTTGACCACTAACCAATTTCTATGAGGTTACAGGTTTTCTGATAACATGAAAACTGGCCAATATTATTGATCAAGGGAAAAAACAATTTTTAGGGATTCTTTTAAAAACGTAATAAATATGTTTTATTATCTAGCCTTTCTGTTTACGCAATAACTTCATGGTTATATAAGCATATATTTTTATAGTATGTTCCTATTTTGGTACCAAAATATCTGGGTAGTAGACAACAAATAGATGTCCAATATTATTTTAGCCAGAATGAGTTCTGAGAAAGAATCAGAATGTTATTTGCAACTCTAGGAAAGGAAAATCCATTTTAAAGAAATAGATTACAGGTAGTCCTCAACTTACAACCACAATTAAGCTCAAAATTTCTGATGTTAAGCAAGTTAAGTGAATTGTGCCCCATTTAATGACTGTTTTTTCCATGGTTGTTAAGCAGATGACTTGTTGTTAAATGAATCATGCGGTTATTTAAGTGAATTCAGCTTCCCCATTAATTTTTCTTGTCAGAAGCTCCCTAGAAAGGCTTCAAATGACAATTCCAGGACGCTGCAACCATTGTAAATGCATGCCAGTTGCCAAGCAGTCGAAGTTTGATCACATGACTTATAAGGATGCTGCAATGGTAATAAGAGTGAGAACTCATCATAAGCACGTTTTGCCATTATAACTTTGAATGGTCATTAAACAAATGGTTGTAAGTTGAAGACCTCCTGTATCTAGATTCTTTCCAGTTCTTTTCAACTGGTTTTGGCACAATGATGACCGTTGTTACATTTTTACATATAAAAGAATGGGGAAGAATATTCTATTGATACTCCAGTATTGAAAACATGTGAATTTATGTATTGGCTAGATTTGTAATAATCTGATTCTATCCAGAGAAGTTCACAGATAATTTTAAAAAATAACAAAGCAAAAGAAATATGAAAATGAAAGCACTGATAATATATTATTTGATTTTCTCCTACTTTGATTTAGTTACTGTGAAGTAGGTTTAGATAAGGTCATGTATAGTGAAAGCCCTTGAAAAGAGGGGGGGGGGACGACTGACAGCAGTTCTAGTACAAAAGGAAAAGTGTTTGCACAAGATCTTTAGGGGCTTTAGCAGTTGCTGCAGTTATAAAGGTAGAAAGTAGAAGAAACCAGAGAACAATCAGTAAAGCAAAATTATAAAATGTCTTGTAACATTTTAAGCATCTGAGTAGAAGACATCTTTTAAAGCTCAGATAGACCAAGAAATTAGAATAAAAAAGCTGTTAAAATATTATTAGATTAATAATATCTGTATAGATGAATTTTTCTGCACTGTTTGCAGATACAGTAATTGAAAAACAGTGGTTGAATTTAATTTCTAAACCATCTGTTCATGAAAGCATTTTATTATTTAAATACAATTTATGTTTTTCTTAATGCTATTAGATTTCTAACATCTGTGCTGAAGGCCAAGGAATAAAAATGAAGCCTTTGCCTTCACCTTCTTTCCAACAAAACACAGTATGGTTTCTGATGTTTACAGGAACTTCCTAAACATTGTTTTAGCTTAAATACAAACATGGCAAAGGCAGCATTCTACATTTGCAGAGAATAAGTCATTTGGCTTAATAGACAGAATTTTAACTTTGATCAAGAGATTTATGCTATATGATGAAAAAAACAAACTTTTTTTTTATTATTATAGATCAGAAGGCTGGTCAAAATCCCAACCATTTCTTAAAAGTGAAGGCTCTTCAGGAAGAGATTCAAGTACTAAAGAATTGTTGCCCAAGAAATCACAAGAAATGGAAGATTCCAAAACTGCAGTAGCCAAAAATGACGAAGCATTGCAGAAAATAAATATATTGGAAAATGAGCTTGCTAATTTAAGAGCACAAATAGCCAAAATTGTGAGCCTACAAGAACAAAATTTGGCAGCAGGTATCAAATTGCCCATTCCTCAATGTTAGTAAGCTTTAAGTGCTATGCCTTTAGTCAAAAAAATACTAGATTCAGATGCAAATATCCTTGGTGTATAAATTACGACATTTAGAAAATTAGTTGTGGTAGTCTTTCTCTTTAACTTGACATGAAAGATCTGGAATGGCATACTTCTCTATCTGTCCCCTTCTGCACATATGATCTTTTGCCTGCCTTCCACAACCTGTTGCTTTCCCTTTGTGGTAGATGATAGCACCCATGATTGTAAACCAGCATACTTTGCTGAGCGCATGTGATGAAAAGCGTAATCTGGTGCACTGGAAAGAATAATACTAGTAATAGGTTGGGCAAAGTTACATTAGACAATCAAGAGTCAAGGTGATCTTGGGATTTGTATTACAAACTTTTGCTAATCGTAAAGATTTTGATTGGAAGATCTTAAAATGAGACTTATCATGTGACTGTTCTTATAAAGTATCTAAAAACAATTTTGTGAAAGGTTCAGTTGACACACATAATTTTTTGCCTGTGTTTCCAATTTTCCTTTTACCCAACAGTGAAATGTTATTTCTCCTGTGTGCTGCTCCGGGAATCCAATCATGGGTTAACTTAGCCCTTTAGCCTTGAGACTGAGTATGTAAATTTCTAAACCACGCCTCCTCTGGCTGGACTTCCTTCCTTTCTTCAGTTTTCTTTACTCAGTCCAAGCCTACGAGACGTATTTCAATTCTCTCTTGACTAATTGACAAACTTCTCAGGATTATTGGATTAGTATTTGTTCCTTTTCTGTGGATTTCTTTCTATTATGAGGTAAGGTGGCAGTTTCTGCCAGCCCGATTCCTCATCATTGGTGCTTCCCCTTTAAGGGCTTCTGCAGCTGGAGTGTAAGACGATCTTGCCGGCTTTGTAAACGGCCTTATTGTCTGTCCTCCCTTTGTTTCGGCGCATTGGGACGGTGAGTCTCCCAGAGCCGCTATTCTGGTGCCGGATAGCACCCGCCTGCGGGCGTGGTCGGATCCGAAGCTGTGGCCGGACGGGGCTATTTCCCCCCCCTCTCTCCGTCTACCTCCCTCGTCCTCTCGCTGGAGCGGCTGCCGGAGGGTTGCATGGATCGGCTGTTGGGGTTTTTCCCTGCCATTTGCATTTAAATTTCGCACCTTTGATGCCGATCGCCATATTTGGGAGCGATTTCACGCATGCGTGTTGCTACCCGGGGATGAGAAGGCAGATTTTGTTCGCGCGCTGGAGTCTGCGCACTTCTACCGCCCCTCCCTTTTCCCTCACTCGAGGCTGCTGATTCAGGGAGGAGGTCGCTTGTCTCTGTCTCTGCTTTCACGTGGCGTTCTTGGCGAGTGGTGTACAATTTGATTCCTTTGTTTTCAGTGCTTGAGCTCTTTCAAATCTCCTATCATGGCTGATCAATCAGTAGTTAAAGGTACTGTAGAGCCAATTTCTGAGCCCCGTTCCCCTGGCGAGGGGGGGGCTAGCCCTAGGCCTGGCAGGGCCGCAACCAGGGCCTCTAGTAGTAGGCCTCGAGCCTCATCCGCTGCCCGGGATAAGTCGCATAAGCGCAAAGACAAGGCCAAGGTTCCCCCAAAAGCATCTGGGGGCCCCATTTGCCCACCTCCAGTTCTGACTCAGCAAAATATCTCTCCGGTGCGTGTTAATGAGCAAGGTTGGTCTCCTGATATTCAGCTCCCCCAGGCCCCTCTTCCTGAGGCGGGGGTTTTTGGGCCTAGATCCCCACCAATTATTTCTGAAGCTAGTGGGGTCTCTCTTCGTTCGCCCCCACGCGCTGGGCCTTCTGCCACATTCACCCCCACAGCTGCGGGCCTCAGGCCTATGGAGGGCCAGGATTTGGGCCTTCCCTCTGATTTATACCTCATGATTTCCGAGGCCATTTCTAGAGGGGTGGATGCAGAGTTAATGCGTAGATCCCAGGCGCCCAGACCCACTGCGGCCCACTCAGGCCTGGTTCCCCAGGCATTGCAAGGGGATTCTTCCATTCTACAAACGGATCCTCCTTCGCCTTTACCCTCCATGTTTAGTGCAGAATCTGCCTTAGTGGAGGAAGGTGAAATCTTGGATAGGGAATTTTCCGATGACGAAGGCCTCCCTAGAGATCAGCCTACTGCCCCTGGACTATTCAGGCATGCTCTTTTCAAATCCTTGCTGTATAAGGCCAAGACCACCACCCACATGGGGGAGGCGGCTTCCAAGGAAAGTGCTGCTGTAGGTCTGGATGCCACTGAGCGTCTCTTTGCTGAGCAGGTGGCTTTGCAGGATGTTATCCCATCTCCCAAGCTCTTTCTTGATTTGATCCAGAAACAGTGGGATCGTCCACGCCCTTCAAGGGCGGAGCCTTATTTGGTTCAGTGTTGAATCCCATTCTCATTGAAACACAGGATAAGCGTAAGGTCCTTCCCTCTACCAGTGCTCGTATTAACAGAAGGCAGCAGCCTTACAATCGACGGCAGCCCTTTCGATCCGGGGACTCGGGGTTCGCTCCCGCTCCCTATGTCCCAAACTACACCAGGGGGTTTTCCCAGGCACAGGATCGTGGCCAGGACCGCGCTAGAACCAGAGATAGGGGTCGCCAGCAGGGTCAGACGCAGCCCCAGAATAGGAGGTCTTTCCGGGGAGCAAGCAACCGATCCTTTCAAAGGTACCGGTGACTCGCAGGGGATAGGGCCCATAGGGGGGCGTCTTCTGGCCTTCGCTCATCAGTCGGCGGAGCTCACATCAGACACCTGCTCCCTTCAGGTTGTGAGCTTGGGACTCACTCTAGAATTTCTATCCATCCCCCCGAGAAGGTTCATCAGGTGCCCCGTGCCCAGATGCCCAGCAAAGCGGCATCTTATGGACGCCGAGATACACCATCTTCTCACCATCAGGGCCATAGAACAAGTATCCAAAGGGCAGGAAGGCCTAGGGTTTTATTCCATCTTGTTCCTAGTACCAAAGAACTCCGGGGGATGGAGGGCAATCCTAGATTTGAAATGGCTCAATCATTATATCAAATACCAAAAATTCAAAATGCAGTCTCTCAAGAGCATATTGGCTTCCATCCGCCAAGGCGACATGATGACTTCAATAGACATCAAAGAAGCGTACCTCCATGTGCCCATTCATCTGGCGCATCGGAAGTTCCTGCGATTTCACTTCAACGACCGCCACTTTCAATACCGGGCCTTGCCATTTGGCCTCTCATCGGCCCCGCGCACGTTCACCAAGCTCTTGGCCGTGCTAGCAGCCTCCCTTCGCTCGATTCCAATACGCATCAATTGTTATTTAGACAACATGTTGGTGCTGTCGCCCTCTCGAGACCAGGCCCTGCTAGACCTGCAGGTCACGATGGACTCACTGCGCAATCATGGTTTTGTCCTCAACCTGCCCAAGAGCCACTTGCGCCCGACCACGTCCCTGCTTCATCTGGGGACCACCATCAACTCTGTGACGTGCAAAGTTTTCCTGTCCCCGGAGAGGAGGCAGAGCATTCACCACCTGGCACATCATGTGCTGTCTCAGAGACAGGTACCGCTGGTGACATTGTCCAAGCTGCTGGGGAAGATGATCTCCTGCATCGGAGTGGTTCCCTGGGCCAGGTTCCATGCGCGTCTGCTCCAGTGGTTTCTCCTGCCCTTCCAGAGAGCGCATACCAGTCATTCCCAAACCAAGGTGCGGCTTTCGAGCAAAGCCCGACGGTCCCTGCGTTGGTGGATGTCCTCCAGGCTTCTCCGAGGATGCCCGTTCAAAGAACCGGAACGCATTCAGGTCACGACGGACGCCAGCCTGTTTGGTTGGGGAGCTCACACCCTGGACAGGGTGGCTCAGGGACGCTGGTCGGATCAGGAGCTGACGAACAGTATAAACTGGCTAGAGCTACGAGCCATCCATCTAGCCCTCCTGGAGTTTCGGGACATTGTTTCTCACAACCATGTGTTGGTCTTGACCGACAATGTGGCCTCCAAGGCTCACATCAACCGCCAACGGAGCACCCAGTCCAGAGCTCTGATGCTGGAAGCGGAAAAGTTAATCCATTGGGCGGAGTCCAGACTCTCATCGATTCGGGCGGAACACATCTCGGGTGCGGCCAACACACAAGCGGATTGGCTGAGCAGGGCAACTGTGGATCAAGGGGAGTGGCAACTCCACCCCATTCTCTTCCAAGAGCTCTCTCGCCGCTTCGGCCAACCCGAGGTGGATCTGTTTGCACACCCGCACAACGCGCAACTTCCCCGCTTTTACTCCAGATACCAGACCCCGGGGGCGGAGGGGGTAGATGCTCTGCGCAGTCCGTGGCCGGCCGGCCTTCTTTATGCCTTTCCTCCTCTCCCGATCCTTCCGTCGGTCATTCAGAAGATCTTGACAGAACAGGCGGAAGTGCTGCTGGTCGCCCCGATGTGGTCCAGACGACCCTGGTACGCAGACCTCGTCCATCTGTCCGTTTCGCGTCCGTGGAGGATTCCGGACGATCGGATTCAGGTCAACCAGGGGGCTCTCGTACATCCGAACCCCCAACTGCTACAGTTAGCCGTGTGGCACATGAGCGGGCTATTCTAGCGGCCCTTCACTATTCCGATGAAGTCATCTCCACCATTCAAGCAGCCCGTCGCCCGTCGACTACCCGTATTTACGAGGCCACTTGGCAAGCCTTCTGTCGGTGGTGCCGGCGCACCGGGGTCGACCCCATCAAGGCCTCGGTGCCTCAAGTTTTGGACTTTTTGCAATCCGGTCTCAACAAAGGCCTGGCACCAAACACACTTCGCCGGCAGGTCACAGCCTTGTCTACTGTGATTGGGGGAGGTCAAGGCCGCTCCTTATCTCAGCACTCGCGGGTCCGAACCTTCTTGAAGGGTGCTTCCAACTTACGACCGCCGACCGTACACCGTTATCCCACGTGGGACTTGACCTTGGTTCTCAGAGCTCTCACAGCTGCTCCCTTTGAGCCGATCCACTCCATCAGTCTCCGGTTGTTGACGCTCAAGACTGTGTTCCTGGTGGCCATCACATCGGCCAGGAGGGTGTCGGAGCTGGCAGCGCTCTCTGTTCGCGCGGATCTTTGCATCTTCCATCCGAACAGGGTGGTGCTTCGTTTGGACCCGGCTTTCCTCCCTAAGATAAACTCGCTATTTCACAGGACACAGGAACTCGTCCTACTGGACTTTTGCCCTCATCCCTCGCATCCTCAGGAACGCCAGTGGCACCATCTGGGTGTTCGCAGGGCTCTTCGTCACTATGTGAAGCGTACGGCTTCATTCAGGAGGTCGGAAGCACTGTTTGTTTCTTTCCAACCTTCGTCAATGGGACAAAAAGTTTCTTCTCATACCATCGGCAGATGGCTGAAGGCGTGCATTGCATTGGCGTACGACAGTCACTCACGACCGGTTCCCAGGCGGATCACCCCTCATTCAACCAGGAGTGCGGCCATCACAGCGGCCTGGGCTACACAAGCGTCTGTAGAGGAAATTTGCAGGGCGGCCACCTGGGCGTCACCCTCACCCTTTATTCGACACTACAAGCTTGATGTCTATGCCTCGGCTGAGGCATCCTTCGGGCGGAGAGTGTTGCAAAGGGTCCTTCCTTCTGCGGAGGAGCCTGACCAGCCTAGTTCCCGCCCTGGGAATTAATTGCTTTGGCATATCCCATGATTGGATTCCCAGAGCAGCACACAGGAGAATGACCGTTGTCTTACCTGAACGGTCCTTCTATGGGTGCTGCGAAGGGAATCCAAACCCGCCCGCAGTTTCGGCTGGCCAGGGCTCCACCTTGATTGTGACTCTGTGACTATCTTATCTCTGACTGGACTTGACTGTTTTTTAGTACCAGGATTGCCTGCGGCTTCATTGACATTGACATACTTATTCTCGGTGGACTTCGTGCGAAAACTGAAGAAAGGAAGGAAGTCCAGCCAGAGTTGGCGTGGTTTAGAAATTTACATACTCAGTCTCAAGGCTAAAGGGCTAAGTTAACCCATGATTGGATTCCCTTAACGGTAGAAGGACCGTTCAGGTAAGACAACGGTCATTTCCTGTTTCGTTCATGATTGAATAGCAGTAAGTTCAAAGTGCTGGGGGTGGGGTATATTAACCTATAAAGCCATATATGCTTTGGCAGCAGAATACTTTTAAAAACCACCTTTTCCCTGTAGAAGTGAAATTGATCAACCTGTTCATGGTGAAATTTTCCCAGTATCTTTTAATGGTCTACCATGTGTAGAAAGTAAAAGGGACCAGGGTTTATGGGCCTTGGTTTTCTATTTTACAGCCCTCATATAATGGTTTCCCTTTTGAGATTAGGCTGGCACCCTCATTGGCCTTTAGAACTGTTATCTAAAAATAACTAAATAACTACAAAAACTAAAAATAGTTATTATTTTCTCCATTGCTTTATGATATTTCTGTGTTTTAAATGTTTTTATATTTAGTTAACAAATTCATACAGCTATCAATCTTAACTCCTATATCTCTAGGCAGGAAACAGGAATAGAAAACATAATAAACTATGTTTGTAAACAGAAGTTTTTTTTGTTTAGCTCTACAGAAAAGTAATAAACAAATTCCATACACTAGAAAGCCGCTTCAGTGCTGGGGTCAGTATAACCATTTACAGCCAAGCTATATTTCCTTAAAAGAAATATCACCTTTTTCATTATATTTTGTGTTAAAAATGGAAACTGCCAGGGAACAGAGAGGGAACATAGTGTTAGGTGATAGCAATTCAGTGCTGATTCTATTTGATAATCACAATAATGGGTATATTTTTAAACAAAAAATTATTAAACATATTTGCAGCATGTTTAAATGTACATTGTTCTTACAGCTGGAATAGGTTCTTCTGCATCCCTTTCTGACTTACCGTCACCACCACCGCCACCGCCTCCACCCCTACCACCGCCGCCACCACCACTTCAGCAGAGTGTTTCTGCCATTGACCTTATTAAAGAGCGCAAAGGCAAAAGAATAAATTCTGGCACAACTCTGATAGATGGTGATCCAAAGAAGCTTGAAATGCCAAACATGCTAGATATTCTGAAAGACATGAACAATGTAAAGCTGCGCTCAGTGAAAAGGTACATTTTCCCCTTTACTTATTAGAGAAAGGATTGCAGGGAAGAAGTGCAATATTTTGATTATTTCTAAGCAGAGATAGAGATGAGATAATCATTTGTTTGCTTTATTCACATGATTAAAGTTCATAGTTTGGTTTTCAAACAGCCATTTTAAAGAGTATATTGGAACCTGTAACCACATAACCAAGTGACTCTTGTCATGTGAGATATCACATGACTGTGATGGATTTACAATGTTGACTTTCCTGGGGTAGTTAATCAAATCACTAGAGTCGTTACGAAAGACATTGAAGTGTGAAAGCAAAAAAAAGTTCATTGGTGAAAATGGCACATGTATTTGCATCATTCAAAGTCTGTGGGTCAAAGCCTTATCTTATTCTTTTGAAGGCCGGAGGAAAGCACTATAAGGAAAACTGCTGATCCAACAGATCCTGCTGCAGTAATAGCTGAAGCTCTTAAAAAGAAATTTGCATATCGATACCGTAGTGACAGTTCAAGTGAAAGTGATAAACAGATTTCAACTTCTGAAACAAATCTGGTAAGTGCTTGGTCAAAAGTTTGTATGTTGTGCTGAGCCATGGTGTGGAATGGTTATACTAACATCAGGCATCAGCCAGTTTACAAGCCACCAAGGTTATGTTCATACTTTAGGCTAAGACAAGCTACATCTTAATTTACATAAATTCAGGACTAGAGATCTCCAGAATGCCTCATCTCAAGAGATTGACTAACCTCCACTCATACTTTTAACAATGGCTTATTATCAGTCCCAATATTTATGATTGGTTTTCCATTCCTTGAGTTAAAGGAGCAACATGTCCGGGAAAGTTCCTTTCATTCTGGTGCATTTAGTGCTCCCACTAATAGAATCTAAAGCAATGTATTTCAAACTTGGCACATTTAAAAGGCATGGACTTAAAATTGTAGAATTCCCCAGCTGTTGATCTAGGTGTTTTAGTAGTAGGCATGAACTGCTGGTCAGTAAAAAGTCCAGCTCATTATATACACACATTGAAAGGGGGGAAAATACATGGATTTTTTTCCTTTAGTTTATGCTTTCTTTTTCTTTTCAGTTTGGCCCACACCTGCTGAAACCTACAGGAAAAATGAAGAATCTAATTGAAAATTGTTAAAAAGAAAAATCATGCTTCAGTATAAAAGGACTGTCTCAACAGTTTTGAAAATTAGATTTATAATTTTACAATACTGAGTTATGTGCCTTGCTTCCATGAACAAGTTTATAAATGAAAAAATTACCATGTTCTAGCACAGGTTTTAGTATTTATGTACATGCTGCATTTGGCTAACACTAAGTTATAAATGTTACTCTTAAACATGTGAATGCAATTATAGTTTAAATTATAACTCTGATGTAATAATTGGAATATAATAGCAGGACATATTTTGCCTGTATTGACATCTCATTTTGAACTTGAAGTAGACTTCACTGGAGCCTCTTTTCTTTCTATAGGGTGAAGGTAACAAGACTTAAGAATTATTATTATTATTCAGCAAAATTGGTAAATTTAAAGCAAATGCTGCATTGGAGGTATATTTATATAGAAGAAACTAGCCAAAGCTTGATCTTGTTTTTAGATAGGATGAAACACTATAATTGCACATTCATTCTATGCACATATAATGAGCATATCAACAGCTACTAATGAAACTTAATAGTTAGCATTGTTGACCTCCTTCATAGACCTTCAGACCTGCTTATTCATAAGCTCTTGTTGAACTGAATTGCAGATAGTAACTGTCAAATAAGTTAGAAAATAATTTGAAATTGGAAAAAACAAAAACATTGAAGACCAGCTTTCCTGCTGAGTAAAATATTTTACTTCTTGAACAGAATATTTTGTCATTATTTTGTCATCTTGTGCAGTATTTGCAAACTGCTGAATGATTCAGTGTGACAAGGAAATGTGCTTTATCTACGAATGAGACTGAGCAAATTTAAGCTAAATGTCATGAAATGCTTGAAAGCTTTCATTTTGAAATTTGTTCAAATATGAAAATGTTTTTAATTTGATCAGGTAAAATTGCTCCCAGATACTTTAATGTTTATTATCATATAGTTACATCAGTATTTTTAAACTTTTCCAACACTGTTCAAAATTTAAAAAACAGTATAATATATATTACATTAGTCTGGCCATTTTTTGATGCTTGAACGAAGAATATTGCACAACGGGGTCCAAGAACATCTAAAGCAAATAAAATTTTGAACAAGATTCATGCATTAAAAGGATTGGATATATTTAAAGATAGAACCTGTATCTGATGAATTCTAAATCAGGTTTGCTTTAGTCTGGAAAAAATAGTTTTAAAAATAGGGGATACGGAAAGTATTTTAACCTTGGAACAGCTGCTTCAAATGTTCCAACAGCTCAAAATGCCAAATTGTGGCTGATTCATTATTTGCAAATTAACAATTGGTCTTACCTGAACTGTTGTTTTAGGCGGTTTTGCAGGATTAGCCAGGATTGGACATAACAATACCCAATCCTGGCTAATCCTGCAAAATTCCTCCAGAAAATGACAGTCTTACCTGAACTGTTGTTTTAGGCGGTTTTGCAGGATTAGCCAGGATTGGACATAACAATACCCAATCCTGGCTAATCCTGCAAAATTCCTCCAGAAAATGACAGTCTTACCTGAACTGTTGTTTTAGGAGGTTTTGCAGGATTAGCCAGATTGGGTATTGTTATGTCCAATCCTGGCTAATCCTACAAAATTCCTCCAGAAAAGAAATATATTTTCAAACTGTCCAGTCTGATTTGTATAGCAACAGAGATGAATCATGTCCCTGCTAATAATTATTTAGATAAAATGGGATGATGTGGGAACAGACCAATGAGAGGAAGGTACAGTTAAGCACACTATCAGTCAAAAGATTTTCAACTTCATAACCTAATCTATTACTGCTAATTTATGCTGTTTAAGACAACCTTCATGTATGTAAATGGATGGGTCGTGTTGTAAAATAATTGTTTGTGTGAATAGTCCAGAATTTGTAACTGTTGCTTAAGTACTAATTCAAAGTTACATTGGCCTCAAAGGCCATCACAAAATGTTGCATTGCTCCCAAACCCATGGTCATGTGATCACATTTCAGGCTGTTGG
Source organism: Thamnophis sirtalis (assembly GCF_051295495.1). Lineage (NCBI taxonomy): Eukaryota > Metazoa > Chordata > Lepidosauria > Squamata > Natricidae > Thamnophis > Thamnophis sirtalis. Next base: position 135,575,688 of record NW_028261382.1, on the reverse strand, counting down.
CAACTTGGCTCACATTTATGATTGCATTTTGCAATTTTTTTGCCATTTTCTGGCAAAAACACCCAGTGATTAAGCATCACACTTACTACTACATTATGCACTTAATGACCAGGATGACTCACTTAACAACTACCCTGACTTAAATTCTCAATTGTCATAGATCAAGGACTAACTATATGCATTACAATGGTATGGTGTTACCACTGCTGAAGCTATGTAAATAAAAAGATTTCTGTTACAACCTTTAATGTTATAGTGCAAAGAACAATATTTGCTATGGATACTGAAAACATGATTTAGATTAGAGGTAGCCATAGAATCAAAGAAGTTACTAATCTTGATCTAGGCAAGGAGATCAAGTAGAAAATGTTAGCAACTGTATTCTTATTCTCTAATAAATTGGTAATAAATTTACTAAATTTAAATTAATAAATTGGTCCATGAGTTGCAATTGTCGTTGAGGTAGCCTGTAAGTTGATTAAATAAAAAACACTCCACAAAGAAACGATACAAGCCTAGCAGTAGGAGCTGTAGTTAAAAAAAGATGTTATATCCCATTATGTCCCGTTGAGTCCTAGCTTATCAGTATGAGGCATTGCTCTTTTCAGAAATACTAGGTCCCCAATAATTAAGAGTTTGAAGAGAGGTACTTGGGAAAAAAAGAGACAGGGTATCTTATTTCTATAATCAGTATTTTGCAGATTTAAATGGTGTTAACAGCTGTAACAATGTTAGCATATTACGGTAGAATTAGCCATTTTGAATATCAGATTGAGTAAACAAAGAGACTGGTGAATCTCAATGCCTAATGTTTAATTTATGAAAAATCTGTTCTGCATGAAGTGCATTTTATTCAGAGAAAGAATGGCCATACCCTAGATAACTGGAAGCAGGGAAAATGTGGTTTCTGAAGCAGATTTATCCAATTATGGTTGATAATTAATTTGATGTTTTCAAAAGATAGGATAAGATCCTGCACTATAGAGATGGTACCATTAGTATCATACAACAGCAAAAAAAGGGACAAATCACATTAAAAGACTGGAATGAAATCCACATAAAGATTGCTGAGTAGTGTTGAGGTTTTGCTCAAGACCACAAGTGGGCCAGACATTTTCTGTACTGTCTCAGATGGCTGATACAACTTGGAAGAATCATAATTGTGTCATGACTGTTAGCAGGTCTCAGAGTGAAATCAGAAACACTAAGACTGAAGAAAATAAGTTCCCCAGAAACACCAGAAAGGAGGCAGTTGCTAATGAGACAGCAGTCATAGTAGAAAGCTATGGTCACAAGATTTGGAATCTGCCAAAAGGTTGTGCAAATTAAAACAGTGCCAAGAGTGAAAATCTGAAGAACAGAAAGGAGGTTTTAGACATCATCTACATGCAATTGAGGAGTCTTGAAGTTTTTTTTCAAAGACCAGGCAAAGCACAAAATTTTAGCAGTCTACTTAATGACGAGCAGAGGAGAATAAAAGATCGCTGCATTTCAATCAATAGAAATTATGGGGCACTCCCAAGTTGAACCCACCAAATAGAGTGGAAGCTGCTTTTATCCCTTCTTTCTAACCAGATTTTTGTGCCCAGTGCCAAGTTTCATAAATCGTTTGGAACTGAAGAAACTAAGTGGAACCACAGCGGTTAATAGCAATTTTTTTTTAAATTTTGTATATCTACTGTATGTCTGGATCAGATGAAGAGAACAATGACCCTGCAATTCAGAGTTCCCATACTAGCACCAGTCTTAAAATCCTCAGCTTTGATGGGCCTGATTTGTAGGCAAACAATGCCAATGTACCATTTCCTAAGGGATATGAGAGACGAGGAACACCCATCAGTGGATAGGATTTGGCCACCATATTAATATATTTGCAAAAAAGGTTATTTCACAACCTTAGTGTTAGGTTTCCCAAGAAAAGGCCATATAATTACCAAATGAGCACTATAGTCTCGCCTTCTAATCAAAGTCGATAACTACAAAGATACCAGAGAAATTAATTTGTGATTAGAAAAGCAAACTAAGAAATAATGAAAAATGAAGAGAGAAAAAAACCCTCAAGACAAACTACTGGTAGGTTTTTATAGGGTTATGACTTGTTGCAATACAAGGCTTCTTAGTTTTCCATAACAGCAATCCTCAAAGTTTGGGCTGATGAAGATGACTGTCCCAAAATCACCTAGTAAGCTTTCATGGCTAATGATGGCATAGAACCGGATCTTCCCCTCATATTCCTATCCCTGAAACACCTATAGTGTACCTGAGTTGATAAGAGAAAAGGCTTCTGGCACAGATTCTGTAGTGGAAAAGAGACTGAAGTGATAACTGAACCCACACCTAGGAATTTGGGCCCTAGGATATGCTTCCCACTAAAGATTTTCCTTGAACAGTTTGGTTCAAGTGCTGCATATTTGCTGTGTAGGCACCACAAAGAAAACATCTACAAAACAAGAAGCTCTTAAGAGTCCAAAGCCACTAAGAAAGAAATTTTCTGATTAATGTGATCTTGATTATTTCTGCACCTTTCAAACTAGACTCCAGATAATGTGAAAAGTTTTTATTATTAATCAAAGATTAACAGCAACAGGCACATTAACATGAGGATGGCAAAGCCTTTAAGAAATGGCTTTACACTGAAGCTCTCTCCCAAAAATGGCTGTTGCAAATTGTAAACAGAACAAAACAGTCTTTACAGTAAAAACAAGGAAAATACAAATGAACAAAATTAAAGCACCAGTTTCTCAAAATAGATTACAGTTGTGCTTACAGTACTTGAAACTTAAAACTTACAAAAAAAGGAATGCTTGAAGATTAAAAATTAGTCCTTAAAATTTGTCCTTAAAAACATTTCTTCTTTTCACATCAAAAAAACCCAGGATGGGTAACATTTCAGTAGAGGGAGGGAATAAGTAAACAATGCACTTTTTCAATCAACAAAATTTGGTCACTTAGCTTTGTGCATAGTTTAAGGCAGCTGTAACAACCTATCAGTTCCCCTCCCCCCATGGCTGCTCATGAAAATATCACATTCTAAAAAGAATAAATTAAAAAATGCCTTTTGACTCCTTTCCATTTTCCCTTTTTCCCAATCCCAAGCACTCATATTCTCTCTGTCTCTCTCACTCACTCATTCAGTCTCACATTCACACACACACACACACTCACTCTGCAGCGTAAGGGGCATTTTGTACCCTTGTTATGAAGGACATGCTTTCCATCCCACTTTATTTCAGACTGGCAATACCCTGAGCTGTTTCTGGTAGTCATTCCACCTTTTTTGTTGCATGTGCAGTTCAAGTGTACAATAGCAAAAACAACATGCAAATGTTTTCACCATAGAATCTTAACATAATTTGAAGATCATCCTCTCCTCCATCCCACCTCCCTTCCCCAAATTCAGAAGTATTTCTGCTTGCTATATTGCATTCCAATACTCTGGAATAAAACATGGCTGTGCTTTATGTTAAATGTTCCATTCCTAATGCACAGCCAAATTTGTAACCCACGGCGGACTTCTCTTACTAAGAGAAACATGAGCTGCAGTTTCAGATTTGATAATTTAAAAAAAAAACAGTGGTTCTTTCACAGCCATGCAGAAAGGTTATTTTTGAATCTACAGTTTCAAAGTCTGTGTGTAAACATCAGTTCTTGCCCAAGGCAGCCAAGTATGGGCACTTCACATTTCCACATTTTGGACAAGGATAGAATGGAGTCCTGCTAAATTCCAGGAAGAGAGAATCATCCATGTCATGTAGCAGTTTTGAAGGCCTTATGTCAAATCTCCTTTTTAAAAAACCAAATAATGTGGCACATAACAAATCTTGAACTTTCCCTGTCAAGACTTGTATTCTTTCCCAGGGTTGCATATTCAAGGTTCCATGCAGAAGCCAACCGAGGCATATGCATATTGCTCTGTATTCAGGTCTTGTAACTGAAAACCAGTTTCAAATGATTTCTCAAAGGAAACAATTGGAAATAAATAATGCTGGCATTGTTTACACTGAAACCTTGGCAGTCAAGACAGAATTTATCCTCCAACACTGGTCTGTAGGTACCAAGGAAGAGCAGTTTGTTAAGCAGATCCTGAGGTCAGGATAATTGATGTTCCTGAGGTACTACATCAGAGTCTGTTTCCTCACATGCAGCATCAGTATCATCACCGCTGCTAGATTGTTCTCTCTGAATACCTTTCCAACTAGCTTTATTCAGTCCCATGTGGCCAAGCATAGTTTGAGACAACTTGGTGTTTGAAAAACGAGCCCATTCTGCAAATAATGGTTCCACCAAATAGGTCATGAAACCTAGAAAGAAAAAAGAAGTTATCACTTGAATATCAAAAAACCCTACTCCACAACACTGTACATTTTAAGAATTGTTCAGTATTTCATGGTTTTTATTGTACTGCACAGCATCTGCATATTACTGAGCAAATGAAATGTATATGGTGAATAAAATAAATTTGTAAATATAATGACATAGTTCTTGAGAAACAGTTTTATCATTCTTTCTATGGAATTAGTTTTACTTTACAACATGCCATACTGTACAAACTGGCCACAGATTACATGCATTCAGATCAATAGGTGCACCCAATATTTAGACTAAAGCAGAGCCTTGAGCAGAGCAGAAGGCTCTTCCCAAAGATCTAGCACAAGATCAAAGTCATCATGATTGAGATAGACAAATATTAATTGCAAATAACAGTCATTCTTGAACTATGTAACTAGAAAAGAGTTTCCAATTTATGGCTGAAATCTAAATATAACTGTAGTATGTATCATAGTATATTGAAGTTGGCCACCAAACACATATTATGATTAATTTAAACCATGAAGATCAGAATGGAGCATGCAAACCTATCGAAACATTTCTTTTCCCTTTCCCACCCTTTTATCCAATGTCTTTATTTCTATTTGTATTTTGTATTAGGGGAAAAATTAATAAAAATATTTCATTTCTAAAACAAATGTAAAGTATTAATAAAGAAATTGGTTTAAATTTGGCTGAGCTGTTATTGTAAAGTCTTATTTTCTCAGTTATAAATTTAAAACTACTATAAATATGTATCAAATCAAAATTAGACTGAAATTTTAAGCTCAAAAAGCAATTTAACAGTATTTCAGGCAAATTATAAGGGATAGATAAAAGAAATCCTGTTTCATGACCACAGAAACTTTAAAGTCAATGAGCATAATTCAAGGAACATTAAATACACTACAATAAAAGAAAAAAAAACTTGTTTTTAAATTATTCAGACAATTCATTTCTAGATCCGTATTATATATTAATAAAAATTATGACTATTTTCCACATAAATCAGTAATTACCAATCTGGATGTTGGCAACTGTTTCTGTCTGTCGATCACATAGTGGACTCACACCTAAGCAGTATTTTTTCTCAATGTCTCCTATAACAGAATATTGTTTTAATCATCTATTATCCACAATATGTCACAAAATATTTTTCCCACACCTCCAAAATCTACAGCAGACACTTGGGGACTTACAGCGCAGAATGAGCAACTGAAAGCAATGAATGAAGTGAAGAAAACAAAGTTCTACTGTGAAAGTGAAACCAGCTGTTCAGTGCTCAATGTTTCATTATGCTGCAACAGCTGGAGCTTTGAGGACCAGTCATAAGTACCCTCACTGAGTGCCACTGTAACTTTGAACAGTCACTGGACAAGTAGTTGTAACCCAAAGACTACCTGTATACTACACCTAATACAACTGTTATTATAAATTTAGCCCTATCAGCTAGATAAAGTCCATGGAACCCCAGACCCATACTTACCAAAAAATTAGCTGAAAGATTTTGGAGCGTTTAGGAGGATACACAGATACTGCTGTGTGTACTCTTAAAATAAACTTACAATTTATTACAAAAATATTTTTCCATGAAAACAGAAAGCAACACTCTCCAGTCATATGCATGAACATCTCGTGCTATCTAATATAATGGGGGAGGGGGGGAGATACATGACCTATTTGTACATGTTATTTTGATAGCCAAACTGGATAAAGAAAAATCACTATTTTCCAAGGAAAGTACCACATAAAATTTGAGGTAATAATGAGTTCCTATGCATGATTTGGATTTCAAAGAATTTGGCCACTAAGTTTTCTAAAGTAGAGATACTACTAAAAATCCTTTGACTCATAATCCTGTGAGGTTGGTTTATAAAACAAAATCTAGTTCTTTTAGATGGAGACTACAGATAACCAACTTACAACCAAAATTTCTATCTTTTCAGAGGCTATCGTTAATTCAAATTGTCATTAAGTAAATAGTCCTAAATTGAGGACTACCTATAAGTGAAATGTACCACAGAAAGAAACAATGGTGGACAGTTGTAAATAATTTCAATAAAGGTACTAATTTAAGAATGGTTTATGACCCAAATAAATATTTTATTAGAGGTTATTTTAGAGAACATAATAATGAATTCAAAAGGAGTCAAAACAGAAGCAATTTTGGATGAGATAAACAGAAGAAATGAAGAAATTTCCAGAAAAGGTAAGTATTTTGCAACAAATTAAGCTTTTACAATGACAATTATCTATATTAACATAAGAAAAATTGAAATAAAATGAATTAAGTAAAGGAAAAACATGAGTTTGCAAACGAACCAGGGAAACCAGACATATAAATTATGAAAAAAGAGAGAAGAAAATGATTTTGAAACTACAAGAGGAAGATACTGAATTAGTGGATATCACTAATACAAAAAAGCCTAACAAAAAGCATTTCATCAATTCTATTCCAACTTTGTATAAAAGGAATGACTTCTATCTGAAGAAAATAAAGGAAATTCTAAAGAAAGGAAATTTTTCCAAGAGATTAATATAATATTGAGTCCAAGCCTTTCTGTTGGGGGTGATGGATAAACAATTGCAAAAGAATCATCAGATTCTATTTGTGTATATGATAACTGCAGTGAGATTATTTTATGTGCAATTTTGCATTGTCCACAACTCAGAATAATTGATGAACATGAAACTTGCCAAGATAGCTAAAGTGACTTCTTTCTTCAGAGAGAAAACATAATGTTTATTGTTGAGTGAAAAACCCTTAGAGACTTTTTGCATAAAATAGAAAAACTAAACTAATGATTAATGGTTTTCATGATTATGCAGGACAGATCATATAGAAGCGTCATGATGTAACATACATTATACTGATGGCATTAACCTAATACCCCAAAATGCAAGGGATTTGCAAGCCTCAATATTAAAGGTAAAAGAAGACAGTGAAAAAAATGGTCTGAAATTAAATATAAAGAATACCAAACTAATGGTAACAGCTAGCTCAGCTTTGGAACAGAGAATAAAGATATTGAAATAGGGATAGCACCAGCCTTGGAAAAGAAATTCAAATGCCACGAAATCTCTATATCTCTAATGATCAGAATCACGCAACTCATGATATTCCCTATGACACGCTATGGAAGCAAAAGTTGGCATTTTAAAAATAACGGGATAGAAAGAACATTGACATCTTTGAACTTAGGTGTTGAAGAAAACTCCTGAGAATATCATAGAAAACAAATCAATAGATCATCAAACAAATCAACCCACAATTCTGACTTGAAGAACAAATAACTGAAATTACCCTCCTCTAGACACAATATGGAAGATCCAGCTATCTGGAAAACACTCTAATGCTAGGAAAGACAGAAGGAAAGAGAAGAATAGGATGACTAGCAGCAAGGTGGATGTTGTCAGTTACAATGATAATGAATGCATCATTGGGAGACTTGAAAGAATGATTGGAAAATCTATACGTATGGTCACTAGGATTGAAAAAGACCTGATGGGAGATAACCAAACAATAAATAAAAAAAGATCTAGAAAAATAGTGATTTATTATCCCAGCAACAGTAATTTAATGAAACCATTCCAACTTTATAGAAACTCTTGCAAATAGCTTAGGTTGATTTGCAATCACCACAGCCATCAGTGTTTCACAATCTATGGTAATAATTCTTCACTTCTCATTACTTGCCTTGATTGAAAAATTCTTCAGTTACTTTTTCACTCCACTGTTTGCTTAGCTCCCAGGTCCGACAGGGATTACAAATATCAGCACATTTCAATGCCATCTAGCAAACAAATAAACACATTATTTAGTTCTAGTTTGTCTTAAATTACAGTTAAATTACAGTTACCATGTAATATCCTAAAATCAAGATAACAGTAAAAGATAAAGTAAATGATAATGAATAATTAGATCAATAAGGTACATAGAGTTAAATGAAGTGTACATATTGAACAGCACTACTTGGTCTGTTGTGTGGATGCTTGGGTGGTTTAGGGGCAGGGAATTTTTTTTTGGTGGGTGGGGGTGTGTTTGGGATTGTTATGTGTGTTGGGCCTGGTCTCTGGGTGTTATATGAATTTCGTTGTATGTGTAAATTGTGTATACACGTACAATGACAATAAAGTTTGAATTTAACTACATTTGAGTATGGCAAATATATACATGAGAAGGAAATCCATCCAAGATGAAAGGCAGAAATTAGTGCAACATCAAGGTAACAATGAAATATTATTGAAATATTCATACTTCTTAAAATTATATAACTTAAGTCATCTTACAGCAAGTTTTAAATAACTATCATTTTAATTATTATTAATTAAGCATCAGGGAGACTTTATATATTATCCTTTGCAGAGAATTGATATAATGCTATCCTTCCATAGAATTCTATGAAATTCTATTTGCAATAAAAATGGACATAGGAAACATTGAAATAGAACTTCCTGTAATTAAAACGGAACACAGTGTTCCATTATTTCAATGGCACATAATTTCTGGGAGAGGATGGGATAAAATGAACCAAAGATTGTAAATTAAGAAACTAAAGGAAATAAAAGAAATGTGAAAACAGGGGGGGGGATGATAGTATAAATGAGAGTGATTATCATTCATTAGTACAGTTCAATCGACCTTCATTACTTCTGATAATAAATTAGTTTATTATTTTGATAAAACATAGCAATCCCTAAAATATTTTAAATATTGTACCCTTTTAAGGCTTCATTTTTGAGACCAATCATATCACCTGATTGAATTGTCTTACCTGAAATGTCAGATGTTGCCATCATGTAATAATTATATTATTTGAAAGAAAAAAGAGGCAGCCATCTTGCCTGTTAACTTATAATTAAATTATTTTGCCTTTACAAGTTCAAAAAATGTACAAGTCCAAACCAATTTCTGTAGCAAAAAGCATTAAATTCAGAACAGGAACTGTGCAAGATCTCTGATTCTATGTAGCTGCTTCCCAGCTGAACCTAAGCTAAATCATTAAAACTGAAAAGGCTTTGGTTTGTTCCTACAATATTTTACTTTAAAAAGGTTAAAGCTTTTTTAAAAAATTCTTATCGCAACATTTTTTATTTTGAAAAATATAGATTCCTTCTGATATCTGCCTAATAATTTCAGAACATTCAAGAAATTGAGGTGATATCACTTTCTATCAAATGGTTCTGCCAGAAAAGGAAAACATATACTGTTGTATTCAGTGACATGCGGTGAGCTTCATGGCCGGTGAGGCAAGCTTGAAAGCCCCGCCGAAGCCCCGGCGCCGCGTCCACCATAGAGCGGGACCCTCACCGGCCATGAAGCTCACCGCACATCACTCGGCAGTTCAAATTCTGCTCTGCAGCCCAAACTTTCTCCTCCCAGCAACTTGGCCTGTTGGACACAGTGGTGGCGGGGAGAGGAATGGGCTGGCTGGGCTGGCTGGCTGGGGAGAGGGGAGCCCTTTAAAGCCCTGCTGCCGTGTCTTCCCAGCAAGACTTCCTTTCGGCTCGTGGTTTCCCTTGCCTGCCTTAACTAAAGCTTGGCGCCCTGCCTCTGCTTTCGCTCTCCCTCCCTCAGCTGTGCAGCAGCGTCGGCGGCAGCTCTCGGCCTACGGCGGCAGCGTCATGCAGGCTGTGGAAGGAGAAGGAGGGAACCAAAGAGAGCCTCAAGCTGCATTTCTTCCTGCAAAGCCCTTCGGGCGTCAGGCGGAGCTCTCGTGTTGCCCAATCCTGTTCCTCCCCGGTTCAAAACTACGGAGGGAGGAACTGGATTGGGCAACCTGCGATCACATACACACATACACAGAGAGAGAGAGATTCGGCTCCGTCTGGCGCTCATTTGCAAAAAGCCCAGAAAAGGAAGTCGGTCGGGGGCGGAGGAGGGGGGGAGACCCATTGGAGGAACCTCCTGACCTGATGCTCCCAGGGCCAGAGGAGGGTGGTTCTTCCCCGGCCAGGGCTCCCCAGGAGAGGGTGAGGCGCCCCTACCCCATCTCCCTACCGCTCAGGAGGGCTGTTTCTATCTCAGTGCTTTCATGGAGAGTCAGCGAGAGATCCAAGCCATCCAGCGAAGGCTCTTTGAAGGCGTTCATCGCGGGTGGAGCTGTCCCCAGCACCCCTCGCCCCCTGGCTGAAGGAGCCCAACATTATGGGGCAGAAGATGGGGGGGACTTGGAGGAGAGGGAGAGGGGAGGAGGCGGGTGGAGGAGCCCCCTTCGGGGTGATTCCCGTCCTCTGTCTCAAGAAAAAAGCCAGCCAGGCAAATCCATCCAACCAAAGAGAGGCTTTTACTGGGCCTGCGCCCCACAACCAGGACCGTCCTTGCGCCTCAAGCCGCGTTTCTTCCTGCAAAGCCCTTCGGGCGTCAGGCAGAACTCTCGGGTTGCCCGAAGGGCTTTGCAGGAAGAAACGTGGCTTGAGGTGCAAGGACAGTCCTGGCTGTGGGGCGCAGGCCCAGTAAAAGCCTCTCTTTGGTTCCCTCCTCCTCCTCCTCCTTCCACAGCCTGTGCGACGCTGCTGCCGTAAGCTGAGAGCTGCCGCCGACACTGCTGCACAGCTGAGGGAGGGAGAGCGAAAGCAGAGGCAGGGCGCCAAGCTTTGGTTAAGGCAGGCAAGGGAAACCGCGAACCGAAAGGAAGTCTTGCTGGGAAGACGCGGCAGCAGGGCTTTAAAGGGCTCCCCCCTCCCCAGCCAGCCAGCCCACCCAGCCCATTCCTCCTCCCGCCACCACTGTGTCCAACAGGCCAGGTGTCTCGCGTTTATGGCGGACATAAACACGAGATGCCTGGCCTGTTGTGACACAGCGGCGAGAACGTCCCTGCCGCCTCCGCGCTCCGCTACCTTGACCCCCGCCTCCACCGACTCCACCGCTGTGAAGAAACACACACACACACACTCCTCACAATAAAAAAATTACAAATTAAATTACAATAAATTTGAATTTCCCCCCCCTCCCTCCATCCGATCCACATACCTTTTCCAGCTGTGGAAACTCTCTCAACTCTCCTCTTGTCCGCCCAACATAAGCATGCTCAATGTAAGCCTGCTCATAAGGCATGATTCGCTGCTCCCCAATCAGGAGGCAGGAGAATCAGTGCCTCCTTTGCATATGAAAGTTTTTGCTTTTTAACCCTTTCTTAACTTTTAAAAAGCGAAAAATTCCTTATGCAAAGGAGGCCCCGAGTTCTCTGGCCTCCTCCTATAGTTAACACTGAGAGCAGACACCAAGCCACTGTGACTTGAAATCTGGTAGCAACTACCTAGCTTTAATTATTTTTTAAAAATTATTTAAAATTCTTTCCTTTCCCTCAGGAGACTGGTGAGGCCCCGCCTCCCTTGCCTCTAGTGACTGCACGTCCCTGGTTGTATTACATTTGCAATAGGAACAAATAGGAGACCTTAACTTTCAGCCCCAGGAAACTGTATTTTTATAAAAACTTTAAGTAAAGAATCAGGACTTTTTCAAACCATATATTACAAGAATACTGTTTACCATAATTTCTTTTCCATCTAAGATTCATGCAAATTACCTGAAGGACAAGATGCCGATGATCTTCCTCTAATAAGCATAAGTCTTCTTTGTCCAAATGGGTACGAAACAGGGATAGATATTCATTCTGACGGCTAATATCAGTGGCGAGAATCAATGCTCCTATTTGGCTTTCCATCAGCTGCCTGAAATTGGAGATAATAGGAAAAAAATCCAAAGCAATAATTAGTAGGTAAATGCAAACATGAATCATTACACAATATTCAGCTCAACACTGATTATAAATTTGCTATGTTTGGAAAACATGGAATTTAAATTTAGTAATTAAAAAATGTAACTCAGATCCTTAGGTGCATTCAAGCCCACCCTCACCACACACACACACACACACACACACACACACACACACACACACACACACACAGTCTTTGAAGAAAAATATAGGAAACCGGATACTGCCATTGTGATGTGTGCCACAGAAACCACAGCCCAGGTTCTTCTACATTGCCTGTTCTACAGGAATATATGCCACCACTTGATTACCTCTCTTTTATTTAAATTTCCAGGGCACTCTTGCAGCTTTATCTGTACTCTTTGTTAAATAATCAAGGTAAATCTATTTCTCTAAAGTAGTAAGATTTTGCTGTATTACATGTAAGCTTTGGTTGCTAATAATTCTTTTTATTGGGAGACAGTCTTGTGTTGTTCATTTTTACTGATCAATCAAGTTCTGTCTATCTATAGGTGCCTTCCAAATGTTTGGGATTAGCAATGCAGTTTGGGAAAGTTAATCCAAATTATCTAGATATTTAGACTATAACTTTCTACATCATTAAAAACAATGGTAGTATAGATGAAAGTACCATGAATCAAGAATTATTGTTCATTCATTTTTCTTAGATAGTCCTCTGTTAACAATAGCAATTGGGACTGGAATTGGGTGTTTCAAGTGTAACATCACATGATCACTCCATTTAGCAACAGCAGTTCCAGCACTTTTGGTTGCCACTGCCACGCACATCCCACATGATAATCAAGCATTTGTGACCTTATGCCAATTTCTCCATTGACTCTGCTTGTGCAAAGCAAGCACTAAAATTTACAAATGGCAGTCGCATGATCATGGGACATTGTACTTGAAAATGAGTTGCAAAGGAACTGAACTGTGATCATGTGACTAGAAGGATGTTGTGACAGCTGAAACTTTTGGGAACTCAGTCCTAAGTACCATTAATTCAATGCAAATTTGAACACTCTCTGAATGAGAGTGTTGTGAAAGTCACCTGCATTTAGCCTTATTTATGGGAATGTAAAATTGCATTTGGAATTATAATGCATTTTTTTAAAAGTACAACTATCTTTTATTACAATATTATCCATTTTAAATCATTTATTCTGTAATGTATTCTCCATTCTGTAAAAATTACATTTTTTTGCAAATCTGATAAATACCTGCTTTCTAGTGACATATGTGCAAATAATCCAGACTCTCTCAATAACCCCACTGCAGATCGCCAGTGGTGATTTTCTAATACTGAGGTATTCTGAAATTAAATAAAAGATTATTGGTATTATACATTCTTTGAATCCTGAGCTACATATAACAAGCAACATATTATACTGATTTTTAAAGAAGGGAACACAATCCTATTAATTTTCCAGGATAAATCAGCCATTTTTATCAACCACACATTTCTTTCCTGACTTCTCTTTATTGGCGTCACCAATTACTCAATTATTCAGCTGATTTTTAACTTGAAGAATAGCATTTCTCCCATAGCCCAGATAAGAACCAGAGCATGCTTTATTCCAGTGTAAACACGCTTTCCTGGGTTTTGCTAATAGTTGAAAAGACAGGCAACTGTTCAGATGCAAGATCGTTAGGATTACCAAAACATCTTCTCTGCCCACTTTCGAATAATAATAAAGACTATTTTATTTAAGTAGGGATTTTTTTAAAAGTAGCCAGACTGATTATATATCTGCTACTATCACCTTGTGCCAGAACTTTCAGGCGCTATTTTTTGTACTTGGATTAAAAAAAAAAAATTCCACAGAAATGATCATTTCTTTTTTTAAAAAAGTGTATCGTGAATTCTTTACCCCACTTTATTAAACGCTTTAATTCTTTTGAATAGAACATAAAAAGGTTATTAGATCAGTTCATAAGTTGATCCACTTCAGCATTCTGTATCACCAACCATGGACTGTATGAAACACACCTCCTCCCCTCTCCCAATTAACAGTAGGTAACACATGCTGCCCTTGATTCAAGAGTAATAAACATTCATCAGTATTAATACCTACTGACAATATTGTTTCTCCATAAATCTATCCAGACTCCTTTTAAAACCATCAAAATGGGCTGGTTTTAAAAATAGGTGTCACAAACTCCTTCTGTCAGTTCAATATCCCTGCATTTGGTTTCAGTATATAGTCTTGGCTTCTAACATTGAATGAGAAAATGTTCTTTCTCTTCATGTTAACTATGCCATGATGATTTTATGTATTTTTTATCGTATCTCCCCTTCATCTTTATATTCCACGCTGAACGCCCGTAATTTTTTTCTTGCACTGTGCTACTCTAACATTAGCACTTAGACTTATATACTGCTTTACAGTGCTTTACAACACTCTCTAAGCGGTTTACAGAGTCAGCATATTGCCCCCAACAATCTGGGTCCTCATTTTACTCACCTCAGAAGGAGGGAAGGCTTAGTCAACCTTGAACCTGGGGAGATATGAACTGCCAAATTTTAGGCAGCCGGCAGTATTAGCCTGCGGTACTGCACTCTAACCACTGTGCCACCGTGACTCTTATTAATTACTTTGGTTGCTCTTTTTTGCACTTTTTCTTAAGATGCAGTGATTAAAACTATACAATACATTACCTCATAAGATGAAATAATCAAAATTATATAAAACAAGTGCAACCTCAATGTAATTTTTAAGGGTAGCATTATATCCACAGTTCTATTTTCAGCTCCCTTCCTAATAATTCCAAACACGGACTGCCTTTTTTTTTAATAGCAACTGCCTGCTGATTTGACATTTTCTTCAAGCTGTGTACTATGGCGTCAAGATTCTTTTCCTGATCAATCACTGCTAGTCAGATCCCATTAAAAGACAGAAGTCTTCATCTTCTACTTACCTTGTATAAAGTTGCTAAATAATGGTTTGTTTTAATAAGAAAAGGCTGATTAACACCTGGATGATCCAAATCATGAGTGGCAGCTGCAATTAAACTGAGCAGAATATCCCATGGAGTTAGAGATTGGAAAAGCTGCAATATATAAATTATGACCATATGAATATCTATTACTGATACTTCCCAAAAATGTGGCTACCATTTCCAACAGTTTAACTATGGCATCAAGTTATTTCTCACTTTGATTGCATTTTAGTTAGTTCACAGAATTCTTTGGTGTGTTTTTTTTTAATTCTAGGGCTAGTAATATTGAAACAATAAGTATTGGTTAGTTTTTTTCTTTACAAATATTCAATCTCCCATAATTGATACAATCCTGATTTCGACATTCTTAAGTTTCAAAAGTATTACAAGAACTTTCCCCAATTGGATCCCTCCCAATTTGTACTGAAAATACTCCAAAAACTCCAACCACTATACTCAATATATCTGCAGGAAATTATATAAAAAATAATCTATGACATAAAACAAGCTCTTAAAAAAAACCAATTAAAGTCTATATTATCTTTTTCTTAATGTTACTACTGCCACTAGTCATCAATTTCTTTTGTAATAGCAATTACAAAATGTTATAAATACATTAAAATAATTAATGACAGGACTGTTTTTTCTTTTACCTTGGGTTCGTTTAAATAACAGTGCATGGCCTGAGTCACATCAGCAGCATGAACTGCATTGTGGTATGGGTTGTGGCTGTGATAATCTTCTTGAACCATTACTACGAGTGAAAGTAAGTATTAATGTGTGGAGGAAAAGAAGAAAGACATAACCCCAAAATATTCCCTTCTGTTCTTGATTCATATCAATTAAAATGACAATAGATATAATATAAAATGTGATAAACTTCAACAATGGTTTAGCAGAAAAATTCAAATGAAGGCAACCTTTAAAACTTTCAGAGATTTCTAAACATGCTTGCCATCTCTAGAAAATAAGATTTCTATTCATTTTTAAAATTCAAATTGGAAAAAAATTAGGAAATTGCCTGGCATATTAATGTTTCTAAGCCTGTAATAAATATGGCAATGTTTTTAAATCTCACTAGCTATTGACTGTTGTAGACATAAACATGAAAAATTCCAATACTGTCTAAATAAAACTGAACAGCAGAAAATTCAGAAAAGCATTGCCAATATCAATCTAAAATGATAATATCCAAGATAAAATGAATACTGATTATTAGAAATGCTGCTCCATTGACTTTATGCCCATAAAAGCAAGCAGTTTTTTCTCCTTACAGCAAGTTATGAACCACAGAACATTTCATTGGAGGGGGGAGAGGAGTTAGAGGAAAATAATGTCACATTCAGGGGCTGCATACTAGTGGTGGATTTCAAAGATTTTTAGAACCTCTTCTGTAGGTGTGGCCTGCTTTGTGGGAGTGGCTTGCCAGCCATGTGACCGGGTAGGCGTAGCCAACTTGTAAAATGTGGTGAAACTCACTTAACAATGCTCTTGCTTAGCAACCAAAATGTTGGCTCAGAAACTCTGGCATTTGAAGCACGCAAGTCTTAAAGCTGTCAAGTTACAAGACCCTTGCACCCCTAATCCTTTAGGGAAAAAACCCCAGGGGTGTCCAAACTTGACAGCTTTAAGACTTGTGGACTTCAACTCCCAGAATTCCTTCTCTCGCTCTTCATCTTGATGATATGCTGACGGGCAGGGGAAGGGAGCTGGAACCGGTTCTAAACGGCACTGTAGATTTGTGGAACCTTTTCTATAGAAGAGGTTAGAACTGGCAGGAACCCACCCCTAATGCATACTGACAATAAATGCCCAAAACAGATTTTTAACTTGTTATAATCACGAATGTATTGTTTTGCTATACTTGGCATCTAACCAAAACCAAGCACAGTGAGCCATGGTTAAACCTTCAGACAAGAGATTATCAGGAAATCTCAACGTATTCAAAAAGACAAGCTATATCCCAGAAGGCAGTAAAAAAACAGCTGTTTCCATATTGCTGCAAATGTTTCATGTAGTCACTCAGTACAGTATCTACCTCAAGGAAGTTTTTGCGTAATTTATTTGACTTGTATAATCCTGCATTTTTCAGTGACTAATTTACCAGAGGATGCCAGTATACAACATACATTTATATGCAGATTTAAGTGCAACATTACCACAGAGGCTTTCTAGCAAAGTGTTTCATTTTGTACTATTTAGCACAAGTGCTACAAAACATCCAGAATTTCTTCAGTTGTGGGTTTTACTGTTTTTCTAATCACTTCTTCAATATTACAGTACTGGAAAATGCTGGTCACCTTAATGTACCTGCAGTTATTTGAATTGCTCTGCAATTAAGGCAGAAGAGAGGTAATCTAGGTACTTGCCAGCATTATTAACAACTACTATGACAAGGTCTTCCAATTCCTCATTAATATTTTGCAAACTACTTTTAAAAAACTACTTTTAAAATCTGCCAAATATATTGCGACACACCTAGGAAATCACTATATAGAAATATCCAGGATTACACAATCATCTAATTTTTTTGTTTAGTTTCCCTATTTTCATAGGTAATTTTTTTTTCTTTTCTCAAGTTGGACAATATTCACACAGAGTTATCAATCCACAATATAGATATTTTTCTCATTTTATTAAAAAGGATTGCTGCAAATTAATGAAATGCATTTAAAGAAAACACTTAATGGGAATGTTGGAACTTAGGAAGTTTTTACCTAAAAATCTGCGCAGCTTCATTGTATCTAGTTGGAAGTATTCTATAAGTCCATGAAGATTAAACAGGTGAAAAGTTAATGTCACCAAACTGTTTCCTAAAAAAATACATACACAAAGAAACCATGTTTAATAGGAAGTAGACAAGTCTGTTTAAACAATTCTATTATACAACACACATATTTCTTCTTTGTATCTGTAACTAGAATATAGTTCTCAATGTTTTAATTAAGACTTCTAATTTTTAGTGCTTTCATATCAGCTAGTGATTCAGAAATCTATCACCCCGTATTATAAAAAGAATCCATTAATTTTCAACAATCCCTTTACAGATAGCCCTTGTTTACCAACCATAACTGGGATGGGCAACTCGGTTGTTATGTGCTGCAGTCGCTAGACAAAAAACCACATTGAGTGACTCACCATGACAATAATCATGTGACCACAATTTTCAATTTCACTTCTGCATTCACCATTAATTCTGCTATTGGAAGCCAGTTTTGAAGGTCGCTTTGTCCGCACGCATGCCACATGTTGCTGCACATGGGCAGTTGACTGAAAGTTCTGCATGCGCAGAAACATGCCGGCGACGGCAAAAGAGACCGGGGAACCGGTTCAGGGAAATGGCAGGCTTGGGTCGTTGCTGGTTCCAGCGACCCAGGCCGCCATACCACTACCGGCTCAGCCGAACGGGGCCGAATCAGTAGGAACCCACCACTGAGCTTCTCCATTGACTGCTTGTCAGAAGGTTGCAAACAATGTTTGTATGACACTGCAGCCGTCATAAATACATGCCAGTTGTCAAGCATCTAAATTTTGATCACATGATCGTGGAAATGCTACAACAGTTATGTGAAAAAGGTCAAAAATCACATTTTTCAGTGCCATTGTAACTAAGTGAATTGTTGTACATCAAGGACTACCTGTCACTAATACTAAACCAGGTGAATTAGCAGTTAATTTGATGTGAGACTTTTATCCAGTTAGCAAAATAAAATTAGGAAATATTGAAACAAATTAAAAATGTGATGGAAAAATATTCTTCCCTGTTATCTCAAGTATAAAAGGGGAATTAGTCTAGCTTACAAATGATTATAAATTATTAATTACCTTCAAGGATGAAATTGGAAGTTCTATCTGATTCCTCTCTCAATAGTTAAAGAGTTTACTTATTTATTCACCAACCACAAAACAGGAAGTCCCCTACACATATTTGCTACTTTTCCAAAAATATCTATTCCAACCACTTATTCAGAATTCACCCATACCAATTTGTTTATTGGCTGAATTACTGGTTGATCACTTTAGCCAATGGGAATTTGAAGTCTATACATCTTAAAGTTGCAAAGTTGCCAACTTTGAAAATCACTGATACAGAACATCCTGCATAAAGCAACCAATATATTTGTACAAAGTAGTTCATCTGTAAATCTGAATGCAAGCTTAAATTCTGCCTTACCGCATTCTGCACAATCCTTAATACATGATTGCCTTAATACGGGATCAGAATTTTAAAAAGTGAAGGAACTAGCCATTTCAAGTTTCTTGAGCCACAGACTTCTTACTATAAAATCCCTAGAGAGATATTCCTGTACTTATTAGGCTAAAGCATAACTGGAGCTATGAACACACTCTCTAGACTTCCCTTTAACTTAACAGCCTATTAAATTATTTTATAAATTTTAAGCTGAATATGCTTTTAAACTCTCTTAGCATTTTCCCATTGTGCATATGAACACCTTTTCAACAGCCTGTCCCACACAAGGACATGGAGACAATCATGTATACATGCTCCCTTATCAACCCTACATGTGAACTGAAAAATGCCAACATGAGTTTAAAGAGAAAATTTATTTTCAACTCTATAAGCTCAATACTTAACTTACCAGGCTACCTGATTTCATGTCTGAAAGAAGTAGAATATTAGTCAATTTATTTTGGTAGCCCAACAATCTAAATAAGTTTAAGTGCAAATACAGCAATTGCTCAGTTTTTATAGTAGTATCATTAAAGTAACAAATGGAATCTTACCGTTTGTTAGCCTGTCAAAAAGGAAGATATCAAAATTCCAGTTCCCAACTTTTTCTAGCATACACTGAAAAGCAAAAGAAAACAACATTTTATTTGCGAATAAAAACCACTTCTTTCCAAATGCTATGTATCTGAATAATTCTTACTGCAATGTTATTTATCTATACAGATTCTGAAAGGAATAGTAATCAGAAAAGCAACAATATGCCTAGTCTGAGACCACATCATTGTTTTGACTTGAGAAGTTCTAGAACAAATCATATTCTTCACTAATGGATCAGCAGAATTGCAACTGCCTTCTTACACCAACAGCTTTCTTTCATGAAAGCAAAATATCTTTTTTTTAAACCTAAGTAGACCAATATTAAAATGATCAACTATTTCTAAAACAAAGCAAACTCATCTAAACCTTACTATGGACAAAGCTTTTGCCTACTGCTTTCCATGCGCCACCTAGTTAGATCTATTTTTATGTGGATACTTTTCTAGGCACAGCTAGAAGACGAAGGTCCTGCTTTTGTTGCAGAGGGTGTCCTTTGGAATAGCCTAACAGCAATCAAGCCAATGATCCTTGGTGGTCTTCAGGAAAATACTTAAACATGATTTTCTGGACAGTTTTCTCCTAAGTTTATGCATTATGCATATTTTATTACATTGACTTGTTGTTAGTGCTGACTTTCAGTGTTTTAGTTATGGTTACTTGTTTTTAATTAGATTTTTTTTAATTACAATGTATATTATATAAAGTGATGAAAGCTGGCAAATTGCAGAGGGAGAAGATAAGCAGAAATTTCACTTCTACAAGTCTGGAACAGATACATTATCAACTGTTAACAAAAATTATTTATTTATTTGCATACCTTAATAAAAATTACTATTTCTTTTAGAGCAATGTTACAAGATAGCTGCAAAAACAAACCTTAGCTTGTCCATTGTAATCATCGTCTAAAATGTTTGAAGAATTTGGAAGAGTAATACCACGGAAGAAACGGGAAGATCTCAAGTACCGCTGGAAACTCAGTAACCTTCGGATATTTCTTGCAGACACAGAAACTTCAAATTCAGAATTTGCTATACAGGAGGGAAATAGTAAGATTTAAGTTGTAAAATCCTTTTCTAAAACTTCAAAAGCTGAATCTATAAGGACAATATTTATTTAAGAAAGAATAGCCAAACATATATTTCTGGCCCCCTCCCCCCCCCCAGATGTTAATTTTCATCATTGCTGACCCCTGGTCAGACTGACTGGGACTGATGAGAACTGGTGGATTGAAAGTTCTCATCTGGACTTAACTATTTTGATTTTGTTTGGTGATCAGATAAGTCATCTCATTTATTTTTAAAAAAAGAAAACGCAATATAGAATAATGAAGAATAGTTAGGGTTTGACTGTAAAATAACCTATTTATATCTAGGGAAAGGAAATTTTCTCTTCTTCAGCATTCCCTTGCCAGCCGTTCAAAGTACATATGGATCAGATTTTCAGGAAGGAACTAATGCAAGCAGCCTTTAACTCCCAGTCTAATTAGCAAAGTGTCAGGAACATGTCTTTCATGAGCAAACTTTACTTGATGGATTTTAAGGTGCAGCATTTAAATCCCAAACAGGACAAAGCAATAGAGAGTATTATTTAGATATCTAGATCACTTTATGCTATAATTGTCATTCAACTGTAATGATGCTATTAACATAAATGTATAAAACCCTATTTATTGCTTGAAATCTACAGTGAATGGATACATTCCAAGGCTTTTAGTGGATAAACTATTGCTGTTTAATTACTGTGAGTGGACTAATCCTAAACCTTATAAGAACAATGGTTCAGACTAAGTTCTGAAAATAACCTTAAGCTTGGCCACACAATAACAAACATTAACGACATACTCGGCCAACAACCTTGATAGTTTAGAATTCACACAATAAAACTTAGGCATAACCCTGTGTAATCTGGCAGTTTTATTATCTGCAAAAAGATTCAGCCATAGAAAACCCTTATTTCTAAAATGGACATCTTGCATTTTCTATTTGTATTCCTAAATTTATTTGTGAGTTTTATACCCACTGCAGCCTTGAAAACAAAAACATTCCTGATACTAATGAAATAAAGAGTATCTAGCTTTTAAGATCTTTAAGCTCTTATTTTCAGATATCACTAAGCTTGTTGTGATATTTCTGCAACATGAAAGTAATAATACCCAAATTTTTCTTGCATTTTTCAGACATGAGAAATTGGGCCACAACACTTTTAGGAACTAGCCATTCACAAAGCCATAATCTTCTTATGTTGCCTGAATAAAATGTTAAATGGTGACTTCGTAAATAAAACTGGGGGAAGTGAAGGGAAACTAGAGGTAGCTCTCATTTAGCTACTATAATTGAGACTAACAACTAAGTCATAAAATAATTGATACGTGAAACAGCGAATGTGTTTATTAAATTTATGATCTATCCAAAGCAATTTATGATCTTACCTCTGCTTTCCTTTGCTTTACAGACTTGTGAAGGCTGCAAATGCAAAGCTTGGTCATAAAGTTACTTTTTCACTACAGTAGTAACTGCAGATGAACAAGGCAGTTGCTAAATGAGGAATATATGTACTATTTTTAAGTTCCATGAATTAAGTTTCTTGCCAAATAATTTAACCCCATGACATACATTATCCTATACCACATTTAATTGTATTCAATCAGTTCTTTCAAAGAAAGGCAAAATAGAAGTGAATACAAAATAAATATAAAATTACCATTCTTAAGAAAAATTGAGGTATTTTTCATCCAATATATCAAACTCTTACACCTCAAAATAAATACACTCATCAAACACTGTATAGTGGCTTGGATATCAAAAGCATAATCCTGTAAATAAAGACATTAATTGCAAGCAAGACAGGTATCTTCACAAGATAAGTTCACATTCCTTTTCCAATAGCACTTTAAAGAGAAATCCTGACACTTCCCCCCAAAAAATTCACCTCTTTAAAGAAGCCATGAGCTGAATAAGGAGAAAAACAGTTTGGGCTTTTAGAATGTCTTTTTATTCTAGAACATGTTTTAAAAAGATCCACAGAACAGAAGGGAAAATTCAGGTTTCCAAACTAATAAAAATAATGAATTTCCAAGGTTGTGTTTCTGATCAAATTGACCAATTCTTCTCTTTTGGGAAAGAGAAGAAAGTATATGATAGCAAGAAAAGAACACTGTTGACCAAGTTGATATATATCAGTTAAAAGGAAAAGGAATACTAGGGAAAAATAGTCCACATAAAAAACTAATAATTTTCAAAAAGTTTATTTTTGAAAATGGAAAAATCATTTCTCCATACAGACAAAACTAAAATTTCAAATATTTCGGAAGTGAAAAGTGTCCATTTGTTTTAGCACACTCAGGTGTATTTATTTATATATGTATGTATCATCTTTCTTCTGAGTTTTAGGATCAGCTTATGAAAGGATTGTTCTCCATTTTATCCCTGTCCTGAGGTAACCTGAATGGGAGAAAGTCATTGGACTTGGGTCACACAGTGGATTTTTGTGACTGAAGATGGACGTAAACCTGGCTTTACCCAAACCTGTTTCAACATCTTAGCACTGCAATATATTGACTCCTGCGGTGGGTTGTTAACCAGTTTACTACCGGTTTGCTTGTGCTCATGCGCACAACACTTCTGCACATGCACCGCCACTACCGGTTTGGCCAAACCAGGTTGAACTGGGAACAACCTACCTCTGATTGATTCAGCTTCCTAATACTAGTTCCTTAACCTTAGCAGTTCTTACTGTACACTGGTATATCCATGGAGCTATCATCAGGAGAAAAAGAAATGCTATGATGAACACCATATCTAACCACCAACAACCCTTTACTCCCCCTGGCCCAATAATTTGCAAACAATAAAGGAGAGTAAAAGCAGTGAGACTAAAATTTTATTCCAAAGACCCAAACCACCTGGCCAGAATTTGAAGTGCAAGAAACATGAGATTAGTTTCCAAAATTACTAGCATATAATCCATATATAGATGTGGGTTTTTTTTCTTTTGAGTTTGGGCAGGAGGGCCTGGCATTCTATGATCTACGGCAGGGGTGCCAAACTTGCAGCCCAAGGACTGGATGCATCACACACTGGCCACATTCACCCCTGGTTCAGCAAAAGGGGAAAAGGTTATGATACATCGCAAGTTTGACACCCCTAATCTATGAGATTGTGAAAAGTTGGACACAACTTAAAGAATGAATACATTTTTTCCTTTAAATTCTATATGTATCATTCAGCTACTGGTATTAGTTTTTACATTATGATTTAAGAGCTATGTGTCAATTTCTAAGTAAGGCAGGTTCGTAAATTAGCTCACATAAAAATATAGGGCTAAATAAGGGTCTGATCAGAATTTTCAAACTTGCTAATATCAAATGAATGTATAATCCCTTTCAATTTCCTTTTCATTTAAAAAAATCTGTAACAGAAGATTGGAGAATCTCATGGATGGAGGTAATATATAGAGATAAGGAACATTTGAATTCCACAAAAAAATTGTCTACCTATAAATAGGGATCTCAAGTAGGATAAGACCCTATTCCTCAAGCATTTTTATGGACAACTCTGCAGCTAACAAACAATAGTATTAAACTACAATAGAATGTAGTTTAAAACATCCTGGCTTTTTAATATTTAGAAACATTTTACAAAGAATACGACATGGCAGATTATATCTTGACATGAAACACACAAAGCTTAAATAATGTATATATTTTGTAATGATATGAACTGAAAGTACCAGTTTTCAATTAATAGTCAGGTATGATAGTTTAAGCTATTTAGGCTACAATTTTATATGCACTTACATAGTGAGAATAAATGCCACAAATATTAGCAGGATTAATTTCTGATTATATGTAAGTGCATATGTATATGTAGGTATATATTTACTATTAAACTAATAGAATTCAGAGATTAGCAATACTATGAAGTTAAGAGCAATATTGATCTTCCTTAGACTTTTTTTTGAAATCCTTGTCAAGTTATTGGTAATGAGAAAGTATAGGGCGCAGGACAGTGGTGGATTACAGGCAGTACGCTCCGGTACGGGCATACCGGAGCTTGCCCGGAGCTTCCCTGTTCCGGTACAGTGCTCCAGAGGGCTCACCCGCTTGCCCGAGTTCCTTACCTGTCCTTTAAGCCTTTGGCGCTTCCACGCACACGCATGGTGCATACGACGCCTATGCAAGCTCCGCTGAGCAGCTGGAGCATCACGGAGGCTTGCAGAAGTGTCGCAGGCAAGTACAAAGGATGTGCACACCGCATGCATCCATGTGGGTGATGCCGGGGCCGTTCCAACCGTACCAGTTGTAACGGAATCCAGAACCCACCACTGGAGCAGGGAAAACATAATATTTTGGTTTTATTTTAATATACTAAAAATAACTAAATTAGAAGTTTTAAACCTTTGGTTGCCATCTCATTTCAAACATGTGCATATATACTGGTAAGTATAGCTTTACACTACCGTTTTACTCCTTATCAAGATTCTTCAGGTAATTTCCAAAACTCAAGATATAACAATTTCATCTGAAAGGCACACACATTAAACCCTGCTATTATGTCAGTTTCTAAAATCCAATCTAATATAGAGCTATCAGAGACAAACAATGTACAAGTATATATGGATTCAGTCTGATAACAAATTTACATGCATATGGGTGGTGACTGAGAAAAGACTACAGCAATGGTAGGAATCAGAACAAGCTCTAACAAGTTACAATTATGGGGTGAGGTATATAGCTACTTTCCAAACAGTATTAATCTTTGAAATACTTAAAGTTCATCAAATTACATATTTAAAAATTCTGTGTAGATGTATAAAATGTGTATATTAGTCACATGGCTACATGTTCTTTATTGCCCATTTTAATCTAACCCAAAAGATACCGTTAAAATATAAAACCAACAGAATTATATTCCAGGTAGAAAGCTCATATGAGCATATATTACTTTAAATAACATTATCTGTCCTGTTTTTTGCTATTCATAAGTTAACTAGCATTTCTAGGGCTGATTTTTTTAAAAAATTTTGTTAATAGAGCAATCAACTACAGATACTTCCTACATTTAAATGTGCTATCACAGCAATATTCCTGCCAAAGAACAATGAAAAAGCTTATTTTTCCATCTTAACAATAAACTAGAAATGTAAAGATGAATGACTTAATATACTGTCCTGTGGTTATCATTCACAAGATCAATACAGCACATACTTTGTACATAGGATGTTAAATTTAACACCCAGGTTCTCAAGGTAGGAATAAGAAAGATCTGAAACCTAGAAAAAATGTATCAATCTTCCTAGATATAGACAGTATTATGGTGGGAGGGGGGGATGAATCAGTTTAATGAAGCTTCACATAACCAGTTAGCTAGCATAACGTTCACATTAATGCACCTAGTATAAGTAGTTGGGAGTTTAGACCTTCCAACTTGGTACAGAAAATACAAGCAAATCTTACTCCTTGTGATGTATTTCAATTGCATGATTTCCTTCTCTTTCTTTTAGGGCTCTTTACCCTCTTTATTTCTAGTGTGAATAAAGGTCTTTTAAACATTTCAGCAATGGCTCTGAAAGTGGTTGCTCTCTAAACCAGAGTCCCCCAACTGTTCCAGCTTTGCGGACGGGGAGGGGGGAGGGAATGGTTCCAGGTGCCCGGCAAGTGCAGTGTGCACTCAGTTCATCTGCACATGTGGCAGGCATGCATGCCCAACATTTGCACAAATGGCGTATGTGCACACTCACACAAGTGGAAATGCACCCACCATTTCCATGGCCTGGTTCTTGAATGCTGACGGCCCACTCTAATTATTCATGTACGAATTATGTTTGCCATTTCTTGTTATTATTTATAATTAAAATACAACTCTTGTTAAACTACCTGTTCTTCAGTACACATGAATATTGGAACAATTAGATGGACAGAGGAAGGAAGGAATGGATCAAAATGAGACATTAAATACCCACTTTCAATCAATGATTCCAACACAATCTTGGACGATTCTAACTATAGTAAGATGAATGCAGATAATGGTCACTCAATTTACCTGAATCAGAAAAGTATGTCAAGCAACCTTATTAAGCCAGAATCTTAATTCAGTGCCATATGGTGTTACAGATTGTGTACCTTGTTGAAGGCTGGCAACTACAATTTCACAGTTCAGACAAAAAGAAAAAGGAAGCCATTGTTACTTCCTGCTTTTTTCTAATACCAGTGTGAATAGATGAAAGAATTGTATTCACGAATAGCTTCAGGACATTTCAGTTTATTAGATCAAATATAATAGAATGAAATGGACCCATGAGTAATGTGACATCTACATAGAGGATAGTATTCCCAATAAGTAAACTAGTTTCAGCAAAAAAAGAAAACTGTACAAGAGTGTTAAAAACATCTCTATATAAAACAGTCCCTTTGGAAAGCAGCATACAAATAGTCCTCAACTTATGACTACAATTGTGTCAAGAATTTCTGCTGCTAAGATGATTGTTAAGTGAGTCACGCCTGTTTTTTTGCCACAATTAAGTGATTTACTAATATTAGTTAATAAAACCTGTATGACTATACGCGCAGGAGCCAAACACAAATGGAATTCTTCATTACTGTACTGCTATTAAATACTTACAGTGAAAAATACGGAAATCAATGTATGGATGAGAACCTCTTCTCTCTCTTTCAAATCCTGCCCGACTTCTTACTCGTACATCTCCTGGAAATAGGGTCAAGAGTGAAATATACCATGTCGAAGAACTACAGAGACAAATGCAACTGACTACAGTTGCAAGGTGTAGACGTTCTGTTGATGTTGGGTAACAATAATACTACAGCACCTTACCTTAGATGCAATTTAACAAGTTTGATTTTTTTTTCAAATATCCAATTCCCTGCTTGTGATAAATTCCTACCTTGTCATACACAATTCACTACATATGTATTTAAATTTAAATATATGTCAAATTACCATAATGACAAAAATATAATAAAGAAAAATATCAGCATTTTTTGTTTCTCTTCAGTATCAAATCATTTTTCTAAAATATATCAGTTGAGTAGATTTGTAATGTAGTCATATATTTATAATTTTCAAAATTATAGTAATTGCCATTACAATATATGTTCCACTTGGTTATATCAGTCATTAAAATATCAAAATTAGTATTAATATGAAAATTACTGCATGTATTTTCTCCTTCAGCATTTTCTATAATAATGTTACTATTTATACTGGCAAAAAAATATTTTTTTTTCTTCCATTCAATCATTTCATTTTTAGACGCTGCCTGGATAACCCCCCAAAATTTTCTTGAAAAAGTTTTTCAGAAGTGGTTGCCATTGCCTCCTACCTAAGCCAGAGAAAAAAATGATTAACCCAAGGTCACCCAGCTGGCTTCTCATGACGAAGATGGAACTAGAACTGTGTCTCATTTTCTAGTTTGATACCTTAACCCAGTGGTTCCCAAACTTGGCAACTTTAAGACTTGTGGACTTCAACTCCCAGAGTTCTCCAGCCAGAAGAGCTAGCTGGAGAATTCTGGGAGTTGAAGTTCACAAGTCTTAAAGTTGCCAAGTTTGGGAACCACTGCCTTAACCAGAGGTGTGAAACTCAAGTCCTGCATGTGTAAAACTCAAGGCCCTCAGGGTGCTTAGATCTGACCTATGGGGCCAGCCTGGAAATAGCAAAGGACTGGCCTGCTGTGCCTCTCCTAGCGAAAATGGGGTGCGGGGGGTAGGCATAGCCTCCCCGTGCCCCATTTTCAGCCTGGAGAGCCTCCTGCAGTACCCTGCTCCCTTCTTTGGCTGGCAGAGTGATGCATGAGGCTGTCAAAAACAGGGTGTGTCTGACGTGTATGAACCCCCTGTGCCCCTTTTTGGTCAGTAGGGTGCTGCAGGAGGCATCCGTCCCGTCTGCTGTCCATCCTGTCTGCTATCCGTCCTGACTCCCCCTCATTGGCTGGCCCGCAGAGGACAACTACAATGCTGATCCAGCCCTCAAAGAAATCCAGTTTCCCCCAATAATCTGGATCCTCATTTTACCGACCTCGAAAGGATAGAAGGCTGAGTCAACTTTGAGCAAGTCAGGATCAAACTGCTGGCAGTGGCCAGGATCAGCCTGCAATACTGTGCCACCAGAGCTCTGGTATTTGATGATGATTTTGTTTGTTATTATTATTGGATGTTTTTCAAAATATTGCTGCAAGTCTGTTTATGTCTAAGATAAGATTTCATTTATTTGTATTATATATTATGTCAACTTTTGCAGAAAGTATTTCATGTCATAATTGTTAGTCTTACAAGTTTTTCTTCTAAAACAATGAGCCTATCTATAAATGTATGAATTGAATTGAATACAAATGGATGAAATAAATTACAAATAATTCCCTCAACCCTATCAAACTAAGTCTGCATTAATCTTCTCATCATTCCTATCATCCATCTCCTCCCACTTATGACTGTAACTTTATTGCTTATATCCTTACAATTTATATTGTTTCCAAATATGATTTGATTGCTTATTTGTACCCTATGACTATTATTAAATGTTGTATATTATGATTCGTGACAAATGTATCTTTTCTTTATGTACACTGAGAGGATGTGGACCAAGACAACTTCCTTGTTGTACCAATCACACTTGGCCAAAAAAGAATTCTATTCTGTTCTATTCTATTTTATTCTATTCTATTCTCTGATTTGACTTTTCTAATAAGGAATCTACTTATGGCTATTAAATATGCATAAGCACTAAATTATAAAAAATGCTTCAGATGGTAATAGAAGCAAGTTTGAAGAAAATCACGTTATCCTGTGGCATTTCTATGCAAAAAATAAATAAAAAATGTATTCTCATATAGTAGTTTTTCAGTTCTATTAACTCCTTCCTTCTACAGAAGCTACAAATGGAAAGCTATTAATTGTTTTTACAAAGGGTTTTTTTACAAAAATCCTAACCAAGAAGTGGAAGTCACTTTCAATGTAACTTTCACTGTAGCTAGCACACTAATCACAAACAGCTAGCAGACAATTTTCCCAGAATGAATCTATCAGGACCATTATAATTGGTTCCCTAAATCCTCTAAAAGGGCATTGGTACTTACCTGATACTCCTCTTCTAATAAGAGTGGAGATAGCATCCCTGTATGGGTTAACACTGTCCGTTCTCTGCTTGGACTGAGTCTGATTACTAATTAATTAACCACCTATATAACCCGCCCTGTGAATGACGCTATCCAGTTTACGACGAAGAACAAAGACACAGACTCCACTTGTTATCCAAACTTTAGTAAACCATTCACTGCAAACGCAAACAAGAAGTTCCATAAGAAATGACATAAGCCAACTGAGCAATCATCTCTCCAGGTGGGAATGGAAAACAGTCTCCATATAGGACGGGGCTGGATGCTATCTCCACTCTATTGGAAGAGGCGTATCAGGTAAGTACCAACGCCTTTTCTCAATAGAGATGGAGATAGTATCCATGTATGGGACATACCCAAGCTAGTCCCCGTTGGGAGAGAAGAGACTGTCAGCATGTACTGCCTATAGAACTCTACGGCCAAAGGCAGCATCTGCCCAAGGAAATTTATCCAGATTATAATTCTGAACAAAGGGCGAGGAGGTCGCCCACGCGGCCGCCCTGCAGATCTCCCCTAGGGAAGCCTGGGTATTCCACGCCGCAGAGGTGGTAGAGCTCCTGGTGGAATGGGCCATAATCCTCTGTGGAACCAGCTCTTCATTGGAAAAATAGGCGGTGGCGATACATTTTCTAATCCTCCTCCCTATGGTAATGACTGATATCCTCTGCCCCAGGGAGGAAGGTTGGAAAGAGACAAAGAGACGTTCCGTCTTCCTCAAATCCGATGTCCACTGGATATAAGTTTGGAGGGCCCGCCGGACATCTAACATGTGCCACTGCTCCTCTAATGACCTCGATAGTGATGGACAAAAGTCCGGTAATATAATCTGTGCCCGATGGAACCTCGAATTTACCTTGGGGCAAAAGGAAGGGTCCAGCCTGAGGACCACCCTATCCTCATAAAATATACACAGACCCTCCCTAATTGAGCTCTGATATCCTCCGAGCAGAGGTGATGGAAACTAAGAATGTTACTTTCAGAGAAAGAAATTGCAGAGGAATAGTACTGAGGGGCTCAAATGGGGGCTTCGTGAGAGCGGTGAGAACCGTCAACAAGTCCCATGTGGTATATCTGTGCACTACAGGTGACCTTAGATTCGATGCCCCTTTTAAAAACCTCCTAACCACTGGGTGATGGGATAATGACTGACTCCCTCCCCAAGAAAACATGGTGGACAAGGCTGCCACTTGCCGCCTAAGGGTATTGGGCGATAACCCCTTGTCCAGACCATCCTGGAGAAACTCCAGGACCTGGGGAACCGAGGTCAAAACCGGCGTTATCCTATTAGAGCACCACTCACAAAACACCCACCAGGTAGCATTCTAGATGTGATCCATGGAGGGTCGCCTGGATGCCTGTATAGTGTCTATGAATCTAGCTGAAAATCTGTCAAGCATCAGACCCTCCCGCTCAAGCGCCAGGAGGTCAACTGGAGTCACTGGGGATTCCGGGTGCTCCAGCAACCCCTGGCTGAGGGATGCCTTGTCTGGCGGGATCCTCCAGGGCCTCTCCAGGGACAATGTCTGAAGATCTGCAAACCATGGCTGGCATGACCAACACGGGGCAACTAGTATGATCTCTGCCCTGCTTGAAATGATCTTGTGCACCCTGGACAAAAGTGGAAGTGGTGGGAAGGCGTATAGTAGTCCCTGAGGCCAGGGCCAGCGGAGGGCGTCCATCCCTTCTGCACCTGTTGCGGGGAACCTCATGAAGAACCGGGACAGTTGAGCATTGGCTGGAGAGCCGAAGAGGTCCATGATCAGAATCCCGAACCATCGCGTAATCTCCTGGAAGAGAGAAGGGTATAATCTCCACTCTGCCTGATCCAGGGTAGAGCAGCTGAGCCAGTCTGCCTTCACACTGTCAACCCCTGACAGGTTAACCTCTGCCAAGCAACCCAGCTCTTCCACCTCCCCCATTAGTTGTCTCGACCTGGTGGCCCCCCCGCCTGTTCACATGGGCCTTGGCCATGATGTTATTGGTCAGAACCAGTACATGGGTCCCCTGATCAAATCTACGAAGTGGAGGAGGGCGAGACGGATGGCTCTGAGCTCAAGGAGGTTAATACTCAAGGCACCTTTCTCTTCCGACCACCTGCTTTGTGGAAAATGTGCGTCAAGATGGGCGCCCAAACATCAGAGACTTGCATCAGTTATGATCATGATCCTATCCTCCATCCCAAACTGACACCCTTTTTTGATCGCAGGGGACCTCCACCAATGCAAGGAGTGCCATACCTCATCGGTCAAGGTAACCCTAGCCAGGGAAGTGCTCCTCCGTTCCTTTTGGAAGGGCAGTAGGAGCCATTGTAATTACCTGGTGTGTAGTCTGGCCCAAGGGACAATCGAGATGGCTGAAACCATCTTCTCCAGCAATTTAGACAAGGTAGCTAGCGATAGCTTCCTTTCCCTCTAGACACTTCCCTCTAGACACTAATTGGTGGAGACTGTCTTGTCTCTCCTCAGAGAGGAATACCTGGGTCACCTCCGTGTCAAGCCCCCAGGTGCAAGATGTGAGTGGTGGGTACAAAGTGACTCTTGTTCCTGTTGATGGAAAAACCATGGGATTGGAGGATTTGAATAGTGGTGTGGAGGTCCTTCATGGCCTTATCCCTAGAGTGTGACAATATCAAGATGCCATCTAGATCAGATATAATACTGATGGGCACCATTCTCAAATGGGCCGTCAGGGCGGCCAAGGAACAAGATCACTGTGGACGTGAGCTGGGGCGGCCGGTGGTGATGTTGGCGGCACTCGTTGTTGCTGCAACCCAGCCGCAATCCCCTGCTTAATGGCCTCCGCAATGAAGGACTGATAATCTAACAGCATGACGGGGTCGGGTACTCAGGGCATAAGCCAGCAGCCATGGGCGTAAATGTGGCTTCCACATGTCTGCTAGGTAGGCAAGACTCCATAGGGGCTGGTGGTGCAGATTGCCCCCAGAGCCCTGAAGTATTAATAGACAGCATTGGGCTAAATGGGCCAGGCCCAGGATCCAACTGCAGAGGAGGACTGCGGCCTGATTTGGAAGTGGAGGAATGGTGATGAGGCCCGGTCTTGGTCTGCAATAGCAATAGCAGTAGACTTATATACCGCTTCATAGGCCTTTCAGGCCTCTCTAAGCGGTTTACAGAGAGTCAGCATATTGCCCCCAACAATCTGGGTCCTCATTTTACCCACCTCGGAAGGATGGAAGGCTGAGTCAACCCTGAGCCGGTGAGATTTGAACCGCTGACCTGCTGATCTAGCAGTAGCCTGCAGTGCTGCTTTTAACCACTGCGCCACCTTGGCTCTTGGGGGGGGGGGGTGTCTTTGTCTGCTGACTTAGAGGTTTTTTTAGACTTGGAGCCCTGGCTGGATGATTTAGAGTCCTTAGAACTCTTATCGTGTGGCTTAGTTATACTGCTGCCCTGAGACAAGGAAAGCAAGGCCGGGGGATTGGGCCTTCCAGCTGTTGCTACCAACAGCAAACTCCCCTGACTGTCTCTCTCCACGCCAGGGAGATGGTATGCCATGCTGCTGTCTGCCATTGGAACGACTGTTATTTTCAAAATGGCAACCGTGCCAAATTTTCCCATTCAAAATGACCGCTGGTGCTCTTTCTAAGTTTCTGAGAGCCTCCTTAAGCCAATGCGGCCACGTGCGCCTTTAATTGCCACCTGCAAACCTGCAGGGTGCGAAAACAGTTCAAAGGAGGCCGTTCGCCTCCCCGCATTGGAGTGACTTTCCCCGGAACTGTGGCGGTTCCTGCAGGCGATCCAGCTGGGAGACGCCAGGGACAACATTGTCAAGTGCCCTGCAGCCGCGCAAAGCACGCTGCACAATCAGCCGCACACAGCAGGTGGGAGATATTGTCCCGGGGATCGCATCGAGCGATATGAAGATTCAGGGATGGCTCATCAGCGCGCGATTCCCCAACCCCAACCCCGCACTTGCGGCTCGAGGCTGGGTAGAATTACCTCAATGAGCCTCTCTTGGAGAGTCCCAAGGCTCCTGCTAGCCAATTAGTTTCACCAGCCCACTCTTTCTCCACAATTACTCACAGCCAAATTTGAGATTCAATAAAGAGAAATTTGCTCAAATACTAGAAACACTGGACAACACGACTGTCCAGAATGGACTGAGTTGGAAGCTGGGTGGAGTCACTCACAGGGACGTAAGTTTTATAGATGGTTAATTAGTAATCAGACTCAGTCCATCAGAGAACGGACAGTGTTAACCCATACATGGATGCTATCTCCATCTCTATTGAGAATATGAGGATTCATCAGCTTTCCCAGATTTCTCAAGAATTCTCAGCAATGGTAATGTTAACTAAAGAATCTGGAAGTTGAAGTCCATGCATTTGGATGGAGCCAGACCTTCAGAGGGTATGTTTCTTTGGTTGTTTATTATTAAACAAATCCATAGAGCCACCCAACTCACGACAAAGAGCTACCAGTTAGTTGAATGATGAAAAGACAGACCAAAGTCAATTAAGGAAACAGAAAATGTAAAGAATTGACTTTTCCATATCTCTAAATGAAATAATCCCTTGAACAATTGCCTTAGGAGTGCAGCACCAAAGCAGCTACAACCTGCCAATGGAAGGGAAGGGAATAGCAGCAAGGAGGGAGATAAATCTGGCTGTTCCCATCAGCCAAAAAAAGAAGTAATTGTTTTCATTTTGCAATTCTTAGTCTTAGTACTTACACAGTACTTAAGAAAGTAAAGATGGTTGGGTTCAACAGCAGCATCTTATTTTAGAATGGCAGTTTGGGAAATTTAAATCCAATCCTACATCTAAAGTGGTCCCAACCACTTGCAGCAATCTGCATGTGAATGTACCTAATCATTATCATCTAACGTAAATATAGCAAATCTCACTAAGCCTCAACATTATGCTTTCCCCGGTACTCTCTTTCAACCCAAAAGTGAGGAAATCAAAACTTTTATTTTGAATTAACCATAGCTTAGGATATCATTCTAAACTGGGTTCACTTTAATTATGATTAATTGAAATAAGCCATCTTCAAATCCTAATATCATAATTTGAAATATAATTTCCATTAAAAGTTATTGTTTGAATTCCCCCCCCCCCAACAATAGTTAAGATTAATAACACGTGTTATAATTTGTAACACAATCTTTCTTGAACCTTGAAATAATATGTGGAGCAATGGGGCCAAGAGAGAATCTAAATTTATTTCATTTATATTTAAATGAAGTTAAAATAGTTATGTATTAAATCTCCAATACATTACAAATATTATTTGGTAACTGCTTTCAGAAATGTCGTAGACCACATCTAAGACTTTGGGAAGAGCCCATGTGGACCTGCATCTCAGACTATTCACATCTGGATGAACATAAATTCATCTATTATTAATAAAAATAATTTGAAATCTCGAGACTTAGTTTTAAACTTTATTATTTTCAATTCTTTCTTAGTTTTATAGTTATAAGGTTAATTTAGAATGTAATAATTTTTTTATGTATTTCTGATCTTTCAGAAAGCTTCTTGACAAAATAACAGATTAACAGAGTTGGAAGGGACCTTGGAGGTCTTCTGGTCCAACCCCCTGCTCAAGCAGGAAACCCTATAAGTAAAAAGGAGAAGAAAGCAGAAATGATTAAAGAATTATGCGTTGCCAAATGTTTCAGTAAACATCTTCCTCAGGGGATATTTAACTTAACAAATGCAGAATAAAATCAGTGTGATAGCATTGCCAAGATAAGATAATATTCCTTTAAAAAAAATCAGGCTCAGTGTGAATAGAACAAATATTTCTTTTCAAAGGGATTCTTTGCAATACTGATGAATAGCAAGTACTTTAAAACTTTATCATCTTTATCTGCTTTTGATACTGGTATTTTCAAAAGTAGCATTTGTCCACAAAGTAAACATTCATCACAATGTGTTGGGCACCTTTGCTTTATTTAATTGAATCAATAATAGTTTCAGGCTTATTGCTATTTTTTCCTAAATTAAATATTCCACATTCAAATACTGTACAAAATTATACCAAATAACAACTACTGTGGCCACTTGCCAATAAAATGGACTCAGTTGCCAGAATGCATTCCTTTCTCCATTATGTAGGATGGAAGATTTATGCAAAATGCAGCGGGAGATTCTGGAATATAATCAGTCATTTGTGTTCTATATGGAAGAACAAAAAGAAAATTCAAGATCCATTCCTGATTTCACGCCTTGAATCCCTTCTGAGAAGAGAACGTTGACTAAACAAAACCTTAATTTAGCAGCATTTTATAAATCATACTGGTTTTCTGCTGCAAACAGAGTAAGCAAGTTGCAGTATCTCAAAACAGAGAAAAAATGAGACAAAGAATGTTACTATCTTATAAAACTAACAATCCACTCTTTTACCAGTTGCCTGAATTGGGTATACTGGATAGAAAAATGAAATTATGCAAATTGACTTTTCCAACACTGTCAAAATTGTTTTGTCACCAATACAATATTATGTATACTGATTTAAGGTAGGAATACATGATGACCTAGGAGTTCATCAAAAATCTCTATGTGGCCTAGATTATCTAAACATCAATAGGCATAGATAACTATCTTGCTAATAAGAAAGCAGAAAAATAAGAGCTCCTGACTTTACTGCTTTTTGAGCACTAGCTGAGAGTTCAGGTTGACTCTCAACTTTCATATATAAGCCTCATGGAGGAAAGCGTGATTCCATCCAAGGCAAAACCTCCCGGATTGGGAGGGGGGGGGGATAACCACAGCCAATCAGGGTTCTATCAAGGTTGCCTATTTCTCTCCATTCAGATCTAAACAGGCTCCAGAAGCAATTGAGAGTTTCATAGCCCAAGGCTGGGATGAACAATGCACAGGTCATCAGCATAATGATGATACTGGAGTCCAAAGTGATTGGCAATTGCACCCAACATGTAGGTTCATGTAGGTGTTAAACAGGATCAGTGAGAGCATTAAGCCCTGAGGCATGATGCACTGAGGAGCTGCAGATGCAACTTCTCCCCTATGTAAATATCTTTTAGGACTAATTACTGAAGAAGGAGGCAAACCACTGGAACATAGTATTTCCAATTCCTAGCTTCTGCAACAATCAAAAAGACATCAATGGTCAACGGTACTGAAAATAACTGAGATATCAAGAAGCACAAGGATGGACATACCACCCCCATCCCATCTTCACCAAAGGTCATGAAGAAGTGTGACCAATGTTGTTTCAGTGCAATATCCTAGCCTGAAGTGGATTCAAATAATCTGCTTCCTTCAAGACCCTTTACAAGAACTATCTAACCTTCCCTTTGTAATGTAGGTATTTCAACAACCTACATTAAGGACAATAACTATCCAGAAGAAAAGAATCCAGCAATGGTCTCTTAAAAAGGAGCTGTACTACCTCCTTCATCAAGCCAGAAGGATCACCTTCTCCCTCAAAGATGTCAATACCACCACATGGACCCAGCCAAAAGACCCAGGAGTACACTGGACCTAACAAATAGGTGACCAAATTCACAGTTCAGTGGAAGGTATTAACCTCACTGGGAGTCACAGAATCAATTTCAGTCCAAATAAAGTCATAAGGCTGTGCATGGGCAACTCAATCAGATCTACCCAGAGTCCAAATCTATACGAATTTACCAACCAGGTAGTATGAATATTCAGCTCTATACCATTATTAAACTGGACTTTTAAATGGATTCACATCTGATTTGTATCTTACAAGTCTTTGCATTGAGTTTGCATTGATCTGGCACTACTGACTACATTATCTTTTATCTTACTGACTTTGGTTTGGGAGCTACATACCGTACTATGATAGCACTGTTAACTTTTTCTGAACAATCAGAAGCAATCATAATGTAATTCTAAACTAAGTGGGTTCAACACTATTGCATTTGGCTTTCAGAATGGTTCCAGATAAACTGTAGAATGTCTGTACTGAAACACTCTGATTAGGAAATTAGATAAGCTTAATAATAAAGTACAGAGCTACTTTCATTTTAAGTTTCACCTTCATGGAAGGACCAGGTGAACAGAGAGGAATGCCTCTGGATTTGTTGCCTTATCTGGCAAAGTCCTGGAAGTGCTTTTTAATCAACTAAGGCTTATTAACTTAAATGAAATAATGAAAATAAATACTTTCCTAGTGTTGCCAAATGCCAACAAATACCACAGAAGGAAATTAAAACAAGCAGGGAGGTTAGTGTCTGTGGCACAGCAGTAAATGAATGAAATTGGACAAATTAGTCTGAACTTCTCTTATATAATAAACAGAGAACAATTGTGTAGATACCAGAAAGGAAATCTAGAATTAATTTATTGTAATTATTTTTAAGGAATCATTTACTTTCAATTTCACATATGCAACAGGATTACTTTTTTAAAAAAAAATCTAGGGATGCATAGAAATTCTACTATGATTTACCAGGTACTAAAGTAGAATTGGCAGATACACCATCCAACACTGTCTGATTGTTCAATATTAACAACTGAACTTACTTTAGGGTTCAGTACTCTAAAAGTCACCACCAACACATTTCTGCAAATTTTATAATAATGAATAACCTAAACAGAAGTTACTGTAAAGGGTGCAACAAGTAAATTTCTTATGATGATGTATTTCTCCTTATGTCTATGGATCTAATCTGAATAATTTACATTAAAATTCCTTCCACATTTTTTTCTCTGTTTTGAAGTTGCACTACTTCAAAATTGCTAGCACATAACAATATTTAGTTTACAACTTAAGCTGAAACTCATTCCTATACAAATATTTGTTCATGAGTCATTCCAACTATCTTTAAACATAACAAATTTCTAATCTTATATGTATTTGGCATTTGCTGTAATCTCTACATGTTCAACACAGGAACTATAACTACAAGAGCTAACCTTTAACACAAGTAACACACATTAAAAATAAATATATGCATACAATTTATAAATGTAAATGCATGGCACTTCAGTATTATATATTTAATATCTGGCATGTTCATCAGTATTTATGTATTTGCATCTCTACTCCCATATTTTCTTCCCACTGAAATCTGAATTATAGGACAGCCCGTATTTTCCTTTTTTAAAATCATCTTCAGATGTATTTTCAGTGACTGACTCAACATGAAAATAGCACCAAATTAAATGTAAATACTTAGAAGCATTTGAAAGCAATGGACCAAAAAGAACCAAAGTTATTAAAGTGCATTCTGCTTATTATCTACTTGACAGAGAGATCTCGTATCTCAATAAGCAATCACACTTACCTAACATGCGAATGTACAATGCAGTTTGATCAGAACTGTCATACGATATTGCTCCACGTCTCTGAAAATTAAAAACATACGTTATTTCTATTTTTTAAATAGAATTTAAATTTCTTAATTTCTAATTTCATTTAAAAACCATTGTACATAAATGTTCCAGTAAAGGACAAAAGTTCAAACTTTAATCATGTTTAACAAAACTAGCCGTGGATGGCATACTTTTCTTCACACTCCACTCATCTTAACTCTCTAAAATCAATTATATGTGAATTTTGATAAAGCTCAAGTGATGACTATGGAAAGGATGCAGAAAGACCTTGTAACCAATTGGCACACTATATGCAGTTGAAGAGGTTTTTATGTTATATGTCTTGTGTGTTTGTGTTTGAAAATAAAAAAAATTATTTAAAAAAAACCAATTATAAAATGACGCTTCTTAGTTAAAAAATCAAAGACACATATTTTGGCTACATCCAATCATATTTTACAGTGAACTTACCAATCTATCTCTGCACAGAACAAACAATTCACTCAAGGGGT
This sequence comes from Thamnophis sirtalis, assembly GCF_051295495.1. Lineage (NCBI taxonomy): Eukaryota > Metazoa > Chordata > Lepidosauria > Squamata > Natricidae > Thamnophis > Thamnophis sirtalis. Next base: position 135,536,016 of record NW_028261382.1, on the reverse strand, counting down.
TTTAATTGATAAACATACTTACTAAAACTAGTTTCTTCCTATATCCCTTACTAGAACTAGTTCCTTCCTATATCCCCGACTCCTCCAAATGGCTGGTTATTAGTAGGGGAGGAATTCCTCCCCTATGATAATTAGTCCAATAATAATTCAAGATTGGGAACCTCTGTTTTAGACAGTAAAAGTAACTGGATCTTTTGCCAGTAGTTAAAAAAAAGAATGGAAAAGTAACAGTAATCTACAATGGGGATCAGTTAGATGTGTAAATATAAGGAAGGTGAATATTCAGAAAAAAATCCAATATCAAATGTGAAGGAAGGTACTAATAAACCATTTCTGTATTATTACCAAGACAAGTGCATTTAAATGTGTGTAATATTAATTGAGAAGGAGTGCCAGTTGACAGACACTTCCCTGTCAGAAAGCACCATTCTAATTATAACAGAAGAGTGTAAAACTTCAATGAACAGATCTGGAAGCAGTGGCATGACCATGCCAAAATCATAAAAGTGTCTGATAATTGACAGTGCCAGTATTGAAAAAAAGCTCACTACTTTCTGAGGAGACGTACAAACAAAACAGGAAACGTGAAGAAGACATGAAACTGTAAAAGCCTGACTAAACAGAACTTCAGTTGCATACAATAGTTTAGACACCTTGTCCAATTATATATTTCAATAAATCTCTAAATAAAACGAAGCTGTTACAATCTGTATACGGTAAAGTTAATGACAAGATATTCATGCCATGTTTCGAATGTACGGTTACAATTGTTTACAGATTCATAAGAAAAAAATAGTGAATATGGCAGGTGCAAAAGTTTAGAGACTCCTTCAGAATTCTGTAATACTATGTAGTTTTCATCAACCGAAAAATCTCTACTATCTGAAAATGAAAATGGCTTTCTGAGGCAACAAGAGGTACAGCTGCATATGCAGATTTAAATCAAGACTTCCTGTCCCCATTTTATAAACCACCAGCCCCTTTAAAAGGAGTATTTAGATGTTGTAAGAAACAGATTTTCTGATGACCCCTGAAGAAAAAGGATGGATTGGAAAAGTAAGACTTAGCGAACAATGCATATGTATGTATATATTAGCTAAAACATTTCACATATACCAAAAAAATTTAAATGTTCAGAACTTTGGTTCACGGATATATAAAATATTTTGAATTCAAAGTACTCTGTTCACATTCAAACCAGACTGGTGTGAACCTATGGGTAGAGTTCCAATCTTACTGAAGTATTTGGAGCTCAAAATAATTTTGTTTCAAGTTCAGAGCAATATGACCATTAAAATATACTGAAATATAGGAGAAGAGAAAAAGAAAGATAACTTATGTGCCCATAGATAAGACAACAAACATCTTCAACTGAGTTAATATTATCACCTATTTACATTTTTATAAAATTTATTCACTAGTGTGTTAATGGGCTTTGTAAAGAGGATTTTACACTATCAGTTCTATTTTTGGTATTCTGTAAGGAAACAAATTAGATGATGAATGTTGATAGAATTCATATAGTAATACAACTGTTCATTTTAAAAAAAGTTGGACCTTGCTCACCATAATTTTGCATCATGGATTATGGTTATATATTAGAGATGTTAATGTTCAATTTTTGCATCTCATTTTCTAAACCTTCATTCTGAAATGCTGGTAACAGTTATCCCACCTATGCACTCTGCATGGAGCTACCCTTAAAGAATATTTGGAAGCTACAGCTGATACAGAATGCAACTGCACACAGTTCTAGGGGCTCCTAGGGCACTCCATGTAACACCACTGTTGCCTAAACTGCACTGGTTGCCAGTGTGCTTTCATGTCCAATTCAGAGTGTTGCTTTGTGACCTTAAAAGCCCTTTACTGCATGAGTCCAGGCTACCTGAGCAAGCAACCCAATGGGATTGCCCTAGCCACTCATTCCTGCAGAATAGGTATGCTGCAAATCCCGTCAGTGAAGGAATTCTGGCTGGCAGCATGCGGAAGAAAGGCTTTTTCTGCCAAGACTCCCACCCTCTGGAACATCATGCCTCTCAAACTGAGATGTGCCCCCACTCTCTTCAAAACCTAGCTCTGCCAACTGACCTGGGCACTCCATGTTGGAGGTGGTTATTACCCTAAGATCACGCCTCCACATCATAGTACTCTGCTGTTTTAACTTTTTAGTCTCTTATTTAATATTCAATGTTTTAATGTTTTGTACCTTTGTTTTATGATGTTTGTAATCCATCCAGAGTCACTTGACAGTGACCTGGGTGGCATATAAATTTAATAAATAAAACAATACATAAAGTAAGTGAGAACATCTAAAATTATAATTTACTGTCAGCAACAGAGACTTAAGTCTTTCAGTATTTTTTGTAAATTGCTCTACTTAAAAAGTTGTACTAATTGTAACTAAATATTATAAGAAACAACTTAGAATCCTAATAACTGAAATAAAATATATCTTTTATATATTCCATTATTAATTACATTATCCAAATGGTTTGTCCTTAAGAACAGTCATTTTGTAAAAATACAGTCAGATTATTTTACTGAGACTTCATAACAAACATTAGTATCAGTATAAATAATTGTGGAATTATTTATTAATTATAAATTCCTTGTAAGAATGACTGTTTGCAAAAGAAATAGCAATGCCTACAATCATTTAATTTACAAGGTGCCAACAATTGTAAGCAAAAGCTATCAATCTTCCTTTCAAAGTTAATACCATTCTGCATAGCAGTTTCTATTGACAATATCCTAGCATATGATTTATAGTATAATAGCTAAACTGTTAAGCAATAAACATACAAATAATTTTTCTTGTATGTATTTTCTATTCCCAAAGGATATAATTAACAGAACATGAATTCCACCATCAGCCAACTTAATTATGTTAACTACTCAGGTAACCAAATGCATTAAAATCAATTGGAAGTAATTTCTACTATTACATAAAGGTAGAATTTTGATCCAAAGTCCCTTGCTTCAAATCTGATTTTACTACATCAGTTTAATTGGAAGCATATTTAATGTCTGAGATTAAAGGATATTATTGCCTAAAGTCCCAGCGCTAATTCCTTAATCTCAATTCAAGAATGTCTATGGGGTGGGCACAAAACTTCAGCTATATTTTGTAATGGATGAATCCATCATCACACAAGCAAAACTCTACATCTTTAAAGGGGTTTATATTTTCCATACACCAAACACCCACATCTTCCTATCCTCAGATTTTGAGAGTACATGACAGGACTACTTCAGTCAGCATTCTTTCAATACACCATTGACATTATATTCCGCCTATGCGCCTCTGAATTCTTTGAAACAAGCACAAACATATTTTTTCTGAATAATTTGCAATCTTGTATTTCACATAAATTTGGAGAAATTATATTAGTTTCTATCTGTGATATTTTCTTTAGACACAACCCTAATAAATTTAAGTTTGACTCTTATCAAACTAATTTTTTTTATAATCCACATTCTGTAGCATATTTTGTTGCACTATTAAACTCAAAAAGAAACCAAAGAATAACTGACTTCCTCTTCATTTGCAAATGGTATTAGCCAAGACTATTTCAAAATTTGAAAGCGACGTACACTCTTAGAAGTTTCAATAAAATTATGGTTTGCCCTACATGGAATACTGCAAAAATAAAGCAAAGATATAAGTCTAATTCTGGGCAAATGCGTTAAGATTCAGAGATTGTTATCATTCACAGGGAAATCTCAGCAGACTGCATCAGGGCAATAACAGATGGGTAACCCAATCCTCAAAACATTTGAAGAGCGCCAAAAATGGCAACAGAATCTATTTTCTCACACTTTACCACCTACCTACATTTGTTATGGTTAAATTTATTACTGGTATCATTCACATTGGACTCATAGTATATTTACTTTAAAAACCTATAAAAGACATTTAAGGTGCCTGAAAAAGACAGAACATGCAAGCATGCATGCATGCATGCATACATACATACATACATACATACATACATACATACATACATACATACATACATACATACATACATACATACATACATACATACGGCAATCTTTTGCAAAATATTTTAAGGGATAAGCATGATTCAGCTGAAGTGAAAAGCAAAAGACTCCTCACTAAATTCTGAAGCATTTATAACAGCTTCATTATATCCTAGTAACTCTTGTAACTGCTATAAATATCAAGGAGAAAAAGACTGAACACCTCCTAAAGGCATCACCCCAGCTATCTACCAAATAAGCATTTTCATCCTTTATATCCTTATGACCAGGATAAAATTACGGATTGTCTCTAGTCCATCTGGGCGGGGGGGGGGGGAGAATCAACAAGAACTCATGAATGAATGGCAATCTTGGCGATCTACTACAGCATTACTACCCAGCTACAGGTGACAAAGAAAAAAGCGAGAGTTAACAAAAATAAAAACGGGAGACGACACCGATAAGAAGGGCAATTCCGCAGAGTCAAGCGGTGCGTCTTTCGCCTGTTCCGAGTTTTGCCAGCTTGCCTGTGCCGCTAACTGAAACCCTCCTCTGCTGCACGTTATCTGGCCTAATCTTCCTACCTCCCGCTTTTGTTCCCTCTCGCCTGACCGAACAGTGCTGGAGGACTCGAAACCTCCGGGGGATTTTGGGGTTTTGCTTTTTTTTTTTCCCCCAAAGCCATCCCTTTTTCCCCCTCGGGGTCCCGCATGGATATTCCTGGAGTTTTTTTCTGCCCCTCCTTGCAAGATCTCTCCCGAGGGCCGCTTCCCACCTCAGCCTCGGGGGAGCGAGAGGGGCCCTCACCTGAGAAAGCTGTCTGGGGTTGGGGCAGCCGAAAAGCGCAGAACTGGAGCTGAAGCTGATGGCTCCCCGGCGACTGAGGACGTGCTGCGGGACCGGCCTGTCCAGAGGCAGCACCGGCAGTTGGTAGCATACTTCCATTGAAACGGGGGCAGCACCGCCGCCGCCTCCACCACCTCCTCTTCTTCTGGGGTGCCAATCCAAGCCAGGCCCGGCTCCGGGATCAAGGCAGGCCCGGCTCACCGCTTTCACCTGCCCCACGCAAACCCCGGGCAGCGCCTACAAACGACTTCTTCCTAACCGTCCGAGCTAGGCTCGACGAGCTTCGCGCAGGGGAAGCGGAGAGGCAGCCCGAGAGGATGATGATCCGGAAGAAACCAACATCAAGCCCCCACTCTCCCGGCTCGAATTCACCGAGTCCCTCGGTCAGCTCCGCAGCCGGGACGGCGGCATCCCCGCCGCTAGTTCAGGTCGTTTGCAGGCGGGCCCCGGCAGCTGCTTGTAACTGCGGCAGTCCCGGCCTGATTTGGAGGACACACAACTCGGCTGCGGCAACGCCGCTATTGTCCAGCACGAGGCGCGGCCCCGCGCACGAGGGGCGGGGCCAGGTGCTGGCTGGAGAGCGATGGCGGTAGTGGCGCCGGAAGCTAACGGGGTGGGGGGGGTGAGAGAGAGAGAAAGAAGAGTCGCGCGTGCAGCAACCCGTCCTCCTCGCCCACACGGAGCACGTTCTCCTCCCTCGGTGTCACGCGAGTGCACGCCTCTCCAGAGGAAACCTCGTCCTGGAGTGAGCGGCGGGCGCGACGATCCCCCGGTGGGAACGTCTTACGCGTGACGTCATTGCCCTGCCTGATGGCCCTTTGTTGTTTGTTTTTGTTTTTTAACCCTTTTCTCTCGCCAAGTTTTATTTTTGTTTCTCTTCGGGCGGTTGTGTAACGAGGAGGTGCCCAATAACCTTATCTCCACTAAGTTGTGGGGTCCGTTGTTTTTCTTTATTTTTAGATAAGGGCAAAGGACGTGGAGTACAAAGTGTTTGAAGCCTCCGTAAAACTTTTTATATTCAAACCTTGACCTTAAACCACCTCTGCCTCTCTGAAGAAGTGGTTCAAGTTACTTACTTCTTGTCTCCTAACCTGTCCTAGCATGCCTTGGTCTTTAGCGGTCCTGTTCTGTAGCTGCTGGAAACACTATCTTATCTATATTATATCTAGATATAGATATAATATAGATATAGATATATATAGTCCCACTAAAAAGATTAAGTGCTGGAACAAGACTAATATGGGCGCCCTCACCTACAGAGGGGCACATAAATCAATAATGTCATAACTACATTTATTAATTACATTCAAACATACTTGCAAATATATTAAAAATTATTTTAATATATACTTAGGAATATATTTTTAAATATATCCTCCTGTTTTGTCAGTGAAGGGAAGCACTGCCCTAAACATCAATAGCACAATTTTTTTTTTCTCCATTTTTTTGAGTGTGTGTGTGTGTCAGAGGTGGGTTCCTACCAGTTCGCACCTATTTGGTAGAACCGGTTCATCAAATCTACCGAACCGGTTAGAAAGGTTCCACCAGTGGACCCAAAAAGCAGGCCACACCTACAGAAGAGGTTCCAAAAATTTTTGAAACCCACCACTGGTGTGTGTATAGGTATAGTTGTGGGTGGCGTGATGAATGGATGGATTGACTCATTTATTCACTTACGGTCTGTGGTTACAAATGTTTTAATACTGTTTTGGTTACCTACTGAACTTGTTTGTTAAAAAAAAGGATTAGCATTGGGAAAGGTGTTGTAAGCTACATAAAATAATGCTCCACAGTAATACTACCTACAGGTGTTAAAACTGATAATCTGCATACAATTTTGCATAGAAAAATGTAAACCTCATGAGAGGAAACTGCTCTACTTCTGGGCTGTTCTTTTGTCTCAAGGAAAGTATAAGCAGTCAGATGGGCCTTCAGGACAATGACGCTACTGTGCACCTGCACTGTTGATATAAGACACTAGCTCTCAGCCTTTCCTTGGCCACTCTTAGTTGATAATATCTCAAACAGTGGTTTCCTTGTACTTCCTTAACAACTCCCAAGTTACATGAACTAATTTTGACCTCAAAGACTGAAGTGATGTACAGAAAGATACCACTGATGAATTCACAAGATTACGCCACTAAATAAAATGCCACTAAATAAATACTGCAAGGCCTATGTCCCTTCCACACCCAAGGTTTTACTTTCCCCATTATGATTTGGGGATTCCTAGAGTTCTTTGCAGGCTGAACTGATGAAGAATGAAGGTGTTTTCTCCTGATTATGCAGTAGAAACTTTCCCATGGAATAAAATGGGACTTGCCCACTATCGAGTTTTATAACTGTTTCTCTTTTCTGGAATACTTGAAGCACATCACATTTTCCCCATACTGAAAAAGCAGTAGTGAAGAAATGATAAAGTAGGAAGGGACACTGGCTGGATTGCCAATTTTTGAACTCCCCTTTTAGTCAGCAGAATGATTTATTTTCCCCAGGAAGCAATACTGAGGGACATTCACCATGGTGAAAACTGCTCTACAGGGCTGAGGGCAATGGTTTTATGGAAGTGGCTTACAAAATAATTTGGATGAATCATAATTCTTTAGTGGGAACCAAATCCCAACGTAGGGTTGCAAGTCATACTATATTGCAATGAATTTTGCTATAATTAGTCATAATTTTAGTATATGCACTGAAATCAAATGTGACATTGAAATCAAGTCCTCATCCAGTTTACTGCATACCATTTCTCTTATTGTGAATTTATTTTTTGCTTTAATGTACAATAATATTTGACCATATATGAATGAGAATAGTGTGTTTTAGTAGAAGATGGATATGAGAATCTAAAATTGTTAAAAGTATAAGCTGCTTTAGCTAGTTTCAGAAAAGGCTGTACAATGAGAAACATTATTGCTGGTGCACAGTGAATTATTGAGATAGCCAAAGAATACTAAAAAGAAGTCAATATGTGCTACATTGAATATAGAGAGGTCTTTGACTGTGTCAACTATATCAAGCTGTGAGATATGCTTAAGAAAATGGGAATGCCAAAACAATTTGATTGTGAAGCATATCCACAGGTCAGGAAACCACAATTTGGATAGGACAAGGTTCAACAGACTGGTTCAGTCTTTTGCAAGTCAGTAAAGGAGTAAGACATGGCTTTATATTCTCCCCTTATTAATTCAATTTAAATGCTGAATATACAGTATTGAGAAAATATGGATTAGAAGATGAGGATATTTTTTTTAAATGGAGAAAAAATAATCAGTAATCTGTACAATATTGATGACATTAGTAACTGAAAATGAAAATCATCTGCTGTAATAGAAACCAAAGAATACAGTGAAAATAATGAGATTAAATATAAAAAAGATCAAACTAATGACCACAGGTACAGCGTCTACCCTTATAATTGAGAGTGGAAATACTGAATTGGTGATTGTGCCTCTTAAAATCATCAGGATGCACGATCAATAAATAAATATGCTACTGTATAGACTATGACTTAGTCAAGAAGCAATGAAGACATTAGAAAATATATTCAGATGACAAGATGTCTCTATACTTGCAAAGGTCAGAATCAAGCACACATTTTGGGGGGGATGATATTTTAAGGAAGTGAAAAGGAGATTGAACAAATAGGCTTGAAAGAGGACGGATCCTTTTGAAGCTTGGTGTTGGAGAAGACTTCTAAGAATACCAAGAACAGCCAAGAAAACAATTACATGAATCATTGAACAAAAAGGAGGTTTTACTTGAACAAATTAGAAGAATCAAATTATCATATTTAGTACACATACAAAGTTCTAGGACTCTGGGATAGGTGGAAGGGAAGAGAAAAGAGGAACTACTAGCAGCAAGAAGGATGGACTCAGTCACAGAAGCATCAAGCTCTGAGGATCAATGGTGGGTTGCAAATATTTTTACTACTGGTTCGGGAACATGGCTGCACCCGTCTCCCGCTGCCACTACCACCTGTTCAAAGCAGGAGCAATCCACCACTGCTGAGGATCCAGCTGACGACAGATTACCCCATGCAAAATATATCTATGTAGTTGCTAAACCTAGACACCAACTAGATAGCACATAATCATTAGTCAGTGTATTTTTTCCTTTGTTTTTTTTTTAAAGTCACATTAGAAACATAAACACTTTTACAAACATCTTAAGAAAAATCAAGTTATTTTAAATGTCTATGGAGATTTTCAGTTATCAAGGTCTTGGTTGTCCTAAAGGTGCTTTTTCAAAAGGCTACTGGACTTTTTGGTTTTTCTTTGAAGATGTTGCATTTCTCATCCAAAAAGCTTCTTCAGCTCAGAAGCACTTTGGGGTCAAATTATTTTATTAGAAAAACAATCACATTTTTCCTTCAGTTATGTATGCAGCATCCACCTTGTTTTTAATTTTTATTGACTGTTTTTATATCCAGTGACGTTAATGAACTGATTGATACATAATACTGAACTGCTAGCTTATAGTAACTACTAGAGAATATATTTCCCCCCAGGAAAGTTGCTAAGACAGCGCAATAATAAGTTCTTATCTCTAGATATGCTGCAAGATAAACATTTGGTTCTTTGTTTTATAACCATGATGTTCATATTCTGCCTATATTGCAATAGCACATATGTAAACAATGTAGTCACAAGTTCAAAGCCAGTCCAGTGGCTCTGAGCCCCCTCAGTTGTTTTAAAAGATCAACCATGCTATGCAAATTTTTGCATTAATGCAATATGAGCCTATGAAATATGGCTGTGTGTATGATGTAAACACTTTCCAAATATAACCTATAAATTAAATTCATGTGTGTTGATAGGTGCTAAATAAATGTAAGGGAGAAAGTGTTCTCAGAAGAAAGATAAAAAACAAAAAGATTCTAAATTGTATATCCATTTTATTTTACCTACATCCTGCTTCTGGTGCCAAAAGAAATAACTTAAGAGCCAAAATAGGACAATCACGGGTGTGGAAGGCTTAAAAAGAAAGAGAGTGAAACAGAACTCCAGATTGTTTTTTGTGATTTCAAGGTATTGTGACACCTCAGCTGACAAGGCTTCTTTCTTCATTTTTAATTTTTCCTTTTCATTTCCTTTTCCCTCCATGCCCAGTTGTGCACCTGCTAGGCCATATGCAACTTTTATTTTGTAAAACGGGGAGGTGAGGGAGAGAAATACCACAATCACTCATATAATGGTAATGGTTCATGGTAGGAATTATCTGTGCTCGGCTACTTGTATTACCCAAGTCTAATGGAGGATTATTAAATAAAATTATTGAGCAAATTGTTATTTGTAAGTTTGGACGAGGCTGCTTACTTAATTAGTCTATATTTTGTTGCTTCCCGGCAAAATCATTTTCTCTAACTCTTTGCCATGTATATTTCCAAACATTTGAATGGTAACATGAAAATCCATCATATAAATGATTTAAAAAAAGCAATTCAATGAATCTAATATACCAATAAGCTAAATCTAAATCAGTGTGTCAATTCCCACAGTTCTGTGACTTCATTTTAAAGCACTTGGAGATTAAAATCATGTCATCTATGCTATTTCTTATGGAAGTACTTCTGTTTGATGGACTATTGCTCTTAATACAACTTTGGTCAATCACAGTCAATGTGACTAACTCCCTTAGGTAACAGAAAGGGAAGGATAACAGTAAAATGAGGGGGAAGATTGTGTTTCATTTTGTTTTCAAAGTTAAACAGTACCTTTTTTGTGGAAATTTAAATATTTAGCAATAAACTTAGTTGCTCAATAGGAATACTACAGACAAATAAATTCATTAGGCTCTCTGTGTTAATGTTCTGGGTATTCTACACTGTGCTCCTAATCTTTTTGCCCTCTTATTGGAGTTGGCTTTGAGAAAAAGGGACAATTCTTCCATTTTAGCCAAAATCCAAATGAAAACATATATGTATTTGAATGCTTAATCTTTGGCCCAATCTTCTTTATTTTACACTAAGTTATAGATACAGTTTGTCTTTGCTTCTGATAACTAAATAGGAAGTTCAAAAATACTAAGTAGGCCAAATCATGAACTATACATTAGCTACCTGTACCTTTATGGCTCTGTAACTGATTTATCAAGAATAAAGCATTTTCTTTGGAAATAAGCCAAAGCTCAGATTATTTTTATTGGTTAATGAAGTTGCAATATCTATATCTCATACTATTAGATAGCCACAATTACAGTTCTTTAGTTTTCTAGTTATTTATTGTTACTTTATAATTATTTGATAGACTTTCCTTTTAAATAGTAGTCAATAGTAGTCAGTTGTTGTTGTTGCTACTATTATTTTGGTGATTGATCAATCTCTAATCCAAATTCCCTATCCCACATCTCAATCAGCTTTCTCTTCCTATTGTGACAAGCTTAAATGTGGAAAACCTTTCTTAAATGTTCATTCTTTTTTCTGACAGTCATAGCAATACACAAATATACAAAATATGGACAAGAAAAATGGCTATATGGCTAGTAAATTTAAAGCAGCATGATAGTCAACAGCATCTGGAAATATAAACAGATTGTTATCCAGCAAGCCATCTTAAAATGTTTCCTAAAGGTCATCAGCCATTTCCAGATTGCATATTTTAAGTATTGCTTTATTTTTAATTTAAGTGAAGTCTTGAAATACCTAGGATCAATTGATGAGGAAATATTACATGGTTAAAGGCGTGAAATAAGGGTGTGGGAATGTGTGAAGAACTGCTTCCTCCTGCCTTGGACAGAAGTGGATAATCAGTCCTCCCCACCGTTCTTAGTAAGTGAATCAGGGAAAGAAGGGGGATCAGCCTTATAAGTGGCAGGATATATAGAGGGAAACAGATAAGTTCTTTTTGGTGGTATTTCCCTGATCTCACAAAGTAATTATCACATTTTTCAGAATATAAGATGCTCTGAAGTATAAGACGGTAAGCTTAGCTTTTGGGAAAGAAAACAAGAAAAAAAATCTGCCTCTGCCTCCCAGCAATTTGCATCCTTGCAGAAAACAGTGAACAGCCTGTTTCAGTTTTAGCTTCAGTACAGCCTAATTAGCACAAGCAGCTGATTGTCAGTTGGATCGGCCTCCCAATGATCAGCTGTTTCTGGCTGAAGAGATTGCCATAGCCTATTGCTGCCTCCATGTACCCCATTTTTTTACCTCTGCATGCCCCATTTTTTGCCTGTTCCAGGTGACAGGGATCGAAATGGGTGGAAAATGGGGTGAGCGGAGGCTAAAAATGGGATGCTGAGGCTAAAAATGGGGCATGCGGAGGTAGCAATAGGCAATGGCAATCCCTGCAGCTTCAACCTAACTCATGGTGACTTCAGAGATGTTTCCATATGTTTTTCTTTGCAACAATACAGCAGCAATTACTCATCTCCTTTTGTCAGGATACTACTTGACTTTCCAGTCTAGCTTACAGTTCTGATATTTTCTGATGATCCTGCATTTAAGCGGTCCAATGCTACCCAACTTTTTCAACACTAGCAAAAGTCAGCATTTAGCTGGGCTTAAAAATGAGCTGGAGTTATAAAATAATAAATGCATGTTTACGAATACATCAAAGTCTGAAGTCTGGTACAGAAAGGGGGCTATGACTCAGTTCCTTGAAATAATTTCCTATTTACTAGTTTGTAAGCATGATTAACTAGCATAGTCACTGGAAGGCATCAAATATTGAGTTGATAGTTGTGTCAAATAATGCAAAACTTTAAAATCGATAGAGTGAAGGAACCTGAAGAGCTGTTGATGTTTACTCAAGATCTAAGTAATTTATTTTTGTTAATTTTGAATTTTATAGCTGAAATTTAAGGAAGGAAACATCCTCAGCACACTCAGTGGAAAATGTTGCTAATAAAGACCAATGTGATTAATGTCTTAATGTAATCTAAAATGATTCATTTGCATTTTTATTTTGTATCCTATATATCCTAAGAAATACAATCAATTTAACATTGATAGGATTTATTTGCTCTTTTTTCAATAAAAAAACTTTTCAAGTTTTTTCTTATTAAAGATTATAATTATAATAGTAAAAACTAATGCAAAATAAAAGAAGGTGTAAGAGGAAAAAATAAGAAAGACATAAATAGTACAAATTTTGCCATTTTTCCTAGAGGTTCAATAGGCTTAATTTCTAAATAAGCATGCGTAAGATTTACATTGTAAAATATTTACAATGGGAAACAACTGTATCATAGACATCTCTCAGAAAAATCCAATTAAGACTATTTTCAACTACTGGTTTAAACTACAACTTGTGTCCCATGACTGAATAGCTTTCATCCACAAAAGCCTTAAGATTCAAGGCAGCATTTCTCAATATTTTTTCTCTATTTCTATTTCCCCTGCCCCTTCAATTGACCATGTTCTCCAAAATCTGACCCAGAGTAGTGTATTAAAATCCATATGTTTTTCAGTTTCATCCCTGGATTCCAGACCAAAATAAAACATGTTTGTACATAAAAATGCATAAAGGATTTAGCCTAATTAGTAAGAATATTGTAATGTTCTTGAACTTCACTGGTGAAGTGTATCTTCAGGTTTCTTTCATCCACATTAATTTACCCTTCTATTAAGAAGTGCAAGAGATGTGCAGGAGTTGGAATGTTTATTTTCATTATTTATTTCTAAGAAGTACTATCCTTTCTTTTCTCCAGGTAGTGTAATTGAAGAAATAGAATAGAATAGAATAGAATAGAATTATTTATTGGCCAAGTGTGATTGGACACACAAGGAATTTGTCTTTGGTGCATATGCTCTTAGTATACCAGTGATGGGTTCCTATCAGTTTGGACCAGTTCAGATGAACTGGTAGTAGTTTGACAGCTTGTGTCACTGGAACCGGCAGTGACCCAGGCCTACCATGCCCCCGAACTGGTTTTCTGGGTAGCACCATCTTGTTTTTTGCTTCTGCGCATGTGTAGAGTAATTTTTATTGCATTAATGGTCAAATGCACACGCACCGAACCTGCAGTAATGCCAACAGTAACCCACTCCTGCAGTGTATGTAAAAGAAAAGATACATTAGTCACTAATCATAAGGTACAACACTTAATGATAGTCATAGGGTACAAATAAGCAATCAAATCATACTAGGAAACAATCAATATAAATCATAAGGATACAAGCAACAGAGTTATAGTCACATAGTCATAAGTGGGAGGAGATGGGTGATAGGAAAGATGAGAAGATTAATAGTAATAGTAATGCAGACTTAGTAAATATTGATCATTTACAATCTATGCCCTATAAATCTGTTAGAAAATGCTTCAGATATGCTTACAAATATTTTCTCTTTGAATTTTACTAGTGAATGAAACAGGAACATAATAAATTACTTGAAAGGTCAAAAAATTATATTTCAATTAAAAATAAAAGCCACATAAGCTCAGTTCATAATTGGAATGTCTCACTATTCCTTAGAACATTTAATTTTATAACAAAATTATTAGATAATTTCACCCAAAAATCTGGCTTACAGTGTTTTTCTGGTCTAACAAATTGCTAGAAAAGTATGGATTTGCTACAGGGCAGTCTATAAAACAAAATTGACAAATCCATGATAGAAAATGACACAGAACAAATAAAAAGATATTCTACAGTACCTAGAATATTTTATTCAAAAAAACCTGAAACATCAGAACAGAAAGGTAAATTGATGTGCCTGTGGGCTAGAAGAAAATGAGAAAGATAATAACACGATAATTCTGGTGGTGAATGAGATTTATGAGATATATCCTACTTTTAACTTTCTAGCTCTGGTGGAAGTTTGTCAAAAATTACTGCAACATATTTCACTGAAAGGCTTCAGGAAATTGGAATTTCACACTGAAAGAAATCTGCTGTGTATTAGTAATCTGAAGTTTACTAATCAGAAACAAGTAAATTAACTTTCTCCAAACTTTTCTTATTCCTGTTGGATGGTTCTGTTAAGATATTTTCATATAAAGGTGCTAAAGAAAGGGAAGACAGAAAACACACAAAAGAATTAAACAATAATTCTTTGAAATTTTCTTAGCTATTCTGTTCCTCTGATGAAGACTGTATAAAGTATGTCTTTAAACATAAAGGTACTATGAAACCATACTGTATTTTACACATCTAAAAGTAGTCAAAAATGTGACTTCTCGGTAGATCCATATCTTACAAAACTAAAGAGCAGAATATTCTATTAAAAGGCTTCTATTTTGAATGTGTTTTATTCTCCCAATAAAACTAACTTTTGAAGATATTTTTCATCACAATTTTAAAAATTTAGGAAGAGGTTTTAATTCTGGGAAGACACCTGAATAAAGTAGGAACAAATTAAAAAATTACTAAGTGGTTTTAATTCTGGGAAGGCACATGGATAAAGGAGGAACAAATTAAAATTTTAGTGAGTGGTTTTAATTCTGGAAAGACACCTGGATAAAGGAAGAACAAGTCATATATAAGTATTCATAGGTTTATAGGTTTATTAGCATTTGTAGGCCGCCCTTTTCCCTGGGGGGACTCAGGGCGGCTCACACAAAACCGGGAAGGGGAAATACAAACATTAAGATAACAACATATAATAAAATAATAGACAACATACATTCATCATTCGGGCGGGGTAACTATCCTTATCCCCAGGCCTGACGGGCGAGCCAGTTCTTCAAGGCTATGCGGAAGGCTTGGACGGTGGAGAGGGTACGAATCTCCACGGGGAGCTCGTTCCAAAGGGTCGGGGCTACTGCTGAGAAGGCCCTCCTCCTTGTAGTTGCCAGCCGACACTGGCTGGCCGATGGAATGCGGAGGAGGCCTAGTCTATGGGATCTTATAGGTCGCAGGGAAGTAATTGGCAGAAGGCGGTCTCTCAAGTATCCAGATCCACTGCCATGTAGGGCTTTATGGGTGATTAATAGCACCTTGAAGCGCATCCGGAGATCGACAGGTAGCCAGCGCAGCTCGCGGAGGATAGGTGTTATGCGGGTGAATCGAGGTGCACCCGCAATCACTCGCGCGGCTGCATTCTGCACTAGCTGAAGTCGCCGGATGCTCCTCAAGGGCAGCCCCATGTAGAGCACATTGCAGTATTCCAGCCTAGAGGTCACAAGGGCCCGAGTGACTGTTGTGAGAGCCTCCCGATTCAGGTAGGGTCGCAACTTTGAGGGATTCTAAATCTTAAGGAAAAATATTTGTGGCACGACATAACCGCGAACGTCAAAAGCGCGCCGACAAAACCGCGGCGCTAAAACCGCGATGTCAAAAGCGCGCCGACAACAGCGCACCGACAACAGCGCGCCGACAGAAGCGCGATTTAAGTTAAGGTAAGGTTTAGGGTTAGGTTTAGGGTTAGGTTTAGGGTTAGGTTTAGGGTTAGGTTTAGGGTTAGGTTTAGGGTTAGGTTTAGGGTTAGGTTTAGGGTTAGGTTTAGGGTTAGGTTTAGGGTTAGGTTTAGGGTTATGTTACAGCGCGCTTCTGTCGGTGCGCTGTTGTCGGCGCGCTGTTGTCGGCGCGCTTCAGCGCTCATTCGTCTCCATGGTTTTGACAGCGCGGTTTTGTCACCGCGCTTTAGTCACACAAGCTTTTGTCATACGCGCATTTGTGGTGGAACCAAAATATTATTTGTATTAAATCCAATGTCCTGTCTCTACTGCAGTAAACTAAAAATAATATAGATGGAGGAATAGTTTCAGTTTCAGAAAGTGTCCCCAAATACTTTCATTTTCAACGATGATATCATACAACCTGCTTAGAGGAATGCTTGTCAGAGAATGAGGATAAGCCTAAGCTATATTCATCCTAGAACTAGAGTCCAGAAGACCAGGAAGCACATATCCACCCACAGATCACCATAAGCAGAGAATCCATCAAGCACCAGGAGAACCAAAGTCCAACCAAGCCCCCCAAAAAAGTACATGTTTTTGTGGGTTCAGAATGAAAACTACAGAATTTATTTAAAGAACAGACTTCTTTGGAAATAATCCTGCTTGCAATAACTTTCTTCTGAGGGATTTATGGTTGATAGAATATGATGGAGACCTGAGAAAGTTGGCTTTATTCATGATGAAATATTTACAGGCCATTATTAATCTGTTCAATCATTATTAAATTGCATTTTTATACATCAGTTTTTATTCGCAGTTAATTGGCATATTTTCACTGTAACTTGTTTCAGTTCACTTACAGGTCAGTTACATTTAGATAATATCTTTGTTATTATTACAAGTTTTAGATAGATTAAGCTATCTTAAAGGCACCTGTGAAAAGGCAGGGTGATAGAGAAAGGAAACAAAAATGTTTTAATTATATGCATTATATTATCTGTTATGAGTTGGATTGTCTTTCTCATTTCTTAATGAATGTGATCACACACATACACAACTACACATCTTGATACTTAAATTCTCTACCTGTATCTCTTGATGTCTGAGGCTTTGTTTGTATTAATTAGAATGCTCACAGCATGGCCTTATTATAACTCTGCATTTAATAGTCTAATTCTCATGTTCTAGATGTGATGCTATCTTCTTGTGTTTGATTCATGCTGCATATTACCTTAACAAAATTTAATATTAGGATGCAAATCAATCACCAGAGGATGCAAATCAACCACCAGAGGGCACTGCCAGCTCACAGAATGTAGAATTTATTCTAACAATTGGCAGAACATGTTTTAATTTTCTTGAAACATCATTCAAAATACCTCAAACCACAGATTTCCAGAAACAATATTTTCAGAATTTAAATTGTATTAAAAACTGTTTTAGAAGAGTATTTAATTCAACTAATACTATGTAAATACTATGAAAATTTTGAGAAAAAGCCAGAAGGCTACAGTGACAATTTGCTGCCCTCAATACCATAATGTTAAATAAATAAATCAGAGGATTAACAAATAACAATCAGAAGGAAACAGACAATTAACAAAGCTAAGTTGGGTAGAAATTATAAGATAAATATAGCATTTGATTTCTATAAAACTACAGTAGAAGGAAAAGTTGACAACTCCTTAGATGAAAACATGCCATTTTATAAACTTCCTTTATAATTCTGCTTTCATATGAACATTTTACAGATTA
This sequence comes from Thamnophis sirtalis, assembly GCF_051295495.1. Taxonomy (NCBI): domain Eukaryota; kingdom Metazoa; phylum Chordata; class Lepidosauria; order Squamata; family Natricidae; genus Thamnophis; species Thamnophis sirtalis. The sequence continues at coordinate 135,518,145 of NW_028261382.1, read as the reverse complement.
TTTTATCCCACATGTAGGAACAGTCCTTCAGAAGAAAAAAATTAATACTAAGGCAGCTGTGTTCTTTTTCACGTTCACTGTCATTAGAAATGTAGTGGATCTATTTAACAAATAGGGTTAATAATAACATTTCATACACACATTGTTCCTTATACAGGACAACTGACTTGTGCGGTCCTGTCCAAACTGCAACAACAAACACATTTTGGCTGTCTGGCTCCATAGATCAAAGCCATTTTGTTTTTTATTTGCATTTAGGCTGCAATGTGGTGTCCCAGCCAAAATTGGGTGAGAAGGTTTTAAACAAATCAAAACTGAGGGATTTCCTTGGTGACTACATGTGTAGACATTGGTGTTGAAAGTGGTGGCTGTAGACAGGCAAGAAAAGGAGCACACTAGAAAGATGAGGGGACAGGTAGGCCAGTAAGAGATGCCACAGCAAGACTTGGTGATGGCTCAAAGAAGGTACTGGAAGGAAGTGGGAGCCAGTAGGCCAGCATATAGGCCCATGATGGCGAACCTGTGGCACGCATGGCGTGCAGAACTGGTCCGCGAGCTGTCACCGCAGCTGAGTTCCACTGCACATGCACACATGCCTCCTGCCGGCTAGCTGGTTTTCGGGTCTCTGCTGTGCATGTGTGGGGGCGGGTGCACGCGGGGGGGTTGCAGGCACATGTGCGGGGGTCACGCGTCCATGCACAGGAAATGAAGGGCACGCAGGGGCAAGGCACATGCAGGGGCCATGTGGGCACGTGCAGAGGGCTGGGTGGAACATGGAGGGGGTCATATGTATGGGGCAGGGGATTGCACGCACATTACATTATGGACATGCACTTGCTTTCAAAATGCTCATGGCCTTTATAAGTTGCTAGTTCTGTCATTTCTGTCTAAGAGGTAAATTAATTAGTTAAATTAAGGCTCCATAACTGATTCAGAAGCTAGCAATCCACTTTTTCTATGAATATAATCTGACATGTTTCATTGCCCATTTCATTAGACACACTAGGTCACTACAAGCCTGTCCCTCCTCACCTCTGGTCATGGGCCTTGGCCTTTCCTGGCCTGAGAGATCAGAATCCTGACTTTTGCAGAGATAATGACCCTATGAAGCCTGACCACTTCTTTCTGTACTGCCTTTTCAACATGGGTGAAGGAGTTATTCTTTTCAGGGTTAGTCCTGTGCAAGGAAAGAAATTGAATTAATTCCCAATTGAGAAATTGGGAAAAGAACTGAGGTTCATATTACTAATTCGGTTGCTACTGGAAATATTCCACATTTTCATTGACTAAAGGCTTCATAGGACCATTTTTACAGTTTTTATACTTCCCTTATTTCTGAAAATTTGAGCAGCTATAGCCCTGATTAGTCAATACTAATAAGTATTAATATCATCCAGTTGCGGTTCCTGTTTCTGTTTATACAGGGCACCATGGTTGCAAGGCAGCATCCTGTTGTAATCCTTTTGTAATCACACACCAATTTTGATGGAACAAAGTGCTACAGTGATCACAGTTGTTGTTATGCATGGGTAAGTGACAGCTGCACGTTCTCTATTGCTGTCTACCAATTAGTCCTGGATGCTGCCAGTAAGAAGAGCCTTGGCTACTCATTACCAGCAATTCCATTTCCTGACAGCCCTTATTGAACATAAAGCTCACTCAGTCATTTCCTCCTGGTTCACTCAGTCCCCTCCACACCTTTTAGCTCTCAGCCAAGTTAGTTTTGAACATCCGAATGCAAAGGTGCATTGGATCCATGCTTAGAAATAGCCTTAAAAGGTCAAGATACAAACAAATACCATATGTTTCGAAGAATAAGACGCACCTTTTTCCCACAAAAAAGAGGATGAAAATCTGGGTGTGTCTTATACACTGAATATAGCAATTTTGGCCTACCAAACCCCCCTCCCCTTTGCAAAAATGGACGTGCAGAGGATTTGGGAGGCTTGCAAATTGCTCCCGAGGGCTGGGGAGGGCAAAAAAAGAGCAAAACCCGGGCCATCTTTGCCCCTCCCCCAGCCTCCAGGAGCACTCTAAGAGTCTCCCAAAGTCTCTGCATGTCCTTTTTTTTGCGAAAAACAGGCCATTTTTTGCTTGTTTTTGCCCCACCCCCCCACCAGCCCCCAGGATCACTCTATGAGCCTCCCAAAACTCCGCATACCTTTTTTTTTTTTTTTTTTTTTGCAAAAAACAAGGCGTGCAGAGGATTTGGGAGGCCTGCAGAGTGCAAAACCTTTTTTAAAAAAAATTGCCTCTTCAAAATCATGGTGTGTCTTATACTCCAGTGCATCTTATAGTCCGAAAAATATGGTAATTGCACCAAGGAGGAATAAAGGAATAAGTTTCCACATTCTCCCCCTGCCTCCCCCTTGTCCCATATTCCACCTCTGTTAGTCAGGCTATTTTTGAATACTGGTTTTAGTGGTATTTTAGCAGAACACTGGTCCATGATCAAAAATAGCCCAATTAGCCAGCCAGTATGTGAAGCTTCAAGAAGCTTCAGGACAACTCCCTCTTGCTTCCTGCATCTTAGTACCAGCCACCTGCTAGACAATTTAACAGGAGGGTAAATCCATCATTTGGGGCATGAGTCTCGTTTCAGCCCATCTTGACCCATCCCATATTAGGAAGAAGGAAATGGTTGATCTTTCTACCAATAGATAATATGTGTGAAAGGGGAAACCAATCTTTTAAAAAGCACCATTCTGTTTCCTTAACTTGGCTAAGAATACATAAAAATAGCTTCCTTCTCTGGCTTTATTTTGGATTGGTCATTTAGGTTAATGTAATGTTCTGCTGGCTGAAAGACTAGTGGATAACATTAACTCAGCCATCTGTAAGCTGAGTTATAGCAATCTATTGATATCTTTCAAATAAAGTTAATTACAGATGCATATGTAAAATAATACATATACAAACATGATAACACAATATTGGAACTGGGAAAGATGAACCCCTGCTTTTTACTTGCTGGAAAGGAGTCCAAATGCCGGTATCAACAGTTTGGAAGACAGCTAAGACTTGCTATTGTGGCAAGTTAAAAACTGTGAAAAAATGAACCATTTATTGTCACTAATCTTGCTCACCATTCTATGTGCATTCTCAGTAGGCTCAAAAAGATAAGCACCGGTTGCTGGCAAGCTCTCTGTAAGCTCTACAGACTGTAAATACAATATGTCAACATACAGTATGTGCCCTTAGTAATGATCAAATTGCTGAGATTAGTTTTGGATTTTTTTTTTAAATCTAGGAGATGAAAAGAGTACCCTTAAAGTCCATATAATCTTGCTTCACTCCTATACTTTACTAAGCTATAGTTTATTGAATTAATTACAATGGTCTAAGTTCATATAACATGAAAAATCTAAACCATGCTTTTGGTTCATGCAACATGCGGAGCAAACTTCATGCAACACACTGAACAAAAAACCCAAACATATCATATTATAGTTCAGCACAGTATATTAATCTAATATGATTGTTCTAAGATTCAGTGGTGATCCTTAAGTGGTATTCTGTTTCAAGCACTTGGACCAGAATGAATGTTAATATCTCATATTCCTAAAGAATCCTGCAGTCATTCTGATAACGTGTAATAGAAGCTTAATAACAATTACTAGTTAGGAATTATTACCCTAAATTTGGATGCAGAAACATCTTATTCATAGTACTGAAGGCGGGGAAATGTTTTTAGATGTGTTGCTTGAAGATCTGAATACCACCCAGAAGCTGTGGTTGTTAATCAGTCTGGAAATGAAATCTCTCTATATATAAAAATGGCTGTGTGTGTGTATGTTCCAGCACAACTCTGGAATGCTTCAAGCAATTTCAACCAAACCTGGTACTACTCTCTGGAAACAAATACTGTGGGAGGTAAGACACCTCTAAAACCCCTAATGGTGTATGTTCTGTTAAGATAAGCCTGTTGTGCCTTAAAATGACTTCTACTGTACTGCCGTAAATGGCTTCTACTGTGCTGTGAAGTGGAGTTGCCATAGTAATGGTTTCACAGTACTCTATAACAGAGTGGGAGAATGTTGGGGGGAAATCCAACATTAGAAATTACGTTTGGTCCAGACATTTCCCCCCTATAAATAAATAGTCTGGCAACGCCGAATTATCCACTAGTAAATAAATATTACACAGATTCAGTGTTGTACAGGTAACCTTGTTTGAGCATTCCTACTGAAATTAAAGCCCAGTTAGAGATCATATTCCATTCATGAGATGTGCAAACATGTCAATAGCATTCTGCTATCTCCTAAATGTTCTGGGCAGAAAGATCTTCTTCCCTGTTGTTTGTTTATTTTAAACTTTTAATTCTTTAAGAAAACTTTGTTGCTTATAGATGCTATAAAGAAACATGTATCAATTCTTAAATAAGCTCAACAACCCTGATAGAGGCAGAACAAAGCAAAGCTGAGAATGAAGCATAATAAAACTGGGATGCCATGGTCTCTCTGGTGTCACTGACTATTGTGCTATAGCAACCTGTGCAGTCATTAATCTTTAATACACCTTTTCACTAGCCTACAGAAGGGACAACCAATGGAATATTGGAGCAACAAAAAGTAACCAGATGCCACTGATCTCCATTGGTGAAAGAAGAAAAATAAAAACAGCTTCTTTCTATAGAAGCTTTTCAAATGCAGAAGTGTTTAGCTTTCCATTGCATTTTGTCTTTCATTTTTGTCTAATTATTGTTTAAAACTTATTCTTTTATATTTAAAAAATCACCACTATAGAAGACTTCTGTTTCAGAAGCAGGTATGTTTTCCCTCTTTTTCTAGAACTTACCTCTTTTGTATGTATTTGAAGCAAATAATAATATGCTTATAAAATGTATTACATCTGGAATTTTTAACTGCACCTTTGAATGTTTGTATTTGTTTTAGAACTATATGGACAAATCAAGATATGCTCTACCCAGAAATACAAATATGATGCTGTTTTAGTAATAAGGCTTAATATTTTGTATATGAGTTTATTTTATTTATTTCCTATTTTATTTTGGTGTGATATAGAATAGCAAATGTAGAATTCTTATTACCTTTGGTATTGTATATAAGATTAGGAATCTTCGTATATAGTCTTGGGAGTAATGACAGTAATTCTCTTCAGAGTAAACTTAAAATGGATTGGGATACGTGTATAAATAGAGTACCACTGAACTTATCATCAAAATGATTTAAACATAGTTGTCACTTCCCAAATTAAATGAGATATATAGCTTTACTGCATTGTTGTCCATAGTTAACAAACTGTGTTTTAATAGACACACAGATTCTAACTAGAAAAATAACTCTGCAGGCTTCTTGAAACCAATAAAACCAGTGTGAGATTGAAGCTGTGAAACTCAGGGCCATGCAAGTTTAACTGGAGAGAAATTCCACAGATGTTTAGTAGACCTATCTTCCAGGACTGTAGAATGCAATTCTATGCATTCTTAGCCAGAAGAAACTATTGAATTCATTAAGCCTTATGTTTCTGTAGATGTACACAATTTCTGACTGCATTCTTAATTTTCTATCATTGTTGTGTTTGGAATAAAATCTCTTGATTTCAGAATCTCAGATTATGTTGAAAAATAGGGAGACACCATGTTAGCTAAAGCAGTAAATATACAAATATCATAGATGGTTTTATATAAAGTACAATGAATAATACTGTCTTTAAAAGTATCTATCTGATTTTTACTGTTGTGTGTCATTCTGTTGTAGAACCTGTTTCCTCTAATTTCATTGATGGCAACTGTAGCCCCCACGTTACTCAAGTGTTTAGCACATTGAGGATACATTATTCTTAATTAACAGCATACAGTGCAGCCAGCAACTTACTAATTAAGAGACCTGAAATGACCATTAGTCTTTACGATTGGAAAAAACTGATACACATTTTTCTTAATGATATCTTTTAATATTATTTCTCTTGAGACATTAACTTCATCTGGATAAAATCAGTATCAATAAATCATGTGCCATTTTATGTTTGTATATTTGTTTCAAAAATGCTGTTGAGAAAAGAAATGTAAAATGTAATATATTCGTCACTAAAATGGAGAGACTTTTCTTGTTATTATGAATATAAGTTGTAATATTTATTGATTTAAAAAGACAGTAGTAGATAGCATTACATGAGATTTTACTGTTTGAATTTCACAACAAAAATTGCTTTATTACAATCTTAACATCTAACGCAATATAACATTAAAAATTTATAAACCGATATATGATTCTGCTTTTCGCTGACTTATACGATAAAGAAAAGGCAAGGCATTGAATTTATATGTAATTATTTACATTGCCCGACTTTTATCTTTAAAATCAATTAATGGAGCAATTCCCTAAAGTGAAATGCAAGGACAACTTTGCAAAGAACTGGTTGTAAACTTGTGAGATTACATTGTGATCAGCTGCTACTGGCATCCAGTGCCAATATCCTAAGCAGAGGTGGGGGTTGCTCCTGGTTTGGCCCAGATCGGGCGAACTGGTAGTTGTGGTGGCGGGAGGCTCCATCCACCTGCCTGGATGCTTCTGCGGATGCACAGAAGCATTGTGCACATGCACGAGCACAAGCAGACAGGTAGTAAAAAAATTAGAAACCCACCATTGATCCTAAGTATATATGGGCTTGATTTTTAAATATAAAATTATAAGCTACATGCTTGTCCCAAGGGATAAATAAGTAAATAAGCAAGCACGCAAGCAGCCGTACCTCAGATTATTGCTCAGGTTATATTTCTAAATCAGTAACTTTCCAGTCTTAAAATCAAGACAGTCATACTTCTTTGGCACCACTAATGAGATTCAGCAATTAATTCCTTAAATGTCAAAAATAAATGAGATGAAAGATGAAACTGGGAAATATCTTTCAAACTTTGGAGCAATGCATGGAGGGAAAGGAAGAGCTAACCTTTTCATGCCATAGCAACGGAATGAGTCAGAAACTGGGGCGGAGCTACTGTGTTTATGGAATGGTTCAAAACCAAACCGTTGCCTATATTTCTGCACACATTTAAGGGCCAAGTGGCTTGCCACATTGTACACTGATCATCTATGTTCCACCGGTCGTGGCATAAGAAATAGAATATGAGATATGGAGCCCTTTCCGAGTTTCCTTAACCAATAATAAACATTTCTTCTTGGATGTCCTTTTTTTTCACATTAGAGTTCTTGAAAATGCATTGATAAGATGGCTGAACAAAGACAGAGAAATTTATCTACATCAGGAGAAGCACTCTATGAACTCCTAGGCCTTGAAAAAGGGGTAGCCCATGAAGAAATCAAGAAAAGCTACAGGTATTTATGAAAATCTAACGTACTTGATAAGTACCCACAGGTTTATTTACCCATTCACATTTGTTTATATCTGTTTATAGATATAAGGCATTATATCAATGCCTTCTTTTACTTTGACCATTTCCAGAGGTGCTCAGATTATTTTGTCTAGTGTTTGAGGGTTGATGCTTAAGGGCTGAATGTGAATTGACTGCTTTGAGGGCTGGACATGCTTAAATGTTTCATTGTAGGACAATGGATTAGTGTCAGTTATGTTTCAAATCAAATCAAATCAAAAACAAAATGGCTATTGATGCTATGATAATTCACATTTGTTATGAAAACAGTGTTGCAAATGAAAACATAAACCTTATACAGTTACAGGAAGAGCCATTTTAAAAATGATAAACATAGGTGTTAAAAATAGCTCTGCTTTATTTCCTAGACTCTTACATTATTCAAAATTTTTATTTCAAATATGTTTATTATTTTAAAGATTGTAAAAAATCTTAATAACTATTAAACATTTCTTAATTAGAAATCATTAAAATTCTATCTATCTATCTATCTATATGAATTTTAACAATTCCTAATTAAGAAATGTTTAATAGTTAACATGAAATTGTATTAATAATATAAACACATCATTATGTGAAGCTTACGTTAATTCTACAAAGGATTTAAATATATTTTCATCTTAAACATTTTTTAAATTATTTATATTTACCTCAATAAATATATCAAGGTACCAGTCTTCTTAGAATTTGAATGTTATAATATGTAGAAGGGAAATTGATTATACCAATCTATTGTTTATTAAGAAATAACCCAAGAATATGGGATTCAAACCATTTAAAAATTTAAACTTTTAAATGGTTTGAACCTAAAAATAGTTTGCACCAAAAATAAATAAATAGATAGAAAGCACTGAGAAGGGTTTAAAAAACCCAAGAATTCTTGAATACCAGTCTGTCAGCTTCAGAATGACTAGATGCAATATACATATAAGATAAAATCCCAGGACACCTCCAAAAGTAAGGTCCACTGTTAAAAGAATGGTACCAAAATATTTTCTTTTCACGGCTTTCAATAAACCAAAGTGGGAGATTGGGGTAGTATACAGTGCAACAGTCTGGCAACCAGACCATTGCCTTAGTCTGATTCATCAAATATATCACCACATTAAGCCTAAATGGTTTTTTTTAAAACTGGATGCAGGTACTGCATTTTAGGAAGGACATTGATAAAATTGCATGAACTGATGACAGCAAGCTAGAAGATAAAGATCTGGAAAGTGGAGGGGGGGATGTGGAATGCGTAGGGCTGCTCCAGGATGCAAAGGTTTAAATAGAGACTGAAAAAATTATGTTAGGGATACTGTAACAATGGGTTCCTCCACTGGATGAGATTATTTCCAGATCGCTTCTAACCCTCATTTTCCATGATTCTGTGTGCAAGTAATCCATTCCCTCGAGTCACTACAAAGGTTTGTTGGCATAAAACACAACCTGGTGCTATTTCTTAATAATACAACCTCTATAACCCTCTGCTGCATTAAAAAAAACATATACTTTATCTGTCCAAAAATGAAATCTTATGGTACTTCAGGGTGCTTTGTCTGGGGATTAACAGAGTTTTCTTTCTTCTGGAGCAGTTTCTGAAGATTTAGAGCTCCAATAATGGCTACTGGTTTTCCTTGCTGGCTACCAATCAGATGTATCTTTGAAACTGATGACCATATCTGTTCTGACCCCCCTCGTCCCACACCAACACACACTCCGAGCCAAAGATAGGTTACAGCATTTAATTAACAGACAGACAGGTCCTTGGCAGCAAACCAGCACAGACAAGCTTGGGCAGTAATCCAACACAGATAAGGCTTGGCAGCAATCCAGCCTTCCAAGCTCACCATAATGTTCTCCGACATTGATTCCTGCGTTGACTTCTGCAAGAGGGGCGTGTGCACAAGCAGTCTTTTTTATAGTCTGGAGAGGAGCCTAATGACCACCAGCTGAGTGCAATTACCTCCTGTAACTGTGCAACTGTTCCTGACGCCTATTAGCTCTTCGGTGCCATGCACCCAGGAACAACTCACTGCTGGCGTCCGGCTCACTCTCCCTTGTCTCCTCCCCACTGGTCCAAGGCTCAGGTGCCTCCTGGTGGCCAACCAGCCTCTCTGGGACCTGCTCGGAGTCGGAACCCTGTCCAGGGTCTTCCACATCCTCCAGAGCCAACTCAGATGGCCCTTCGCTGTCGGAGCTGGTGGCAGCTCCAACGACTCCTGCTGGGCCACAACAATATCTGAATGCTCAATGTTGTTTTTCCATGTGGAAGAGAAGAAAAAGTTTCTCTAATCCCATAAGGGGAGAGTTGTCATGGAAGAATGCAAAGTGAACTGAATTTCATTGTGCCCTGTACATGAATAGTGATAATTTACATAACAATCTATGGTAAAACTGACAGTGGTGTTTTATCCATCTTTATTAGCAATTATGGTAAAAACAAAGGCTGCTTCTGAATAAAGTGGAAATATCAAAGGGATTCACACTTAATGGAATTGTTGTAAATACTTGCAAGACAAAATGATGAGTCAGACACTTGGATTTCATTTAAATGATCCTTTAACTTATGTTAATTTGCTTCATGAATCTAAAACCCTGCTGCTGAAGTAAGCACTTGTCAATGCAGTATAATAATCATAAAATACCTGACTTCAAATCTCCTATTGTTATTAGTTAGCTTGGTGCTTGCCAGAACATAACCATCTATATTTTAAATGTCATAAACATGATACCACTGCATGATGCTTCTTTTTCATTTTGATACCATTTTATCTGCAAAAGAGTTAATATGTTTTCCAATTAAAACTCGACCTGCTCTGAGTTAGAGAACACTGCTAGGGCACATTGACCCATAGAGTATGCACAAAGGAAACAACTAATTTGTATAAATGTCCTGTAGCCCATATACTACTTTTCTATTCCCTACTTCCTCTCAGTAGCACAAGTAATTTGAGTGAACAACTTCCAATGCCCCATGCCAATTCTGAAACTTTTTTTCATGAGTCCTGGATCCCATCCATCTGCCTTGGAGAGGATACTTTCCCTTTATTTTGAGATGGAGACATGAACAATCTGAAGTGTAGGTCTAAAATACGAACTTTAAAAATAATCCAACCACCACCCCCACCACCCCCGCTCCATCTCTACTTACACTGCTCCGTAAAAAATCCTGGTCCTTTTGAATGCAAGATACAGTTCCATACACTTTGAGTTATTGCTTTGCCTTCATTGCTCAGAAAACCATTAAATGCTACCCCCTCCCCCGATTATCTAATGGTTGCCCACCACTATATAAAATTAATCAAGAAGTGATACAGGAAACCTGTAGATTCATAAACTAATGACAATGTATTTTACAATGAATATGATAATGATTTATCACTGTTGTTGTATGTACACTGAGAGTGTATGCACCAGAGACAAATTCGTTGTGTGTCTAATAACTCTTGGCCAATAAAATAATAATAATAATAATAATTATTATTATTATTATTATTATTATTATTATTATTATTATTATTATTTGCAAAGAAGCTGATGAAACTGTTGATCACATTTGCAAAGAAGCTGATGAAACTGTTGATCACATACTCAGCTGCTGTAAAAAAATCGCGCAGACTGATTATAAATTGCGGCACAATTCAGCAGCAAAAATGATCCATTGGAATTTGTGCAAAAATTATAATATTAAAACAGCAACAAACTGGTGGGAACATCAGCCTGAAAAAGTCACCGAAAATCAGATGGTCAAGATCTTGTGGGATTTCCGTATACAAACCGACAAAATACTGGCGCATAATACACCAGACATCACACTGGTTGAGAAAAATAAGGTCACAATCATAGACATCGCAATACCAGGTGATAGCAGGGTCGCCGAGAAGGAACATGAAAAAATCGCAAGATACCAGGACTTAAAAATCGAAATTCAACGACTATGGCACAAACCAGCAGTGATAATTCCAGTGGTAATTGGCACACTGGGTGCTATTCCAAAAGCACTGGAATTACATTTAAAACAGTTAAAAATTGACAAAATCACCATCAGTCAAATGCAAAAAGCCGCACTGCTTGGATCTGCACGCATATTACGAAAATACGTTACAACGTCCTAGGCCCCTGGGTGGGGCCCGACTAGTAACCAATGCCAAATCCGGCGAAACAACTGGCCGCTGTGATACAATTGTATAATAATAATAATAATAATAATAATAACAACAACAACAACAACAACAACAACAGCTAGAAAAATTGAAAGATATGAGGCACGAATCATCCAATATAAACAAAATCAGCAATTTCGATCAGACCAATGGCGTTTTTATCAAAGTCTTAATGTGAATGGTGACACCAAAAGTGAAAAACCAGAAAAACAGGCCACACTTGAATTCTGGGAAAAATTGTGGGAAAATGAAAAGGACTACAACAAGGAAGCAAAGTGGATACATGACTTTGAGAAAAGCATTGGCAACAAACAAATGCAAGTATTAGAAATAACAACTGAGATGGTCAAAAATCGAGTTAAAAAGGTAAAGAATTGGACATCACCTGGAAAGGACCAATTACATGGTTTCTGGCTCAAATATCTGACCAGTTTACATGCAATATTGGCCAGGCAACTGAATGAAATTTTACAAAAGGGCCAAATTGATGAATGGTTGACAACTGGAAAAACATACTTGATTCAGAAAGATGCAACTAAAGGAACAACACCTGAAAACTACAGACCAATAACATACTTGCCAACAACCTTCAAATTACTCACAGGCATTATTGCAGATAACATGATGGATTATTTGGAAACAAACAACATCTTGCCAATAGAGCAAAAAGGCAACAAAAGAAGGAGCAGGGGCACAAAAGATCAGCTCCTAATTGATAAAATGATATTAGAAAACTGTAAGAACAGAAAAATGAACTTGAATATGGTCTGGATTGATTACAAAAAGGCATTTGACTCACTGCCACATAGTTGGATCATAAAATGCTTAGAAACAACTGGCATTAGCAAAAATATTACATCCTTTACTGAAAAGGCGATGAAACAATGGAGAACTGAGTTGGCAGTAGGGAATGAGATCTACGGAATGGTTAATATCAAGCGAGGAATTTTCCAGGGTGATTCACTTTCACCTCTTCTCTTCATCATCGCGATGATCCCACTATCAGTAATCTTTTAAAAAAATGAAACTAGGCTACCAAACAGCCAAAGAAGCTGAAAAAATCTTGCATTTATTATATATGGATGATTTGAAACTCTATGGAAAGTCTGAAATAGAAATCCAATCACTGACAAACACAGTCCGAGTATTCAGCAGTGATGTTTGGCATGGAAAAATGTGCCACTGTATCCATAAAAAGGAGCAAAATCACTACATGTGAGGGAATTGAAGTGCCCAATGGCCAACTAATTAAATGCAACGAAAATGAAGCCTACAAATACTTAGGCATTCTGCAGTTGGATAATAGCAAACATGGAGAAGTAAAAACTATTGTCAGGAGAGAATACACCAACAGAGTTAGGAAAATTTTGAAATCTAAATTGAATGGTGGAAATACAATCAAGGCTATAAATACTTGGGCAATACCAGTTATAAGATACACAGCTGGTATAGTTAACTGGACACAAGCTGATTTGGATATTTCCAAATTAACAACCGGTTCTCCCAAAGTGGTGCAAACTGCCTAAATCCCGCCACTAATCATCATCATCATCATCATCATCATCATCATCATCATCATCATTTTTAGACATTGTCTATCCACTGCAGGATGATGGCCTCTTCTGCATGTTTCCAACCAATACGGTCCTGAGCTTTCTTTTGCCAGTTGGACTTGCAATACTTGGTGATGTCGTCATTCCATCTTGTTTTAGGTCTCTTTCGTGGATGCTTTTTATCAAGTGGGATCCATTCTATGACTGCCTTAGTCCATCTGCCATCAGTTGTTCTTGCTATCTGACCAGTCCATTACCATTTCCATTTTTTTTATTCTCTTGATATCGTAGACAAAATTATTAGTAATGCTATTAATATAAAAATTAAAACATTTCCCTGCTCAAGTTCTCAATACACAGATAGTCATAGCATGACTACAGAACAATTAACCACATTCAGTCATGACATTGAAAATGCAAGCATTATTGCAATACATTTTTAAATTGCAAGAACCAATCTGAATCTTAAATACATTTTAAAACTATTTTTATGTGAAGAACTCTTTCAATTCTTGCTGATCTTCCAAGGATGCTTTAATTTATTTTTTTTACAAGTTGTCCATATTTTGGTCATATACAGGTAGAACAAATCTGGTGCTTTTCCAAATGTATCTCATTTAATACATTCACTTTATTTTCAAACTTCTGAATATCTAATATCTGTTTAACATAATATCATGGATAATAATTTATGGATTTATTTATACAATGCTATCATAAAGACAGTTAATTATGGTGCTCCCAGTATAGCTAGCCTCATATATTATGCTAGGCTACAATGCCATTTGTTTGAGTTTGACTTTATACATTATGTAAGTGTTTCTCAGCCTTGCGAATTTTAAGGCATGTGGACTTCAACTCCCAGAATTCTCTAGCCAGTCATGGCTGACTGGGGAAGTTTGGAGTTGAAGTCCACATGCCTTAAAATTCCCAAGGTTGAAACCACTGCATAATGTGATTTCCCCTCCCCCCCCACAAAATAAAAACACTTCTTCCTAATTTGAAATATAATTTAAACAAACCATGGCTTAGTACAATGTGCGAATCCAATCAGCAAACTGCAAATAAAAATGTTTCTGTGTATATGCTTCTCTACTGTGTTGGGTTTTTGTTCATCTGAAATTTATTATTTAAGGATTTTTTAAGCAAGATAAAATTTACTATTTTTTTTTTACCATGTTAGTATTTCACTTGTTTTGTTGTGCTAACAAGGCAAAAACTTTGGATAAAATCTATGGCCCTATTCAGAAATGGGCTAGAGAACTAGTGAGATAGCGGTGTAAATGCCATATTTTCTATAAGAGGGAGACTTATAAGAATTTTAATATCAAACATTACTTTATTTGCATAACTAATTTTTATACCATTGAAAGTTCTGAAAGTCTGTAGGAACAAGCTGTTACACCCATGCTTTTCAGCTTGTTTTGGTCTGCAAAAGAATCTTCAAGATATCTGTTATAATGGTGAAAAAATGCATGGGTTCAGGTTCAGACAAAATGAAAGAGCAAAATTATTATGTTTAGAGATGAAATGTGTCAATGCTGTTTTCCATAAGGAATAAAATTTCAGAACAGAATTTTGGTTTTATTAATATATTTTTTAAAAATGTGAACATTTCCTTCTCCAACCTTGTGTTATCTTTACAATGCCAAATAGAATTTCGGAATAAAAGAAAGAGATGGGCTTCTGATTTTATAAAGACATAAAATGACAGTATGGACATTAGAAATAAAAATAAATAAATGAGCAAAAATGTCAGCTGGAATATTGAACAATTATTTTATGTACAAAGTAACACCATGAAGCTATTTTTTCCTCTGTTTACAAGGGATCTAAAACTAACATTAGTTGATTTATACATTTTTCTCAAGAAAGACATTGTCTTCTTTCTAACATTCTCTTCATCTCTTTTTTTGTCCTTCACCTTTTCTATCAAAGGAAATTGGCCCTGAAATATCATCCTGATAAGAACCCAGATAACCCAGAGGCTGCAGAAAAATTTAAAGAAATTAACAATGCTCATGCAATATTAACAGATGTGTCCAAAAGAAATATATATGACCAATATGGATCATTAGGGCTGTACATCGCTGAACAGTTTGGTGAAGAAAATGTCAATACATATTTCATGCTTTCTAGTTGGTGGGCAAAAGTAAGTATTGAACTGCAAACCTGGTAGACCAGAGACTGAAACACACAGCCATTGGCTTGTTACAATCTGTTTTGGCCTTTCAATTACAACTTTCACAAAATTTGCTCTTAAACATTGCAGAGTTCTAGATCATTTAATCTAGGAAAAGTTTTAGTCTCAGGAACTTTAATGATATGGCCGTTCTATCTCCATACTTCTGGTAAAGTGCTTATTAAATAATATATCCCAATCTCTTTTATTTGCTAATTAAATATGCTGCATAGACATTTAATTGCCTGAAGACATTAATTATATCTGAAGCTAAAGCTCCAGGTTAATTTAGACTTTCTTCTCAGAAATGAGTAAATGAAAATGACTCATTTTTCAAAGAGAAAAATCTTCTTGGTGTGACAACCAGATAATCAGTTATTAAAGTACAAACCTATCCCTATTTTGGGATATATATGGCGTAGGGTATGCGTAAGCAGTAGTAATATGCAACACTATTTATCATTATGGTAAATATCTTGTAAAAGGGCTGGAAAAAGGAAGTAGAAGATTTGAGGAGGGCTTTCTGGAACAAAATATAGTGGATTGACCCAGGAAAAATGGATCTTGCAATTTGGATGACACTGAAAATCTTACTCATCTTGTTTGTTATGTAATTGTAAAGATTTGGCATTTATACCTATCACACACATTAGCATTTCCATCACAGTATGACCAAACATATTAGGCCTCAGGCATCCAAAAAGTGCCAGATTTCACACCTTATGTGTTATTCTCACTGCTATTTCTAGTTATTAGAGCCTTTGGATAAGACAATATTATTAATTTAGCTAGAACATTGACACGCAAGGATTGCCATTTTAAATAGGGGTGAATTTATAAAATATTATATTTTTATATTTCATTTCTATGATCTAACTTTATAGTATGGTTCCCCTGGGTGTGACTTGCAGCACTTGCACATTCATTTCAGAGGCCTACCCAAAAAAATTACTCAACTGTCTTCACTTCTGCAGATGTTGAGATGCTAAGAACAGGCAGAAAACACATGACTAATCATCACTTCCTGCAGGAGAGTGCAAAAAAGGTCATTCAACTGAACCTTGCCTCCCCCCCCTCCAAGCAGCACAATACCTGAAATAACAAACTCCTACTCCACACATAAAGGAAGGATGGAGTTTTTAATTGTCTCCATCCAGGTTTCTGGTATGTATTGGGTGCATTTGAAATCTGTAAAAAAAAAAACAGTGATTAAACAGTAATTGTTAGGGGGGAATTAAAATTAAAATTCCTCTTTCATGATTTGAACATGAAGTTCTATGGAGAGAGAGTACCGATTTTTGCTTGTGTACATATATTCCTACTACACAATACTCTTCTGCCTGAGCTGCTTGAATCTGCAGCTGGGCTGAAAGAGAATTCATCAGGCTCTGCCTTCACTTCATTCTGAGTTGGAAGTAGCTTGAGAATTCATAGCCAGTAGTTGTCAATTTTTGTTCAATCTCCATAGGTATCAGGCTTACAACTAAAAAGAAGCTGGAAGCAGCTGATTATTTGTACCCACTGCAATTAAACTACAGGCCAAAATATATAACAACACTGATTGTGTTTATGCTTGTAGATGATCTATGGCAGTCTCAGAATAGGAATTGTGTATCTACCCTGTTCCTTCTTGATCTTTCAATTTCAGTATAATTGATCATTATATTCTTTTGAACCAACTGGCAGTAGGGAGAAGGGGGCACAATTGTTGGTGGATCTTCTTCCTACATTGTTGGTTCCAGCCAAAATGGGGGGGGGGTCTAGCCACAGGCCATTGATTTATTCCTCTTTAATATTTATATGAAACCATTGGCCAAGGTCATTTATTAGCAAAGGGTACATCAGTTCTCAGCATACATCTCTGTCCTTGGTTGCCCAACTGATATCATTGAGGTACTTTCCCTATGCCTCTAGGCCATGCAGGTATTGATGGGGAAGAGCCAGCTCTGACTCAATGCTGACAAAACCTTAAGTAACTGTAAGTCCCCCACATCTGGTGAGTCTCTCTTCATCATTAGCGGTAAGTGGTATTACGTTCCTCCCACAATCTGTGCACAGTTTGGGGGTCCTCCTGGATGTGTGCCTCCTGCTCCAATAAGTGGAAATTGTGATAGGGAGGATCTTTGCACAATTACAACTTGTGTATCAGTTGTAGCAATGTCTAAATTGAGAAGGACTGCTCACAGTATCTTATACCATAGTCACTCCCAATTATATACTTTGTAAGTGCATTTGGACATTTCATTTGTTATTCAGTGATACATGCGGTACTGGGTGTTGCATGGAACATCACATAACATCACTGCTATATGAGCTGCATTGGCGCTCAATAAGTTTCCAAAGGCAATTTAAAGTGCTGGTTGTTATCTTTAAATCCCCACATGGCATGGAGCGAAATCACTTGTTGCTTCTTCCCAAACGATTTTTGTATGCTCACCAAATCAAGCAGAGAATGCTCTGGGTCCCATCAGTAAAGCAGCGTCATTTGGTGGGCTGAAAGAAGCATGCCTTCTCCCTTATGGAACAGCATCTGTCTGTGATTCGGATGGCTTCTCTATCCTGTTGGCAGTAGAGTTACTGTACCTCTTTTTGTCTTTACAGCAACTAATACTCAGAAGTCAATTTCTCCTGAACCTGCAAGTTTTAAAAAGTGTTAAGTTTATTGGGTGACTCTTTAATCAAGCACTCCCCCCTCCCTCCCTCTCTCTCTCATACAAACACATGTAAACCAGGAGCAAGGTCAAGCAAGTCACTGATGTCAAAGCCATTGACTTTCTTTCAGAAAGTTTCTTGGGTATCAACACTCCTTTGTCAACCCTGGAAGACTCCTTTAAAACCTTTGTGGTCAACTCATATATTTCCTAAATCAAGCCAGGAAGGCATTATTTCTCTGTTCTGATTTTTCTCAATAATACGTTTCTTCCTCTTTTCTGCTTCTCTAAGGGTCTGTTCACCCTTTGTGGTCTTTTGACTGGGTGCTACTGTTGTTGCTGCCTGTGCTGCTGTTTCAATTGCTGTTGTGGAAAATGCAAGCCCAAGCCCCCGGCAGAAGAGCAAGAGTTCTGCATGTCTCCTGAAGATCTGGAAGAGCAAATCAAGACAGACATGGAAAAAGGTACCTATGATTGTACAGTCACAGATTATACTATTTAACCAAAAAAAGAAAACCCACTCTTACTTTCTCACAAAAATACCCAAGGGCTTTATTCCAGCTGCTCAGTTTTGGAGATCTTAATTTGAGAAAGGACATCCTATACAAAGAAGTGTTAATTAAATTCCTCTCAAACTGCAGTGGAGGTTACTTTAAATGCTCAGCAGGTGGTAATTGATTAATATCCTGATTTTTTTAATGTGATTAGTTAATTTGTAGAGTAGACAGTACAACTACTGGATTATAGAGCACTGAAATGGGAAGAATATTATTATTTTCAGTGTAAAATGAAGCAGAGTGAAGAAGTATAGCAATGGAAAGGAAGAGTCTGATTTACATAAAATATTTAGCCATATGCCACCCAGATAGCAAAATGGGCGGTAAATAAATTTAACAAATAAATAAGGGTTATAAACATATACAGTATAGTTTTTGAATGTGTGTCCATTACGTGTGTGTGTGTTTCTGTGTGTTTAAGAGAGTTATAGACCACTCAAGTCTGATACAACTCTGCAGCTCACAAATGCAATATTAATAAAAAAGTAAAAACAAGAGAAAGTCTGGAAAAACCAACGTTCATTTAATATCACACAGGCATCTATCAACCTCTCTGATGCAGAACCAAGTTTTAAAGATTCATTTAAATAGGACTAAGTTAGGGACAGAATAACTCGGGGGGGGGAGATATTTTTCCAGAAGGCAGGCATCATGATGTGTGTGTGTGTGTGTGTGTGTGTGTGTGTGTGTGTGAGAGAGAGAGAGAGAGAGAGAGAGAGAGAGAGAGAGAGAGAGAGAGAGAGAGAGAGAGAGTGAGAGAGAGAGTAATATCTACTCAAATCTTAGTAGTAGTAGTAAATATATGAAATAATTAAATAATAACAATCTGACTAGCTTCCCACATAGAGAAATCATCTATTAAATGATACAAATTAAATGGTTGATTTCTTCCTGCTAGGAAAACAAGACTAGAAAGCCACTAACCAGACTCGAGGAGTGGACTTGATGGCTAGAAAGGCATACTAAAAGTTTTCTTCCTGTGTCAAATTTTCCTTCTCTGACTCACTGAGCATAAGCCATTACAGCAATGAGTGGGAGGTTTTATCTCGGCAGCAATTCTCAGACTTGTGTTGGGTTTTATATATTATGTTGTTTAAGGCTGTTTGACATACAGGTAGCCCTTGTTTAGTGACCAAATTAGGATCAGCAACTTGATGTTAAGTGAAGCAGTGCTAAACAGAATCGCATTATGATCTTATTTCAGCTTTACTTTATGTTGTCTCCCCAGTTCCTATTGTTGCTCCACACATTATTTTCCTGACTATTTAATAATTGGGTCCCATTTTACTGCATTCTTATTTATAAAGTTAAATGTATAGTAGTATCTACCAGTTTTAAAATGCGTGGAAACATTTTTATAATACTGAATTTTACTTTGCAGCTGTACTGCAAAGGAAACAGGAGATTCAGGACTGTTTCAAATTATAAAGCAGAGCAGAAAATTGATAAATTAATGTTTCTTTTATAATGCTAATGTGAGGTTTAGAAGGAAGAGCATTTAGATGAAAAATATGATAAATAGAACATTACATTTTTTTAAAAAAATCCTGTTCACAAATAGATTCTGAAATCAGCAATGAATGTTTTTAAAAAGGGTAACATTTTAGATGCCTGATCTTCTAACTCAACAAAACACAAAAGGCCATTTTAAAAAAAAGTTCACTCTCTGATTAGCATTCCCATCAAGTGAACCTCAGAATTTCTGTATTGGTAGTCCTTGACTCACAACCACAATTGAACCCAACATTTCTGTTGTTAAGCAAGACAATTATTAAGTGAGCTGTGGCCCATTTTATGATTTCATGATCCCAGGACACTGCAACCATCTTTTTTCAGTGCTGTTATAACCAGGGGTGGGCTGCTGCATGGGTTCAGACGATCCTCTAGCTAAGGATCTGCCCAGTTCGGAGAACCCACAAATGCCACCGCCGCCTGGCCCTGTCATCCCGTCCCTCCCAGGAGTTTCCACATGGTCTGTTTGGGATGCCAGGTATGTACATGTGGAGACTCGGAGAGGGCAAAAAACAGGTCTCCCAGAAGTTTTGGAAGGCCAGAAATGGGCCCGCTTCCGGCTTCCGGAGGGCCTCTAGAGCCCGGGGGAGGCCGTTTTCATCCTCCCAGAGGTTCAAGGAAAGCCTTCAGAGCCTGGGGTGGGCGAACCCCTTTTCCACTGTGATGCAGGAGGCCAACTAGGCCATGCCCACAATGGCCACACCCACCCAGCAACAGGGCAGAGAACCTGTTGCTAAAACTTTTGAAGCCCACCCCTGGTTATAACTTAGAATGGCCATTAAATAATGGTTGTAAGTCGAGGCCTTCCTGAACTCTACCACATACTCTAATACATTTGGAACCCGGGGGGGAGGGGACACCTATATGCAAATCTATTCAAATGTAAAACTATTGAGTTAAGCATGGTGAAAACATTGGTGATTTTTATTCTGGAAAATCAATTTTGTCAACTCTTGTGAATATATAATAGCCAATATGCTTTGAGGAGAGATGTGTCATTTCAATTGAAAAAAACAATTGAAAGAAAATGAATTTTATCCAGTGCAAATGTATGGTAGCTGAAACAATAATCTTGATTGAAATATTGAACTCTTTGCAAGGCAGTTGAAAATCTGTTCTTTATCATAGGGTTATTTCTTGAATGTGCAAACTGTCCACTGACAATATGCATCAATGTTTATGCATGTATACACTTCTAAAGAATTTTAAATGCCTCACATGCATCTAAGTTAAAACAAATGAAGTCCAGATGGCAATTTTATTTTATTTCTAAATCTTCCTAGGCTAGAGCTGAGAAACATAGGATTTCAAAGAGACTGGCATAATATTTCTGGGATGATAAAGGCAACAGTTGATAGGAAAATGAAGTAAAATGGAAACAGCCAGGATTTGGGAAAATGTCAAGAGAATCTGTCACTGTTTTTAAATCATGTTAAATGTATTTTGCGGGTCAAAGTACAATTTTCCTGTTTCTCAAACAAAACTGGGAATCTGTGCCATTATTGTTTGGCAAAGGAATTCAATAATTCTAGTTGACTGAAGGACATCATAAATGCCTATTCTACTCCTAAATGTCCAAATTCAAATCCTTCTGAATTCCGAGGAATAGCTTTTTTTTAGATAGGTATACTTTTTACCAGGTGATTCAAACCATAATTGTGAAATCCCTTGTATTTAGTGCTCTCAAACCTTGCCTATTTTGCTTAGTTCTATACTGTTATTTTAAATAACAGTACTTCTGTGAAAATAAGCATATTGCCAATTTGAAGGTAGTGCAATTATGTAATGATATTTAGTAGGCTGAAAGATTTTCCTGTACTGCAGAGCAGAGACGGTATTCAGCTGGTTTTCTCCAGTTCAGGCGAACCGGTAGCGGCGGCTGTGGGAGATTCCGCCCACCCGCCCAAATGTAATGTGCAAGTACTGCACATGCGCAGAAGGCGGTGCGCATGCACAGACGCAGCACCTGTGAGCGCTCACATTTGCAAACCGGTAGGGAAGGTAAATGAATCCCACCACTGCTGTAGAACATAGGATTTTGAAAGCGGATCAGATTGTGCTAATTGAGTTGGGTAGGAACAAAGAAAGTACATAAGGAATTAAAGAGAAGTCTATGCTGGAAATGGGAATGGACAGGAAACAAGGAAGTGATCTTTCATAGAAAAATAAGAATTCTTGCTCTGAAACTTTTCACTTCTTAAAACTAGATACATTTTCACAATAATATGTAGTTAAAGTACTTTTCAACTGAACAGAGAAATGTAATCATCTGCTTAGATCTTTTTAATAAGACTTAAACATGGCTGATTTAAGGGGAAACTGGATAAAGAATGATCTTCTCCAACTTGGTGCCCTCCACAAAATGTGTTAATCCCTGGATAAATATGGTAACTGAGGATGAAGGGGGGTATAGTTAAGGTGACCAGATTTTCAGATTGGTAAAAAGGGACACCATTGACCGAGGGCGGTGGGGGCTTGATTAAAAATTTTATATTTTGTCAAAAGGTCACACAAGGCGATTACATGACCCCAGGACACTGAAACCATCATAAATACGAATCTGTTGCCAAACATCAAAATTTTGATCACGTGACCATGAGGATGCTGCAACGGTCGCTAAGTGTGAAAAATGGTCGCTAAGTGTGAAAAATGGTCACTTTTTTCAATGCCATTGTAACTTTGGTCACTAAATGAACTGTTTGAAAGCTAAAGCTAGCTTGCATTATAATGCCTTATGCTAGCTTACATTTTAAAGAGAGAGAAGCTAAACTCCTTATTAGAATTGAAATAGAAATGAGTAGAGTAGAGTAGAGTAGAGTAGAGTAGAGTAGAGTAGAGTAGAGTAGAGTAGAGTAGTTTATTAGCCAAGTGTGATTGGACACACAAGGAATTTGTCTTTAGTGAATATGCTCTCAGTGTACATAAAGAAAAATAAAATAGAATACATTCATCAAGAACCATAAGCTACAACACTTAGTGATAGTCTCTTTCTCTCTCTCACACACACACACAAACACACACACACACACTCCTCCTCTGGATTCACTGGGATGTTTATAAAATCCCCCTCCTGTGCACACACTCCTTCAGCCTCTTTCTCTCTCTCTCTCTCTCTCCCCCCCCTCCTCTGGATTCACTGGGACGTGTATAAAATCCCCCCTCCTGTGCACACACTCCTTCAGCCTCTTTCTCCCCTCTTTCTGAATTCGCTCAGAAGTTTTTAAAATTACCTCTTCTGTATAGAGACCAGGTTATCAGCCATGTGAGACATACGCTGTGTTTCTATGGCACAGTAATCCCCTCCCCAAACAACATGCAATGCCAATTTAGAAGCCCCGAGCAGCCGAGGCGAAGCAGCAGTCTGGGGGGAGGGGCTGAGCTTGGACAGCCTCAGAGGCAGCCCGCCAGCTCCGAGAGAGAGAGAAAGAGAGGGGGGAGGGAGGGGCTGCTCAAAGCAACAGAAGAAGAAAAATCCGTGAGGGAAGCCCGCGGTCTCCACATGGAGTAAAGTCTTCTCCTCCCTCAGCCATTGGCAACAGCTCCCAAGGACATGCAGGTGGGAATGCGCTCGGCTTGAAGAATATATGCCCCAGTTGCTAGGAGAGCCTCAAGGCAGCTGGAAGCTTTTTCGTAACTTAAAAAAAATCGGGACTTTTTTAAAAAAAGGGGACGTGGGACAAATTGTTCAAAAGAGGGACTGTCCCGCTGAAAGAGGGACTGTCCCGCTGAAAGAGGGACTGTCCCGCTGAAAGCGGGACGTCTGGTCACCTTAGGTATAGTCCAATGTATTTGGAAGGTAATAGTTGCATTTTATGTAGGAATAGTTGCGTATTGTCAAATAGGAAGTAATTTCTCACTAGCTATAATTGTTAACAAGCATGGAAGACTCTGAGATATTTAATTCCTGATTCTTGCTGTTTTAGATGGGGAAGCTCCAGTTCTGCTTCAGCCAATAAATGCAACTGAGAAAACCCAGCTTATTGGTGACAGTCATCGTAGCTATCGCACAGAATCATAAATCAGCAGCTTTCAGAATTTGAAGGATTATAAATGACAAATTCTGGATTATAAAGTATCATCAGAACATGAAAGACATTAGGACACTGTGCACACCATGTACCATAGAGAAGATGCTCTACCATAATATTGTTTCCAAAACTGTGTTGTTGCATGCATGAATACTACAAGCATAGTAGGAACAAACTATTTTTAAAATAAATGCATTTCCAATATTGCTAGAAATATATGACATACAACATGGTATTCTCATCGCATGTAAGAAAGTCCCTAATATTCTGGGTACTTGCATGTAGTATCTAGTGAATTTAAAATCATTAAAGTTGTTATAGTACTGCTTCTTCTCAAGTCCCAGAAGTACTTAAAATGACTGACATCCTTATTTTGCAGTGTTACAATTATTTTGATCTTAGTGTGGTTCTTCACCTCTCTCTCTCTATATATATATATATTTCTTAAAAGCAAGACTGCTTTTCTTACTATTCCTTCAATAGATTGTTTCCCCCAGAGAACACATGTATAAAACAATATGTAATGTTAATAGGTCTGTTTTGTCCATGGAGGATTATTGCATGGGTCTGCTACTATCTTGGAAATGCAGAAAACTCAGAGTTAGGGAATAAATTAATTTGCATTTGGGTATGCTGTAGGTATAAATAATTGAAAAGTTACATCCCTCTTCTATAACTTCAGAAAAGTTATATCCCTCTTCAGCAACTGAAATGCCCATGACTTTACTTCTGTTCAATGAATACGTAATTCATTGATACATCAGATTTCAATTTGACATATTCAAGTTTCATTTTCTACAAAATACTCTACAACCAGAAATCTATTCTTCAACGGTTTTAAACTTATTTACTTACCATGGATATGTCTAATAATTGAAAACCAATATAATTTGTATACCACATCTTGGCTTCTGATACCATCTTGTAATCTAACTCTTAGAATTATATTTAAAGGTTAAATGATGTATATTTTCAGATAAATGTAGATAGATTTAAACTTTAAAGCAATATTTTGTGCATGCAGTTTGGATATAACTTCTGTGTATCAATTATTATTGTTATGCTTTTGCTTAATCAAGGAAAGATTAACAATGGCTGGAAATCTGTCCCATCTTTGGAATGCTATATCTTTTTTTATAAGGACAGTGAAGCAAACTGTTAACAATATGAATTTGTACAGAAATAGTAAGACCAACTCTAAACATCCTACTCCATGGAAAGTGAATTCAGACAACCTCATTTTATCAAACTTACATTGTGTATACATAGAAACAGTCTTGAGAATGGTTTAACTGAAAGATTTCAAGGAGGGCTCAGTTTTGTAGTAAAGACTATGTTGTACAGCATGGGATGTGAACTGAGTTGTGCTTATGGAAAAGAACAAGTTTTCCAGTTGATGAATGCAAATCCAATCATGGCTATTGCCCTGTGGGATGCATATTTACTGAGAAATAAAATCTTAATGCATTTCTTGGATTTTACATCCAAACAATCATGGACATAATTAAGCTAGAAAGTTAATAATTTGAATGAATGACAGAAAAATATTGCAGCAAAAAAGCCAGGTTATCAAAGACTAGTCTAGTGATGTCTAAATAAACATATAGATCTACAATCTGTACAAGAATAAATTTATTCTATTTTAGATAACCTGAAGTCATATAATATTCATTAGCTATTTGACAACATAGCATTTGCTTTTCATTACATGGATAGTAGGACAAGGAATATAAAACAAATCCTGTAAAATGAAAAATGTACAGTAATATAATCTTGATTACATGTGTAGATGTCATTGGCAGTCAATTCAAAATGTACTTTGTATACTGCATTTCATCTTGTGCTGACCAATATATTACTTGAATAAAAATTCCATATAATATCTATGTATCCACTTTTTTCACAAAAAAAATATCTTGTTTTTCTAATTTCCAGAACAGTATCATTTTCTTCTACTGCGATTTCTACTACTACTACTACTACTACTACTACTACTACTACTACTACTACTACTACTACTACTTTGTCCTTTTAAATTGGTTATTTTGGTTTAAGATATAATTTGGCATTGAAGTGGCGCCTGGAAGACTATTCTCCTAAGAAGCCATATATCCAGGATAAAAACAGAAAATGATTTAATGGAATAATTTGAAATGATTGAAATATTAAATACAATTAACTCCATATGTATTTACTAATTTCCCATTTATCACATTAATTTCGGATTCTGCTAAACCCTTGTTCAGTCTGTCCCACTCCTCCTCTCATTGTTGCCTTTTGTGTTGCTCCTATCCTTGTGTGGAGCAATTGCCCAGCCTCTCCAATGCAGGTGTTAATCAGGTTTTCTTTCATTGTCTGCCAAACGGAGCACTTTTTCCTCTCTATGAATTCTTCTTGCTTTCAGTATCTCACTTTTTCAGTTCTTTGAAAAAGGAAACACAGCTCTTTTGTCTGCAATAAAAGGGTACACAACAAGGTATTTTGGTTTAAATGTTTGTTCATTTCATTACATATATTTCTTATAAATGCCCCCCCCCCTCTCCTCCAGATTTCTGTTCTTCATCTTCCTTTCTAGGTCCCTCGACTCTGTGGATATGTGCATCTTCCTCAGGCTTGTCTGCAATTCGCACAACTGATGTATGGACACAAGCCACCAAAGTACAGGTGGATCATAATATTAGTTAGATGCTTATCAAAATGCTTATCTAAATATTGCATTTTCCTTCCATTCCTAAAAGTAACAAAAATCTCCAACTTAAGCTATCTTTTCCCACCATGGATTTTTTTTTTTGTTTCCTTTATAGAAAGCTATGAGCGAAGCTTTAAACTGCACTGGCTTGAGCAGAGATTTGTGCTACAGCAATGAACTCTTCTGCATGGCACGGATGTAGGGGCTGTTTTGACACACACACACACACACACACACACACAACACACACAAACACACACACACACACGAGTTCCGCGTAGCGGTGGTGCCTGTGCTACTACTGTAAATTTAGCAGTTCGTTTTTTTCCTGAGAAGCTCCTTCTCAAATGAAACTCCGTTTGACACTAAGCTTAGTTTCGCTTTATTAAAGTAATGGCAGCAAAAGTGACTTATTTATTCCTAATGCCTTTTTGTTTCCAACCTAAATCATCAGCAAATCCAAAACAAGGGCTTAAATGTTTGTTTCCTCTCAAAGCATGAATGGCAACTTCAGAAATAGTGACAAAGAATAAATTATAAAATAGAACAAAAAGCCTCCTTCGAGCCGGAGTCGAACCAGCGACCTAAGGATTTCAGTATGAGTAACTCTACAGTCCTCCGCTCTACCAGCTGAGCTATCGAAGGGATACATTTAGTTGCTTTTTTCTACTGAGTGTAAAGAGCGTAAATTTGCTTGTTGCATAGAAAGCCGGTGAGATCGCAAGATGGCGCTGAAGATCGTGTGGTTCGAAAATGTTCTGGTTTCTTGGGTGAAATCAGTGGCTTAGTGTTTCTGCGACTCCAAAATGGGAGAAGCGTGTCCGCAGACAACTAGGAAAGCAAGAAGGGCCCCGAACTATGGGATTGATAAGCGAAAGGGACAAAAAAGCGAAGCGTATTTTTAATACATATTTTAAAGGAGATAAATCCACTAGAATCGAAGAACTTATATGAGCTCAAAGCGAAATGGATATCCTACGTTTCTTATCTGTTTCAGAGTCTTTTCAAAATAATTAGCAGCTAAAGTGTCTAAACAGAAAACAGAAAATTATAAGTTAATTTATTTTATGCAATGGAAAACAATCTGATTTGAGCTATGCCGTTTGTACATGTAAAATAAAGCAATTCAAGAGTCGAAGGAAAATCTAGACCCAGTGCATTGTTACTAATGATATATCAAGTTTATTCTGAACTAGATTCGAAAGCTGCCTTACCAGGTTTGAAAAAAACAACATTTCATGAACATTGTTTAATATATATACATTAACATTAAAGGGCTCCCGTCATTTGCAAAATAAAGTCTCCGAGCCAGGCAGGAGTCGAACCTACAATCTTCTGATCCGTAGTCAGACGCGTTATCCATTGCGCCACTGGCCCTCCGTGAGAAACTCTTTCTTGTAAAAATCTAAAATAATAAAAATGTATTGGTTCAGTGAGCTTTTAGATTTGATTTGAGTTTCTTCCATATATCAGATTACACTGATTGCTGTAAAAATTGATTCAGGAATGCTTCTGTGCTCTGTTTATTTTCTGCAAATGCGGTTACAATGATGTGGAAATAGTTAATACAAAGTCCACTCTATTTCGGCAGCTTATATATCTCTTTCGAAACATCCTTTTCGTTCCTTCGATAGCTCAGCTGGTAGAGCGGAGGACTGTAGAGTTACTCGTATTGAAATCCTTAGGTCGCTGGTTCGATTCCGGCTCGAAGGAGGCTTTTTGTTTTTTGTTTTCTTTCCTATGCACAATGTTATTGGTGGGATATACCCATTGAAGAATGCGTTCTGAAACCAATTTAAATTCCACACGTTTTAATGGAGGAAGTAAATAACATTTTCATGTGAAATAAATCTTCACATCTGGCATCCAACTGGACTAATGAAGAACTATGTCAGATGCCCAGTTAGAGAAAGAAGGAAAATAAGGGATGTCTTTCTAAACATTCAATCAGAAACTCTCAGTATGTTAATACTTCACCTAATTAATCAAAGATATATTTCAGCCTTCATTCTACGCTGTTGCTTTAATCATAAATGTAAAAAATGTCTAAAGTGTAAAAAAAGGAATGAAACACACAGGTGGAGAAAAATTAGTCTATAAATTGAGTTTGGAACCTTAATTGCTATGGTGAGTGTTGGAGTAGAATTAGGATCATAGATCCGGGAGAAGTACAGGGATATTCACACATACTGATCTGCCTCTCTCTCTCTCACACACACACACACACACACACACACACACACACACACACACACACACACACCCTTTCAGAGTAACAAAGTTAACAGGAAACCTTGTCGATTTTCTCCAGCTTACAGTCCCTTTCAACAAAAGCTTAACATTTGTCTTAGAATAAAAGGTGCTATTACTCTCTCACGCACACATTATTGTAATGGGAGCCAGAGAGATAGTCTTTATCTGATAATCATCAGATACATTAAAGACATTCTTGTACAGATAGTCCTCACATACTTACTGCAGTTGGGACCAGCAACTCCATGAATAACCGGCATGGTTGTAGAGTGAAATGCCACATGACCAAGCCACACTTATGTCAGTTTCTTCATTCCAACTGCTGTCATTAAGCAAATCACCCACAATCATTAAATGCAATGTCACATAACAGTGATTGGCAACCTCCTGCCACCTTCCACATTGACTTTGCTTGTCAGAAGCTGGCAATGAAGATCACAAAACAGGATGACATGACTGGGATGCTGCAACTGTCATAAATAAGCACTAGTTGCCAAGCACCTGAATCACAATCATGACTGCAGGGACACTGCAATAGCCACAATTTAAAAGACCAGTTCTAAGTCTCATTTTTCAGCACTGTGGTAGCTTTGAGTGGTCGTTGAACAAGTGTCGATAAGCAAGGATTACCTGGATTTAACTTGCTTTGTAAAGGTTTGTCAAGCAATTCATGCCTCTTTCATGGAATTTTAGGAGAAGTGTAGGTTTACATATAGCTCTGATTTGGTGCCCAATATTCCTCATATTCCATATGTCTTTTTTATTTATTGTGAAAAAAATAGCTAAGGACAAAAATGTACATAGAGATTCTCAGTCATCCAGGTCACAATTGTCCCAAAGTTGATTTCTTTTTCAAGAGGCAACTGGACTTTCTGGTTTTTCTTTGAAGATGTTTCACTTCTCACCCAAGAGGCTTCTTCAGCTCTGACAGTGCAGTGAGCCATGTGCAGATCTGCAGATCAAACAAAACAACCACTTCATAAACACATGGCACAACATAGAACAAGTCCATTAGAACTAGATTCAGCAGTCCATCTGCATCTAAAAGACAAAGGCCACGCTTTTGAAGATAGCAAAGTCCACATTTTTGACAGAAAGGACTGCTGATTTGAAAGAGGGGGCAAAGTGGCCATCTATTTCAAACTTGAACAGCTCTCTCTCAACAGAGGGAGACGGATACAGCATCATCTATCTCCAGTTTACAACACAATCCTTTCAACAGTTCCAAGAAGGCTCCACACCCATTTGCACTACTCATGTGACTCTGATAATACAGAAAACATCCAGTGGCCTCAACAACTCTCTAAAAGAATGCAAATGACCAGCTGTCTACAAACAGTATAACTCCTTCTATCCCCCACCATCCAGTCAGAACTGAAGAAGCTTCTTGGATGAGAAGCGAAATGTCTTCAAAGAAAAAAACAGAGTCTAGTTGCCTCTTGGGAAAAAAAAAGACATATTTGGGACTAAGGACGAAGAGTGTCCTTTGATTAGTAGTATTTTAAGGAGGGCACATTCAGACAACCAGTTTAATATACAGTCCTTCAGTCCGTGAGTTAGCACAAAAATGAGGATGATGCTTTCCATTCAGTTCTATCCAAATATGGAGAGCCTAGCTCTCTCCATATTTGGTTTTTGGGAAGTTTTTTTTAACTATTGACCATTCCAAGCATAACTGCTTTAGTTGTTAATGCTCTAGATTTCATGTTCATCTTTGTTGTATGACCCCGTGCAATTCAACACTTTAATTCTAGACTGCATTCACTGCTTTTATCAATCTATGATCTTACGAAGGGAAATTCTTTGCATGCATTCAGTCTTTTCACCATAAATTGTTATTTTAATATTTCCATTCTTCACAATGATCATGAAAGCTTGATCTTTTTGATGTTCAGTAAGAGGCCAAATTCCCACTTCCTTCTTTAATCCTTTTAACCAGATGTTTCTGGCCTTCTTTTGTTTCTGAAAGGACAGTTGTGTTATCAGCATGTCCAAAGACTGTTTGTGTTCCTTCCCCCAATCTTTTCTCCAATTTTTGATGCTTCAAGTTCCAGCTTTCTCATTATTATTTCTGCATACAGGTTGAATAAGAAAAGTGAAATTATGCAACCTTGTCACACTCCTTTCTCTAATTTTAACCAATCAGTATCTCCACATAGTGTTCTCACAGTGCCTTCTTGTTCTGTGTACGGTGACTGCATCAAATTGTCTAGATGTGCTGGTACCCCTAGATCTTCTAGGATTCTCCACATGTTGTCATGAGCAACAAATCAAAGACTTTCTTTTAGCCAATACAGCAGGTATAGAAGTACTTTTGATATTCTTGAAATCTTTTCCATGATCCAACATACATTTGCAGTGGGATCACAAGGGCCATTACCCCATCTGGAGTCACCTTGAACATCTGGTACTTCCCTTTCAATGGACAGTGCCAGTTGTTGTTGTATAATCTTAAGGAATGCCATGCTAACATGAGGGATGAAGGCAATTGTACAATACTTGGAGCAATCCATGAAGTGGCCTTTTTGGCAATGGAATGAACACTGATAATTTCCAATCCTGTGTTAGTTTCCCATATTTTCTGTCAGAAGCCTATGATGGTTATAGGCCTCAGCCATTTTGCAGGGATAGTATTAACACCTGGGGCCTTGTGGTTTGGCAGTTGGCTCACTGCCCACACACATTCTTCCTGAGGGATGGTTGATTTTATTTCTTCTTCTCTTTCCTCATCATCTGAGGTGGCTGAACCTCTTTGTTGCTGCCATACAATTCTTCTCTATATTCTCACTAAAGTATGCCAGCATAAATAGCTCAATTTCAGTAGCTGGTCTCTACTCTGCCTTTTTAAAGCTGTATTGACTGGTGGATTCCGTGTTAGTAGGGGGGAAAAAACATCTACCATCTACTTTCCCTAAGTGGACTGATGCTATGATTGGGGACTAAGGTTGTGCAAAGAGGCAAGCTTTCCCAGATGGTTAGTCCCACATCTGATGCAAATACAGAGGTTCAGCATTTGTATGATTATGTCATTACACACATGCCATCATTTATTCCCCCCACTCCCCACCTTTGTTCCCCACAGTCACCCATGTGTTCTATGACTAAATTTCTCAAAGGTTATTACAAAAATACAATGTAATATACAGGCATGAATAATATTTTACACGCATAAAAACAACCTGAAGATTATGTCAGAAGATGGTTCATCTAGTTCAACGTTATGCCTCTAGCAATGACACAACACATAAATCTGGACAGCTTATCCGGAAGGTATAACAGGGCCTGCCAAATCTCCCATGCCATTCATTCTCACATCTGATCAAGTGATATTGCCTGTAGCAATGAAGGCTCAGTTATCATGGCTGTGCATTTATTTAATGTATAATGTGATCATAGCCTTCATTTGATTGGCTACGTTGGTTCACTGACATTCCTAGTGCTCAATGAACAAACATAGCCAAATAGTCAGGTTACCTATTTAGGAATCAGACAATTTTATTCTAATAAAACCACATAAGGTCTGAAAATGTTAAAACAGAAATGTTAAGACAGGTTAGAGGCAAAAGACCTCTGAGGTCCTATTGTTTATTCATAATAATATTGTTTGTTGCAGAATTTGGCAAATGCATTAACTGAATATTATATTGTTTAAAATAATAAAATAATTTCTTTAATCTATATTAACCAAACACACTGGTGCTGCTATGTAGTCATCAAAATTCACACAATTAAATACAACATAGTTGTAAAAATCCCATTAATTTTGCTCATCCTCCTAGGTCTAGGTGTGTGATGGTGAACCTATGGCATGCATGCCAAAGGTGGCACACAGAGCCCTCTCTTCTGGCAGGCACGCAGGCGCCCCAGGTCAGATCTCCATGGCTTTCTTTCGTGAGCTTCTGTTTCCCTGCTAACAACGAAACAGAAGCTCACAAAAGAAAAAAAGATCTTACCGCTTGCTGCACTCCCGGTGTTGGGATGTCCTGCCTCCCACCAGTCAGCTGGTCTTCGCGTCTCTGCTGTGCATGCACGCATGCCTACACATGTGTGTGCATGTCCACATATGCGCACTTCCGTGCATGTCTATGCAGACACACATTTGCACATGTTCATGCATGTGCACGTTCATGCATGTCCATGCAAGCATGCATTCATGCATGTTTGCACATGTGTGCATTCACGCATGTGCGTACCTTTCAGTTTGAGCATGCGCAAGCACGCAGTTTGGGCACTCGGTGTCTAAAAGGTTCACATCTAGGTTATGCTTCATATCCTTTCCATTAAACCAATATTTCTCAACCTAAGCAACTTCAAGATCTGTGGACTTCAACTCTCAGATTTCTCCCGTCAGAACTTATGGGAATTCTGGGAGTTGAGGTCCACACATTTTAAAGTTGCTCAGGTTTGTTTTGTTTTTTAGAAAAAGATCACATAACAATGTCGTCTTCTTGGATCAAGGGTTTCTGCTGTGGGAAGTTATCATCCAGCCCTCTCCCAGAAAAATGAAAAATGAAATATCCTCGGAAATATTGAAAAGGCAGAATATTTCTCTGGATATGAAAAGAAACATCAAATGCACATGCGTGAAAATGGGAAATGGCTGCCGAGCCTCATTGCTCTGGCTTACAGAAAAATAACAACGGAATAAACTTGGGGAGCAGGACCTCGGACATGGTAAAGGAGGGGTCCCTGCAAGAGACCAGCCTCTGGGCTATCTGGGGAGGTAACTACCTGGGGGGGGCTGCCTTCGGGCGGCTCCTGGACGGCGTTGCCTCCCTTGGCGGCTTCTTTGTACTTTTCGGCTGCAGCTGGCCGGCGGCGGCGGAGACGGCATTGCGCGGGCGGCGACGGTTTCGGCCTCGTTGCCCTGGGAGGCATTGGACTTGTGCTGAGCGGTGCCGGTGTGTCAGTTTGTGCCCCAAAGAGGGGGTGGGGAGCTCTACAGGAATGTCTGCTTGAACTGGGGGGCTGGTTTCCTGCCCCCACTGCAGTTCTTCTGACCCCCCCTCCTTCCCTTTTGGCACAGCGTTCCTTCTACCTTGCCGCTGCTGCTGCAGGGGTCCACGCTGCCCTACTTTTCGCCTGCTTGGACTGTGACCCCGAGAGCTCGGCGACTGGCCTTCTGTTGTGGCCAGTGTCATCTGCTGCTGCTACTGCCTCAGGAGCACTGCTCCAGACCATCTTATTCCTGGCACCCTTATTCTGGATAGGCAGCGCGCCTGGGGTTTAGACCCCCTCCAATGGCCGCCATTGCTGGCCCTGACTGGTGCCTTCTTCGCCTTCTTCTCGCCGGTTTGTCTTCCGAGCAGCTGGCACCCACCCACCCTTCCTGCAGCCGCAGACCCTGGGCTTTTGGACT
Source organism: Thamnophis sirtalis (assembly GCF_051295495.1). Taxonomy (NCBI): domain Eukaryota; kingdom Metazoa; phylum Chordata; class Lepidosauria; order Squamata; family Natricidae; genus Thamnophis; species Thamnophis sirtalis. The sequence continues at coordinate 135,483,859 of NW_028261382.1, read as the reverse complement.
TACGAACTAGTTCCATTTGTTCGACCAGCATCACCCCCGCCGGGAGGGGAAATGGGATCTACGGACATGGGAGTGGGGCGGAACATTACGGTCACAATGGGAAGGGGCAGGTACAGCAGGAACTTCAGGGCTAGCCATTACCGGGGAAGGAGGGTCCACTACGTTGCAGCGATCCCTCCTTCCGGCCCTGTTAGTTCCACTCCTGGGCCAGATGGCAAGAGTGGTCAGGGCCCTGGTCTCAGGCTGCTGTTTCTAAATGCCAGGTCTGTGGTTCACAAGGCTCCCCTCGTCCGGGACCTAATATTAGATGAGAGGGCAGACCTGGCATGTATTACTGAAACCTGGCTGGGCCCGGAGGGAGGAGTCCCCCTCACTGAAATGTGCCCAGAAGGGTTTCAGGTGCTTCATCAGCTGCGACCCCAGAAAAGGGGTGGGGGAGTGGCTATCATCATCCGAGGGACATTAGTTCCTCGTAGGATCCCTGCTCCGGAGCTTGTCGGGTGTGAGTCCTTGTTGGTGAAATTGGACCTTGAGGGTCAAGTGGGCCTGTTGCTAACATACCTTCCTCCCAACAGCATTGCAACAGCCCTCCCCTCGCTCCTCGAGTCAGTAGCAGAGCTGGCCATAGAGTTTCCCAGGCTTATGGTGCTGGGGGATTTCAACCTGCCTTCGCTCGGTGGACACTCTGATGGGGAGTTCATGGCTTCCATGACAGCCATGGACTTGACCCAAGTAATCCAGGGTCCGACTCACTCAGCGGGGCACACACTTGACCTCGTATTCCTCTCAGAGCAGTGGAGACGTGATCTAGATTTGAGGGGCATTAAGATCTTGCCCTTGTCATGGTCTGATCACTTCCTATTGAGGCTTGACTTTCGGAGACCAATCCCCCACTGTAGGGAGGAGGAACCGATTAGGTGGTTCCGCCCCAGGCACCTGATGGACCCTATGGGATTTCAGACAGCGCTTGGAGAAATACCTGACACTCTCGTCCACAATCCAGTAGAGTCCTTAGTCGCTGCTTGGAATACAGCGGCGGCACGGGCCCTAAACCAGATTGCGCCTTTACGGCCTCTCCGAGGTAGTGGATCCAGGAGAGCTCCTTGGTTCACCGAGGAACTCCAGGAAATGAAGCGCCAAAAGAGACGCCTAGAACTCTGAGTCAGATCAAGCACTGATGAGAGCCTTTATCAGGACCTATCTCGTGGCAATACGGGCGGCAAAATGTGTGCATTTTGCCTCTCATATTGCATCTGCTGAATCGCGCCCAGCCGCCTTGTTTAGAATAGCGCGCTCCTTCTTGAAAGGGAGGGATGTGGACGACCCTTTACAAGGTAGAGCTGAGGAATTTGTTCAGTTTCTAACGGATAAAGTCGCTCGGATTCGGACAGATCTGGACTCCAATTGCACGGTACCAGCCGAGCTACCGGGGGAAGGTCTTGATCGAATTTTATGCAGCGAGTTTCAACTTGTCGCTCCTGAGGAAGTGGACAAGGCCATGGGAGCAGTGAGTGCCTCCACCTGTATACTGGACCCGTGTCCCTCCTGGCTGGTCTCGACCAGCAGGGAGGTGACACGTGGCTGGATCCAGATGATAGTTAACACGTCTCTCCGGGAGGGGTCCTTCCCGCACCTCCTAAAGGATGCGGTGGTGAGACCCCTCCTGAAGAAACCTTCTCTGGATCCAGCCATTTTGAGTAACTATCGTCCAGTCTCCAACCTCCCCTTTGTTGGGAAGATTGTTGAGAAAGTGGTGGCCTTTCAACTCTGACAGTCCTTGGATGAAACCTATTATCTGGATTCTTTTCAGTCCAGTTTCAGGCCTGGTTACAGCACAGAAACTGCTTTGGTCGCGCTGATCGATGATCTCTGGCAAGCCAGGGATAGGGGTCACTCCTCTATCCTTGTGGTTCTTGATCTCTCGGCAGCCTTCGATACCATCGACCATGGTATCCTTCTGCGACGGTTGCGGGAGGTGGGAGTGGGAGGCACCGTTCTTCGGTGGTTCTCCTCCTACCTCTCGGACAGGTCGCTGTCAGTGTTGGTCGAAGGGCAGAGATCGACCCCTAGGCCCCTCAATTATGGGGTGCCGCAGGGTTTGGTCCTGTCCCCTCTCCTATTTAACATCTACATGAAGCCACTGAGTGAGATCATACACCGGAACGGGATTAAATATCATCAATATGCAGACGATACACAATTGTATCTGTCCGCCCCCTGCCAACTCAGTGAAGCGGTAGAAGTGATGTGCCAGTGCCTGGAGGCTGTCAGGGTCTGGATGGGAATGAACAAGCTTGCGCTCAATCCTAATAAGACCGAGTGGCTATTGATGCTCCCTCCCAAAGATGGTCCAGCTATTCCATCTCTCAGCCTGGGGGGTGAAATTATACGCCCCTCAGAGAGGGCTCGCAATTTGGGAGTCCTCCTGGATCCGCAGCTGACTTTAGAACACCATCTGTCGGCTGTGACCAGGGGGGCCTTTGCCCAGGTTCGCTTGGTGCACCAATTGTGACCCTATCTGGACCGGGAGGCCCTTCGGATAGTCACTCACGCCCTCGTCACCTCAAGATTGGACTACTGTAATGTACTCTACATGGGGCTGCCCTTGAAGAGTGTTCGAAGACTTCAGCTTGTCCAGAATGCAGCCGTGCGAGCGATTGTGGGTGCACCTCGGTACACCCATGTTACACCTATCCTCCGTGAGCTGCACTGGCTGCCCATTGGTCTCCAGACACGCTTCAAGGTGCTAGTTGTTACTTTTAAAGCCCTACATGGTATTGGACCTGGTTACTTGAGAGACCGCCTCCTGCCAGTCACCTCCCAAAACCTATTAGATCCCACAGACTAGGCCTCCTCCGAATTCCATCTGCCGGCCAATGTCGGCTGGCAACCCCCCGGGGGAGGGCCTTCTCTGTGGCTGCTCTGGCCCTATGGAACGATCTCCCCATTGAGATCTGGACCCTTACTACCCTTCCGGCCTTCCACAAAGCAACTAAGACCTGGCTGTTCCGGCAGGACTGGGGCTGTTGAATTATCCAGCCCCATTCGAGGTTACGACTGTTGTTGAATTTTAAATTGCTGTTTTCTATTTTTATTTTTGTACCCCCTCCCCTTTTTATTGTTAGCTGCCCTGAGTCTTCCGGGAATAGGACGGCATACAAGCCAAATAAATCAAATCAAGTCAAACATGTTTTAAAGGACAGAATAGTTGCCTGTAGCTTCCTGCCCATCCCCACTTTCTCAATGGACCATTGAGAGGGACAGGCTAGTCCACTTTACATAATAAAGACTTATCCACTGCAGCCCCAGGGGGGATGGGAGTAAAGGCATGATAATGTTGAAACTTTACTCAACTGACCACAAGGCATCTGAGAACTCATCCATACCTGGATTCAAAACACAGCCTAGAGAGTAGCCCCTGCATGGCCCCATGGGAGTCTGACAACCAATCAGAATACATTTCTTACACAGGAACAGGAAACAGAGAGGTGGGCCTAAACAGGGTATAAAAAGCCTAGCAAGCCCCTCCTTCAGCCTTCTCCTCTTCTCCACCAACATTGAAGCATGTGATCACCTTTTCTGTTCAGGGCTCAAGCCATGTGGCCCTGTCCAACAATAAACCATCTTTCCAAGCAGCCTCCATGTCTCGAGTGTCTTTTTCCCCACTTGGAACCGAACCCAGAAGGACATTTCTTTCAACACTGCCTTATCTTGGCAGAGCTTGTCCTCTAGAACATCAGCCCTTCAGGGAATTGGGTCATCTGGATCCTATCAGCTTTTTGTGAGGCTCTTAGGTTTTCTTAGGAGTTTGGACAATCTCAGCTGTGAATGGGATTTTGGGGTTGAAATATATCATTTATCTTGGGCATCATAGACTATTGTTTTTAAATGTTGAGTTTTTAATCTTATGCCACCCAGAGTCATTTTTGTAAGATTGGCAGCCATATAGATTCTATACATATATACAGAGTAAATAAGTAAAATAAAATTATTTTAATTTTAATTTTTGAATATTAGCATTTTAATATTAGCATTTTCTTTAAATTCACCATTTTACTACAATCCTGAATTTATCAAGAAGTAAGTCTAGAAGGGCTTACTTTCAATTCTGTGTAAGTTTTGTGCGGGCACTTTTTCTGAATATTCAAAATAATGCATTACATTTTCTCATACAATAAAAATGCTAAGTACAAAGTAAATATAAAACTTTTGCAGAGTACAGTTTGTTACAGTAAAGCATGGTAGATATTTGGCCTAAAGTTATGATGCAAACTGCTCTTACACTTCTTTGATGAAGTATTAGCAAATAACAGCACAGATGGCTTTGCCCTAAGATTAGGCCTCATATGCCAGACGTGATCAGGAAAACTGTCATTTTAAAAATAACTTTCAAACAAGTGCCAAGTGTTGAGTGATGCATATGTCTAATAAACAGCTAGAAACATAGCAATGCCCAGGGCTGGAACTTAGTCCTGGAAGTGAAATATGGCCATGGAATTATCACCTAGATTCAGCCAACAATGGCAGCATGCCATCACCATTTTTCTAAGTAACCAGGGAAAAGCCTCCAATTTTGGGGTGTATGGGTATGTGGAGAAAGAGAGAAAGAGATGAAAGAGAGATGGAGAGAAAGAGAGGCAGAAATCAAACATGTAAATATGTATGTACCAAAAATACCATCAAAGCTTATGTACCTAGAATATTGCTAAAGAGTTGGTATTGAATGAAATTGATGTTTGTTAGTTTCAGCTTTTTATCTTGCTGTTCATATCAAAACTCTCCAAATGAATTTGCAAACAGTAATAATAACAAGAATGTGTAGATAAAAATGCCAGTTAATCTAAACATCTGGCTGACTGTGAGACAAACCACAGTAATAATAACTTGTGTGGTAATTGCTGCAATCTCACAGCATCCAGTTGAAAACAGGCTCTTTCCACTTGAGCAGAATGGCTCAACAGCAGAGAAACAAAATATCAGCTCCTAATTGACAAGATGATTTTGGAATGGCATAATGGCATATCTGCCCTCTCATGATGCCCGGAGGTTGTAGGATGTAGATGAGGGATAACAGACTTAAACTGCATCCTGGCAAGACTGAGGGGCTTTGGGTGCATGGAGCGTCAGGATCTGAATGTTTGTCATTTTTAGTTCTGGATGCGGTTGCACTACCCTGTTCAGATCTAGTTTGCAACCTAAAGGTTCTCCTGGACTCACCTTGTCCTGCTCAGAGACCAGGAGAGCTTTTCCACAGCTTCTGTTTATGCACCTGGAACATGACTTCATGGGCTCAGTTACTCAAGCCCTGGTGACCTTTCGCCTGGACTATTGCAATGTACTATCGTCTGGACTACAGTACATGGAGCTACCCTTGAAGTCTATTTGGATGCTTCAACTAGTGCATAGGCTAGGAACAGAAGCAGTCTTTGGGGCCCCTATAGTATATCTCTGGTCTGCAAACTTCACTGCCTACCAGTGTCCTTCCAATTGCAGTTCAAGATGTTGGTTATGACCCTTAAAGCCCTTGATGGCATAGATCCAGGCTACCTGATGAACTGCCTTGTTCTGTTTCACAAGTCTGAAACACAATCAATATTGAGTGTTTAACTTTATCTAAGGAATTCTATTTTCTTCATTGCAATGCTCTAAAAATAATGAGATCATTTGTTTAACGACCATTTGAAATAATTGAAAAATGTGACTTATGAGTAGTCCTTGCAGCAGGCCCATGGTCACATAAGCAAAATTCAGATGCTTGGCAACTGACATGTATTCACAATAGTTAAAACATTCCAGGGTCACGTGGTTGCCATTTACAAGGTTCCATGTTGGCTTCCAACAAGCAAAGTCAGTGGGGAAAATTCAGATTTGCTTAACAACTGCCTGATTCACTTAACTGCAGTGATTCACTTAATAATCATGGCAAAAATGGTTATAAAATCAGGTTCAACTGATTTTTAACTGCCATGCATTAACAACAACAAAAATCTGGTCTAAATTGTGGTTGTAAGTCGAGGACTATCTATACTATAGTCCCATCCTCATCGAAATAAGGTATAAGATTGAGTGGTGGCTACTCAGTTAGAGATACTCAGCTTTAACTAATTGAACAATCATTGCAAGGACTGTCTCTTTCTCTAGGCTTTTTCTTCTTGTTGTATATTAAATGTTGTTTAGTTAAACATTTTTGTAGAGATTTTTCTTTTAATGACTGGAATGCATCTTCCTATAAGTTTATTTATATTACACATTATCTTGAACGTGAGATTCACCAGCTTAGAGAAGTCCAAGCAGAGTTCTAAAATTATAGAATTTAATAATAAAATCACCCAATTCATAGGACAGTGTCCTGACTAATAAATATTTTTCCATTGAGTAAAAAGGTAAGTAAGCAAACAAAAAGGAAAAAAAACCTAATGATTTCACCTATAAAAGTTTTCATTCTTATGACAGGCAGGAAGTTGCAACAAGCACATCAGAGAGCTAGGGATTGTTGATACATCTGTTTTCTTGCCTGTCATATACTTTATTTAACCAACTGAAAGTAAATATCAATTCTTTAAAAATAAATGTCAACTCCAGTCAGAACTGAAGAAGCTTATTGGATGAGAAGAGAAATGTCTTCAAGGAAAAACAAAAAAGTTGCCTTAGTTATCAAGTTGCCTCTTAATAAAGCACTTTTGGATTAATTCTTAATAGCACCATTTTTTCTAACTACTTCAATTTGAATGGCAAACAACTAGAAAATATACAAGAGGTTACTTTAATTAAGACACAGCGCTACTAATAAAGCCTTCATTTTCTCTTAAAATGCAAGTGATCATACTATGTTATGATGATCATACAACATTTGTAAGCTGTTACCTATTTGAATAGTTTTTTGACCCTGAAGTTTTATTTGGAGAAGGCTATCCTAAGACAGGTGAGCCTTTTTTTACCACTTCTCATTTAGTGACTGCTTAAATTTACAATGGTACTGAATGAATAATACTGATGACCACTTCTCAAAGTTCCCACCATCGCACTGACGGCTGCAATCCAGACACACACCCAGCTTGTCTTTACAACATTGGCGTGTCCTGCAGTTACATGATCACTATTTGCAACTTCTTTGCCAGCTTCCTACAAGCAGAGACAATGAGGAAGCCAGCAGGAGACTGTCAAGAGTGACCAGGTGACATTCTCATGTAACTACTTGTGGTGATTCCCTTAACAATAGCAACTGTTGTGCAGGCATTAAATTGTGCTCGATAACCACATTGCTTACCAAAGAAAATTCCAGTGCCAGTTGTTGTTGTCAAATGAGGATTGCCTGAAATATTTTTGTTCAGTATTGCCTTGTGTCACAAGGTAGCTTACAATGGTAAAATCTTTTGCATATATATATATATATATATATATATATATATATATATATATATATATATATATATATATATATATATATATATATATATATATATATATATATATATATATATATATACATACATACATACATACATACATACATACATACATACATACATACACACACACACACACACACACACACACACACACACACACACACATACATACATATTCCAAACATTTATAAACTTTAGGATCTAAAATCGCCAGGCAGCTATTTGTAAAATAAAAAGGTTGAAATTGAATTCCGCTTATGCTGACTATATGGACACAACCATGCAAGAAAGAAAAGATATAAATGCAACTCTGAAGAATTAAAAAAAATCAACTCAGGGAAAAGCTTAAAAGAAGAAATCAATCTTCAGAGTGCATATATTTTGGGGATCATGCAGCGATTCTCACTAGGCTAAGGAGGATACTTAGAAGGAGAAAGGAATAACCGTAGATTTGTTATGCACAAAACGTAATACTGAATGCCATTTATTTTACAGCATCTTGTGATTTCCATGTTGGAATGAAAGCTTTAAAGAATGATAAGAACAACTTCCATTCATTAGTGACTTTCACACACCAGTTTTGCCAAAGACAGAGTTGTACATCTGTGGAAACGTTGCTGGCAACTGTCAAAATCTTCCTCCTTTCCCCCTTTCCCTACCCCCTTCCATACCAAACACAAGAATGTGGTTCTCTCACTCTTGTAGGCTGTCACCTGTCTAAATCTGTCTTTGTGTCAGAGGCATATATGGAGAAAGTGAGTCTGGCAGCCAATTGCATTCTGCTTCTAAAATAAACTCTGCTCCTTTTGCTCTCCATTAAAACAATGTCCTCCAGGGAAAGAGTTTTCAAAGGAGATTTGATCTTGCCAGCTTTGGAATTCTTTTGAGCGACCTAACCCGGAAGCACCCTGATTCTGAGCTTATGAGCCTTGCAATTGCCAGGAGATGAGCGCCACTCTGAATTATAAGTCTTTTTCTAAAGAGCAGCAAACTATGGATAACTTGGAGAAGCAGCTTATTTGTCCCATCTGTTTAGAAATGTTTACTAAGCCAGTGGTTATCCTTCCATGCCAGCACAACCTCTGTAGAAAATGTGCCAGCGATATCTTCCAGGTATGTTGATTTAAACATTGAAGCCTCCAATTAACCTTATATCTAGTTTAGTGATGTCATACTACAAAATCGGGAGACTTTTACAGTGATGGTTTAATTACCAGGATTTTATTTAAATAAGGAAAAAATTAATTAGAGAGAAAGTTGTTTGTTATTTATCTTATGTGTGATTTTGGATCCCTTGCATTTGGAAATGTCCCTTTTATTTATATGAACTGAACTGTTACTTCAAGTATTTAGAGCTATTAACACATAAACTCATTCCTGTTGTTCCTCAACACCTCTAAAAATGGCAAATTTCTCTTAGCTTACTTTGTCATATTATTAGCTTCCAAGCATTGAACAAAATGATACTGAAACTTATTTATCTTTTTTTCTACTTTTTCGAGATTTGGCCTCATGTGAAGTCCACTAATACCATAACAGTGACTACATTAAAACATTAGATCATACCTTAAGTAGATGGTGTGATAAGTATCTTGTGATGTACAGAATGATTGAGAAATAATATACAATTTACAACTTTGTTTTACTGCTTGGCAAGAACAGGCCTCCAATCCATATCTTCCAACCAGAGGAGGTACCACTGTGGCTTCAGGAGGTCGATTTCGCTGCCCTTCCTGTAGACATGAGGTAATTCTTGACAGGCATGGAGTGTATGGCCTTCAAAGAAACCTGCTGGTGGAAAATATAATTGATATATACAAACAGGAATCTTCCAGGTAATTAACATTTTTTATCTTTGAAAGATCATTTAACAATCCCATTTAATTTAGTGATGTTTGCCTTTGAAATGCATGGAATTAGACTTCTCAAGAGTTAAAAGCAGAGAATTCTGAAAAATTCAGGCTTGGGAGTTGTAATATTAAGCAGTTATGAAGGGAAAATTGTAATAAGTATGAACAGCAGTCTTCATCAGGTCTTTCTAACTGTCCAAGAAATAATTCTAGACACTAAGTTTTGCTTGCTATCATTATGTGTCCTATAGGCAGAGGTGGTATTCAGCAGGTTCTGATCAGTTCTGGAGAACTGATAGTGGAAATTTTCAGAATTTCAGAGAACTGGCAAATACCACCTCTGACTGGCCCTGACGCCATCTATTCTCTGCCTCCCAAGTCCCAGGTGATCCGGAGGGAATGGGGATTTTGCAGTAATCTTCCCCTGGAGTGGGGAGGGAATGGAAATTTTACAGTATCCTTCTCCTGCCACGCCCACAAAGCCATGCCATGTCCACCAAGCCACGCTCGCAGAACCGGTAGTAAAAAAAATTAATCACACCACTGCCTTTAGGCCTATCTTGCCCAGCACTACTTTTTAGAGGGTCCTTTTAAAAAGCTAAAAATTAATACCAGCAAAAAGAGGCCTAATACCTCCTTCTGTGCTCTTCTTTATTCCATTGATTGGCATCTATCTCTCCCCACAAATCATTTATGTTTGGGCTACAAGCCTATCTCTTGTGTTGATCAAGAAGCTTAAAATACATAGAGTACAATACTTGTGCCAAATTGTCACAAATAGAAAATACCCTAAATATATCTGTGAAGGTTAGCAACTTTAGGAAGGGGCTCCTCAAACCTGTCCATAGAACTGTGGTATATGATTCCATGTGAAAGCATGTCTCGTTTCTCTACAAATGGAACATTTGCTATATCACTAGACTTTTCGGTCCAGATCAAGACTATTAGACAGCAATAACATTTTGATAACTGTAATATTAATGCTTGGAATTATACTATATTACTGTATAGGAATTTTAAGACAGTGTGCAGACATTAAGCATTGAGGGGAGGGAGGGGAAAGGAGGATGGAACTAAGACTTAAGGATGTTGTCTCCTTGTTCAACAGCTACATAAAGATCATTAGTTTTTATATTAGTCTTCTATATGAGTCTTCACTTTATTCTGCTGTATTATTGGCCTGGGTCTCAGTCTGTAAAGAACTTAAGGTTGCTTTACTTCAAACATTTTAACCAGGGTAGTTTGATATCTATTCCTTGAGTTTATGATCAAGTAAAATTCCTTGTGCTCAGATATGATTTAAAAAATGGTTCAATATATGAATGGCATGTATCAAATAAGACAATTATGTCTAATAGAGTCTGTATAGCAAGGAGATATGGTGGAATGTAGTCTGGATTCCCAGGAGAGAGGGGTTGAGAGAAAGAAAGCTAAGGCAGCTCCGCCCCAGCAATTCTCAAAGTATATCTTTAATTATGCGAGTAGTTGCTTTGGTTTGGCAAAGTTTCTGTCTGTAGATGAGGAACAATAAAGGAAACTGCTTAGAACAGACCTGGGCATTTTACAGCCAAGGACTACATCTGCCAGTTGGTAATGGCTCAGGGAGATTGGCACTGACCATATAGTAATGTATTCTTTGCATTCTACTACTAATCTGACAGAAGGATTGTGAGGTCTGATTGGTTTATGACATCTCATATCTTTGTCTGAATTTGAACTTCTTCCCCTGTTGAAACTGAAATAACTGATTTGTGATTGGTGGGGAATAAGATGGAACCAGGGATGGATTGCTGGGGGTTTGCAGGGGTTCAGGAGAGCCTCTAGCTAAGATTCTGTGCAGTTTGGAGAACCCTCAAATTCCACTCCTGGCTGGCCCTGCCCACCCACCCCTCCCAGGAATCCCCATATGGTCCGTTTTAGACTCAGGTAAGTGCACGGAGGGCACGGAGGCTCAGGAAGGGTGAAAAACAGGCCTACTGGAAGTTTGGGAAGGCCAGAAACGGGCCTCCAGAGGGTCTCCGGAGCCTGGGAAGGCCATTTTTGCTCTCCCAGAGGCTCAAGGGGAGGGCAAAAATGCCCCCCGCCATGGTGCAGGAGGCTAGCTAGGCCATACCCACAATGGCCACACCCACCCAGCAACTGGGCAGAGAACCCATTGCTAAAATGGAGGGAACAGGTTCAGGGGCGTGGCAGGCCTGGGTCATTGCCGGTTCTGCAACCCAGGCCTGAATTCCACTACCGGTTTGGCCAAACCAGGAGCAACCCATCTCTGATAGACATGCATGCAAGTTGTCACAGATTCAGTTCCTAACATCTTCATTGAAAAGATCAGTTGAATAAAAATCCGGCCCTTTGGAACGAGCTCCCCGTGGAGATTCGTACTCTCACCACTGTCCAGGCCTTCCGCATAGCCCTTAAGACCTGGCTAGCCCGTCAGGCCTGGGGACAAAGATAAGCGCCCCCCCCCCGAATGATGAATGAATGCTGCACATTATTTTACTCTATGTTTGTCTACGTCATTGTTTGTATTTCCCTCCCCTGATCCTATGTAAGCCGCCCTGAGTCCCCTCAGGGAAAAGGGCGGCCTATAAATTGTAATAAACCTTCAAACCTTCAAACCTTCAAAAATGATAAGTGGTGATTAACCAGGAGACTGTGAGTGGTAGACCTTTCTTAGACATGAAAGGTGGCTGGGTGATATTGGGCTTCTCCCCCCCCCCTCTCTCTCCCTCTCTCTCTCTCCCTCTCCCTCTCCCTCTCCCCCCCCCCTCTCTCTCTCATCCCAACACACCTCAGATGATTGTTGTTATGGGACAAATAGAAGGAGGAAGGAATATTATATATGATTGTCAGTTATTATTAATGTAACAAAAGCAGAATAAATACCTAATAAATAAATAAAATAATGCCCCTCCCCATGAACCCAGAGAGCTGCTATCAGTCTCATAGTTACCTTCCAAACAGAGCATAAATATTCTTATCTGCCTCTTTGATTTGATCTTTAGTTTTTAAATTGTTTTTGTTTGGATTTGCTTTTTTTTCTCCTAAATTAATTCCATTCACAGGCCTGAAAGAAAAACTGAGCAGCCAGTGTGTGAAGAACATGAAGATGAGAAAATTAATATTTATTGCCTGAATTGTGAAGTGCCCACCTGTTCCATGTGCAAAGTTTTTGGTGCTCATAAAGATTGTCAGGTTGCTCCCCTCTCAAATGTGTACCAAAGGCAGAAGGTAAAAAAACAAACAAAATACTTCTTTTTTTAATGGTTTCTCATTTAGAAAATTAATAATTCCCCTGTTTATAAAATTAAGTTATAAGAATGCATTACTGAAAGTACATCATTATTTTCTGCTGAAGTTATCTTGTTTAGATCTTAGGTCCTTGAAGGATTTTTTAAAAAATCTACTCAATCTGTTGCTCCAGCTGGCAGGCACACTATTACCATTAATGTGAAATATTTGAGCCTATGCTGCCATTCCAAATATGGCGCCTTTAAGAAGTAATAGACTGAAACTTTCAATATCACAAATAATCATAATGGGGGAAAAAATGAAGTTTTGTTTGAGGAATTTCTAAAGTAATTCAAATTTTTGCCAGAACAACCACTGGATGTTATTGGTGTACAGATATCCCATGCCATATAATCAATCCAAATGTTTACTGGAGAAATGTTTTAATTTCATGGCTTCTAAATTGGTCTGGTATCATTGAAGCATTTCTTTATGTTTTCCACATAGTTGCCATCATGTATTGAGTATCCTTATAATAAATATCTAATTTCTTCCACCTTTGTTCCCTATGAAATGAAACTCTTTACGTCAATTTCATTTCCATATTTAATGCAACTCACCACAAGCATCAATTCTTAACCCTTACCAGATTGATGAAATATGTATCACAAGGTCATGAAGGACACCTTTACACACCCTTTTTATGTTTGTATTGCAATATCACATATACAAATACTGTACATAATGGACAGCATCACAATATTATGCCATACATTTTACCATTTCCCCCAATTACACATCCCTTCCAATGGATGCCTATACAGCCCAACACAAAATATCTTCTGGTGGGTTTTTTCAGATGGTCAAAATCTGCAATATAGTGGGCACAACATTGCAATTAAAGCTTACCACATTTGCAGCAGCATTGAATTTGTATACAAAAAGGGTGGGGCTTCTACCACAACACCACATCCACCATCATACCCCAAAGATGCACACAACTCCATATCAGTGAGTTTCCATGACATTTCAGACTAACATAGTCTGTATTAGTGGAACTGCTTTTTATCTTTTCACAGTGTTCCTAAATGTGACAGGAAAGGAGTATAAATAGTAGATTGCAAATGTTTTAAATTTTTCACTGATAGCCTCAGGCGATAGCGATATACATGTACTCTCTCAGTCTTCATCATTGAAGTCTGGGTGCCACAGGGCAAGCTGAAACACTTGTTTCACTCACTCCCAATCAGTTGCTGTTGACCACAGTCTTTCTAATTATATTCGATTATATTTCTTTTACTCTGAAATATTACTAGTCTGAATCTAGCATTTTTTTTAAAAAGTTATATCCAAATATCTTCAGTCTTTGATTTCAGATTCTGGCTTTTATTCTGAAGATGCCTCTATCTGCAGACCAATATATTTCTGTCTGTCTGCCTGTTATTGTTTTTTAGTTATTAAGATTTTTTTAAATTTTGCTAATAATTTCTTGGACATGGAATAGAAAAGTTCAGTGATGCTCCCAGACTCCTTTGCTGCCATCTGTTAAAGGTCTATTTATTTTTAACACAGCATTCATGAAACAGCTGTTTATAGGGAATATCCTCATGAGAAATGCAACACAATTTCTTGAAAGCCTTGCTGAGACTGCCATGATACAGAGCCAGTTTATAAACAGAGCTTTTGGAAGAAGCCCATTATTATATTTGTCAATATTAAAGCCTGTGGTTTTTTTCAACCCGGTAAACATTATGTTCTCCTATTCTAATATAACACATGAAAAATAGTGCTTAGAAAAAGTGTCTAAATAGAAAGTGTTTTAACTGTGCATAGCAATCACTAGATTCCCTTCCTCAGATGACAAGAAATATCACTACATTGTTAATATATAGAAGCTATTGTTATTGTATGTTTATAGCAGTGGTGCTATTCAGCCGGTTCTATCAAGTTCGGGCCAACTGGTAGTGTTGGCGGCGGGAGGCTCTGCCCTCCCGCCCGTACGTCATCACATCCCATTTTTGATACTCTGTGCATGCAGGCGCGCTCACATTTGTGAACTGGTAGTGAAGGTAAATTGATTTCACCCCTCGTTTATAGTAAAATTTACTGTTGTATGTTTGTTCCCAAAATCACAAGAAACAATATGAAAAGATCAGAGGATAGAATACTTAATATGAAACAGTCTAAAATATTTTTAGTGGGAGAATAAAATCATGCAAATCGGATTTCAATATGAAAAGAAAAAACCTAAGTTAAATAAATTGTTATAATAACTTCATCTTTTTTTGGGGGGGAGGAAAGTATTATCTTCAGCCATTTTATTTATGAAGAATTTTATAAACTAGGTTGTATCTCCTTAGTAACTAAATAAAATATACACTTTTTCAGTACCCTTTTAGGAAAGTTTTAATGATTATAAAAAATTAAATTGCTACAATGCTTTATATCTTCTCAAAGTATATGTTCATTTTATATCACAGTCTGAACTTAGTGATGGAATCGCTGTGCTTGTGGGAAGTAATGACAGAATACAAGGAATTGTAACTCAGCTGGAGGAAACCTGCAGAACAGTTGAAGTAAGCAAACACTATTTTGATATCATTAAACCAAATTACTATTATTATTATTATCTCCACAACAATTTGAAGTCATAGCTGCCAGTTCTTTTAACTGGTGTTGGCTTTCATATGCATCAAGTTCTCCCCAAGAACCTAGGGTATTGTAATGTACTATATAATAATATATTTACAGTATTTACAGGTAATAAGTGGTTTGTGACTGTACAGCTTAAAAGCAGTATTTTGGTTTTTTGTTCCAATGTGGTTATCCATATGGTGTGTAGGTGAGGAATTCCACAGTTTTAGATGCAATGGCTCAATGCTAAAACGCTGAGCTTCAAAAGGTCAGCTGGTCAGCGGTTCAAATACCTAGTGCTGCATAACAGAGTGAGCTCCTGTTACTTGTCCCAGCTTCTGCCAATCTAGCAGTTCGAAAGCATGTAAAAATGCAAGTAGAAAAATTAGGAATTACCTCTGGTGGGAAGGTAACAGCACTCCATGCGTCTTCGGCGTTTAGTCATGCCAGCCACATGACCATGGAGACATCTTCAGACAGTGCTGGCTCTTCAGCTTTGAAACAGAGATGAGCACCACCCCCCTAGAGTTGGGAACGACTAGCACATATGTGTGAGAGGAACCTTTACAGTTTTAGGTTGCATGGGTCTTTCTTTCTGAAAAAGAGTTCTTACTGCTCAAGACCCACTCTATGCAACTTCCACAAATGTTGTCTAAAGGCACCAGCCTTCTGGAACCAGTAGATATTTTTCGAATTTTTAGGTAGGTGTTTGCTGCATTAGTAAACCAGGCCAGGAAATCAATTCCCCAGGAAGGCTAAAACTACTTTTATAGAAAACCTTGCAAGTTAAGATTTTGCTGTACCTTCTCCCCCCTCCTTATATTTCAATGAATCAAGACAATCTCTGATTCAGTGAAAACATTCTCTTGTTTCTTGAGACTTGAAAAATGTCTCAACTCCTTTTGCTGACCTGAAACACTAAGATCCATGAACCCATCTTCCTTGTTCTCTATAATGCAGCATGTGCTCTCACGAAAACCTAGCAAGTATGGGGATTTGCAAGCTTCTGCTGCTTTCATCATAATGACAAAAGCAGCGCTGCTTTGCAAAGGCCCTTCTGGATGTGAAAGTGACATCAGAACCTGTTTTTCTCAAACTGACCACTTGCCCTGTAAGCCAACAGACCCCATTGCTTTCAAAGGGATTGTCCCACTTCCCAGTCACAAAATAGCTGACATGGAGGAGATAACCAGTTACAGGGTACTGTTAAAAAGAATGCTAATTGACACCCATTTAGTATTCCCCATTGTCTTGTTTCACTTCCAATCTCTAGGTTTTTGGGTAAACAGACCAAGCACCAGATTGCAACCACCTGTAATTGGGGGTTGCTGTTGTTGTTATTTTGCTAAAAATGCCTTGAGTTTGAAGCAATCTTGAAAATATTCTTGTTTTCTTGTTTTCAAGAACGTAAAAAAAACATTTATGGAAATTTTATCCCCAAATAAAGATTTAAAGGGAAAAAAATGAGGTAAAGAATGTTTACATCTCAATATGTCATTCTAATTTGCAAAAAATCAATCACAGTCTTTTCCGTAATCATAACATACGAGAGGAAATAATATAGTAAACATGGTTCAAAATTACTGAAATTTCTGAGCCAAGGAATGTACAAAAATATTAGCACTTAAAAGTTAAGACGTCACATATTGCAAGTATGCATAAAGGAAGTTTACATATTGCAAAGATGAAATGTGTTGGTATCAGGAGTTTGCAGACCATAGCAAGCCTTTCAAGTACCTTCACGGTAAGAATTAAACTCTCTCCAAAGGAGAGATACTGTAATATTGAAGTTTTAGCAACTTAGGACTCTTCCTTACAGTCAAGGTTAATCCCCAAGATGGCAGAAGCCTATTTGGACATAAATCTCTAGTGACATAAACATTGCTGCACCCAGTGATGATCCTTACTACCATAGAAACAATGCCAACAAATTGTCTTCTCTATTTACAGTGTACCAAGCATATTAAGGATGGACCTTGCCATATTTCACTGGCTTTGTTTTTCTTTCTTCCTACCCAATGTCAGTAGCTGGCAGGAAAACATTCATCATTCATTTTCCTTAACATGGAATAGAATGTGGTGGGAAGAAAAGAAAGACAAGTTTTAACAGATGGCTAGACTGCTAGGTCTGACTTTCTGCAAGTGCTTTCTGTAGCTGTGTTCAAAGCAGCCCAATTCCCTGTTGATATTAAGAAGATCACTAAGTAACCCAAGCAAAGATGACATTGTGATGGGAGTTGTGTTGGAAAGCAGCAGAGAGAGAACCAGGTCTACTTCTACCATTCACCCTGTAGCCCCTGCTATGGCACCACCATTATTAGCTGTTTTTCAAGATGACTTATGTTTCAGAGACGAGGTGCAGTTAGCAAAAACTCAATTTGAAAGAAGTGGATTGTTCCTCTGCTCAAAGCATAATAGCTCTTGAAGACAATGCCCAGGAATGGGATGGGAGGCCTAACAGGTGAATCTAAATAACTAATAGCTGTTGGGCTGATCCACCTTTTAGGAATCACCAAATTGCACTATTGATAGCATGGTAATAGAAATGCATAAAGTTTTACTCACTGCAAAACCTGTGTCAGAATAAGGCAAAAAAAAAGCACTGATAGACCTAAGGAGATTTAATGCCACTTCAGATGTGGTCTAAGAATCAAATGAACACAAAAGTAAAAAGCAGAATACTGGTACATCTCTGTGCCATAATTAGATACAAACAAAGAAAAGTTCTTAAATAAATGCAAAGCCTTTGCTCAATGCTTAGCATTTTACAAAACAATCCACTAGAAAGTAGAAGCAATCACCAAGACTGATATTATATCTTTTCAATAATGACTTATTTACATAGATATAACTCCCATTTTTCCAAACGCTTTCCAAATCTAATATGGGAAATGCAGATTCTCACAAATCCTTTCATTTTCATAGCATTTAATAGGTTTAGCATCCATATGTAATGCATGGTATTTTGGGAAACAGCTTTCATTATGTTTCCCATATTTTTGTTTTCTTTATTTTTGTTATCTTTCTTTATTTAGAGACATCTAATGTGTTTACACAACAGAATGATTTTACCAATTAAAAATTCAAAGTGCAAGACTGTTTAAATATAATTAATGTAAAACTGAAACCATGAATATAAGAAGGTTATATCTAAAAACATAAAATCAAGAAGAAACACATTTTTCTGCTCAACAAAAAGCAATTCAGTAAAGGAACATCCAAAACAATCTCACAAGGACACACCTTTCATAGTCTGTGTGAGCCAGAGAAACTCTTTTTCATAATTCCAACTAACTTTGTGTCCCTCAGTAATAGAAAATAAAGATCACAGCCTTTCTTCTCTCTATACAATAGTAATAGCTCAAATATTTTTCTTAACTTCATATAATGTTTGTGCCCATTAGACAATGTGATCTTGAAATCAAATAGTCACTTGGAACTTAAATACAATCCTTTTCCTATTGGATAAAAATGCAACCTTTCTTTCCCCATCTAGAACAGATAGCATATTTTATGACCTTTCTTAAATTGGCTTGCTTAAAATCTTAAATAAGGCATAGCTATTAAAATAGTCTGATTATTCCCTTGCAAAAGCAAAGTATATCTTACTAAATTATATTTAGTTCTGGAAATTTTCACAGGGTTTTTGAGTGTTCAATTTATGGAAAGGGAAAACTTATTTCAGTGTATTTTAAATTGGCAAAACTGTATGACGTACCTGGAAAGTAATCATATTTCAAAAGAGATAGCCAGGACAAAACTATCATTGGAGCCTAGGGAAAAATAAATTTTGGTTTAGTTTAACAGTATGAAATTACATTGTATTAAATTAGTTAAATGCAATTATTAGAATTACTTCTCAAGATTCCAATATCTTCTTTTACATTTATAATGTAATAAAATATATTGGAACCTAGGGAAGGAATTCTAAAGAAATTTTAATAATTTACAGATTACATTACATTATTTATTATTTCTAATGTAATATAGTTGTAAACATTGTAAATGGCAATGTTTGAAAGGGGTTGGGGGAATTTGCAAGTCACCCTAAATATGTTTAGTATAAACACTTATTTAAAAGCTATTACAGTTCATATTTTTAGAATATTTTCTAAAATTAAAATGATCTTTATCATTGTATGAAATATTTAGAGCTCTACCATTAGTGTTTGAAAAAAGTTTCATTATTATTACTTATTATGAGGCAAATTTAGTTGAGTGTTAGTTTGGAATGTTCAAAACTCAAAATTCCCTCTGTTCATATCACCGTCGTGATTTGATTCAATCAATGAAGTTTGTTGACTTCTACAAGATAGGTTGTAGAAACCTAGACTGTGAAAGGTTTTTAAAAAAGAAAAGCTTTTTCAGTGCAGAGGCATTTCTCTCAATTTATAGAAATAAAAACAGATGCAGTTAACATGATCCTTTTAACACAAAGTTAATGATTCATTCACAGGAATGCTGCAAAAGGCAGAAGGATCAACTATGTGAAAAATTTGATTATTTGTACGCAATATTGGAAGAACGAAAAAGTGAGATGACACAAATAATCACTCGGAGCCAAGAGGAGAAATTGGAACATGTCCGGTCTCTGATAAAAAAGTATGCAGATCACTTAGAGACAGTATCAAAACTGGTGGAATCAGGCATCCAATTTATGGAAGAGCCAGAAATGGCTCTATTTTTACAGGTATGTTGCAGAAAAGATTTTTTTAATGAGAATATACCATTATACATCTTCTAATTAAATCTTCCCTTGTGCTAAATCTCTTAGAGGAAAATGTCTTTTCCTTAGCATTTTTCTTAGCATTCCTCTTAGCACTATGGAAAGTGCAATTTGAATTTTCACCATGTACTTCTCAAATGTAAGTTTTATAGAATATCTACCTGTGTAGTACTTTTCATATTCAATCTAAAAATTGTATTTTAGGATTTATGGTACTTTCTTAAAGTGGGAGAAAATGGATAAACAGAGAACAATTACAGGGAAATATGATTTTCAAAGTGAAAAACAAAAGATGTATTTGAGATGACACTTATCCTAGGGTTTTTTAATGAAGATAATAAAAACCCTTTGGAACATAATGCAGCATACTGTATAGGGAAATAATTAGATTATATTGTGTTTTATGTCAAAGTGACCCAATTTTACTCCAAAATTAAGTTTAAATTTTAATTTTAATTGATAACGAATTTTCTCCTGAACAGTTTATATTTTAATCTGCAGAATCAGATGGTTCTTATTGAATTAGAATTTCTTAATTTGTGAAGATCATCTTCAAGTTCCTTCAGATTTTGCAGAGATGACAGTGTATTATATTAGAGCATGTATCTTTATTTTTAGCTGGGTGCTCTCCCAACCAGAAACTTAGAATTTAATAATTCATTCTGTTAAGTACATCAGGTAAATTGAATATAAATAGCCTGGTATTTCCCAATATAAAAAATGCACTAATCCTATACTCCTGACAGTTTATAATTGATGCATATTTCAGTCATTACTCTATAGTGCAAATGAAGCAAGAATCATGGCTACAGAGCACTTTGTGATATTAGATTATTGCTTAACCCAAGGAACAAAATGATTTGCTGTTCTGTGTTGAACTAAATGTTCAGGCTGTGAACAGCAGACAGGACAAACCATAGCAGCTTGTAATCTTTATGGGCACGATTTTAGAAACGTGTACATCAATGTATAACAGGGATGGGGAACATATAATTGTTTATATGTTGTCACAATATATGTCTTATATATGGTTAGAATTCCAGCTATTATTTGTTAAAAATATATTCTAACATTTTATACATGAATGAACTTTAAACCTGCATGTTGAAAAGAAAAGGAAGAAGTTATTAAATAACATATTTTATTGGCTATATTTTGTTTTTCACAGAATGCTAAGGCATTGCTACAAAAGTAAGTAAAGATGTGTTACCATTTTCATCATCAATCTACAATTTTTAAACTCTTCAGTTGCAAAATAATGCAAATGTCACAATGATGTTTCTATTTTAGAATTACTGAAGCTTCTAAAGCATTTCAGATGGAAAAAATAGAGAGAGGCTATGAAAATATGACCCACTTCACAGTCAATCTTAATAGAGAAGAAAAGATTATTAGAGAAATTTACTTTTACAGAGGTAGGTTTCCCTTTTTTAAAAAGCTTATTTTCCTTTTAGCTGTGAAACATGCAATTTTTGTGAAGACATCTTGTTACAAAAATAATTGAAAGACCTTTTTGACATTCTGCAAAAGTGAAAGATATATTTTACATGTCTAATAATCAAAAGTAAACTCATGAAGACTAAGATTGTATGATGAAGTATATGGGTTTTTTTCCCCATAGAATCTGAGCTTTGGCATTAGTGTTGTAAATCTTTCAAGATTCCAACATTCAGTGTACATCAAAGCTATTAACCTCTGTCTGATCTGTTTATATGACTAGCAGAACCTTAGCAATGATTACCAATAGTGATTCATGATAGAACATTTCTTTGAATAAAGGTAGTTATCAAGCTTGATTATGTTTATTTATATACTCAAAAGATGTTAATTACTACCAATGTTATACTGAGAAATATTGACAGGTTATTTATGTGTGTGCACATGTGTATCTATGACCATGTATATGAATTTATATACAGTAGCTAGTAGTATTTATCTAGTATTTACAGTCATTGTAAAGAAAGAATATCAATTTTGTTGATAGTCAAAGTTCCTGAAATCTTATTGAAAAAAGTGATAATAGAAAGCTTCTCATTCTCCATTCTAACCTTGTTGTATTCATAAATATAGTGATAAATGATGAGTGAAAAACAAAAGTGTAAACAACTATTTTAAATAAAATTTTGGAACAAATATAGTCAAGATAGAAGGGCAACTTTTCTATTAAGATAAGGTAAATTCTGTGGTGCTATGCCACCCTAAAATAATGTATTTGTGTGACCCCATTACTTAATTTGAGACACAACACTATGTGACAAGTTGAGCTCCTGTTCTTGCCTCAGCTCCTGCCAACCTAGCAGTTTGAAAGCATGCAAATGCGAATAGATAAATAGGTACCACTTCAGTGGGAAGGGAACAGTAT
This sequence comes from Thamnophis sirtalis, assembly GCF_051295495.1. Classification (NCBI taxonomy): domain Eukaryota; kingdom Metazoa; phylum Chordata; class Lepidosauria; order Squamata; family Natricidae; genus Thamnophis; species Thamnophis sirtalis. Next base: position 135,461,647 of record NW_028261382.1, on the reverse strand, counting down.
TTAACCACATTTATATTAGTTAGACCAAAAGCAGCTCAAGTTCACAAATACATCTTTATAAACTAACATTTATCAGAACTTGGTATTTTGTGCTCTTATTGAAATATTTATCACCAGAAAGGTGAAGCTGGACCCAGTATTTATTGTATAACAAAGTCAGTTCAGAATACCCTTTCAGAAAAACAAGAGTACTGAATGCTAACAAACCTTTTCCACATAGTCCTGAGATAGTTGTATGCATCATATCATGTCATACTCATTGTAGAACACAATTTCATTTCAAAACTTTGATCCAATAGGGTACAAAGATCAACCTAGTTGTGAGCGTTTCAGGAAAGAGGTGGAACTGTATCCTTTAGCTTCTTTGCTACATTATGTTTCTGTTAAGTAATTTTCCTCAATATATATTTCAGTACAAACAGGAGGCAGGTTGGGAAGAGGGATTATTTACATATGTATAGCACAGAAAGTTTGAGGGCAAGGGGAATCATTTTCCTTCCCTTTTTATACACAAATAGTTATAAGCATATGTTGGCAATCCCATATGTCTAATATATTCTTAAATTGTTCCATTGGAGACCTTCTTTATTTTAAGTAACATACAATTGCAAAGATTTATCCATTGACATTCTGACCAATGACCATATCCAGGCCATAATTGCACTTCCCACTTTTCCTAGGAATAAAGGACTCAGTGACAAACATCAAAGGACTCAGGACTGAAAGTCAAAAGCCTGCCATGATAGTTTTTGTCCACTCTCTGCACAAGCTACTTCCTCTTATTCTGCTCTTATTATTAGATGAATAGTTTCTGCTTCTAAAAAAAAAACAATGTGCTAACCATTCTAGGAAATCTCAAAGTCCTTTGGGAAGGTTTCACAGAAAAACAAGTTGTTAATTTTATTATGTGTTGAGAGAAACAACTATGAACAGGAACTGATACAAAAATACTATTCTTCTCTGTGTTTTTTGATGCAATTCAATTCCTTTAATAGGGCCAGAGACAAATATTCCTGCTAAGAAAAGGGTAAACCAGAACCTTTAGAACCAAAGATTCTCTATTAACAAATTTTATTTTAGAGGAAACCAATTAGTGTATTTTCCCTTTTATGTTACAATAGAAGAAGAGGATGAGGATGAAGAAGATGCTATAGAAGGGAAAACACCAGATGAAATCCACACTGAATCATCAGGTGAAGAAGATGAAATAGCTGAACGAGCATCATCTCAGCAACTTCAACAGGATATTGCATTGAAAGACACACTAGCAGTATCTCAGAGTAACCTGGCACCATCATTACCTTCTAACCCACTAGTTAATACTCCCACTACAGCAAAACAGGTAACTAATAGTCTCATATCAGTTATGTTAAATATTTTATCACTTTGTCAATCCCTTTATTAATTAAATATGCTAATTCGTTAGACCAGTCTTCCCCAATTTTTGGTACTTTGAGTGTGTTGGTCTACAATGCCTACAAATTTCTTGCTCTCTAGTAAATTTGGGGAATTGTCAATCAACATATTCTTACCCTGAAGGTTGCAGTAGGTAAAGAGATGAGTGAAAACCTGGAAACTTCATCTAAAGCAAGTGGAATGATTTTCTGCATACAGAAGGCCACCATTGGATACAGCCCTTAACATTTTACTTAGCTCATACTAAGAAAATCCAATTGCAATAGAAAATAAACCTCACCTAGCCTTGCCATTTTCTGATACAGTACTTTTAAAACTATAATTCCTGTTAATGTCATTTTAAATAAAGCCGTAACCTATTGCCTAGAACAAATAAAAATCAACAGAGGCTTTAAAAAGTAGCATTATGTAAAATAAAGCTAACATAAAATAATTAATAAAACAACTAGTAGAATTCAGAATTTAACAAAAAGATTTAAAGCTTAAGTGGTTTTTTTTTACTTTGGCTACAGATGGTGTATTTACCAAACAATTACCAAGCTGAGTTTACCGTTTCCTTGGTATGAACTTTAATTACCCACTGCTGAGTTAAAAGTGTTATCCCTCATCCTTGAATTGGCAGAAAATTATACTGGCTCAACCTTGACTGTATCCATTACCGATTCCTGTCCTGTCTCTATTTCTTCTATTTCAAATCACTGAAGTCACCTGCATTCCTTGCATGTAATGGGAAGTGATAGCTAGCAGATTTTACTTTTTTTTTAAAATGTCTTCATTAAATTCAAAAACCAAAATTAAAATATAAACCAACATAAAAGGAAAAATGGAAAGAGAATAACAGGACAAGTTAAAAAGTGACCAAAAAACATCTATCAAATAAATATATAACAATAGTGACACCCAACCTTTTTCTGTACTGATAATAATACAATACAACAATCTCTAAGTGTAAATAAATAATACCAGTACTTAAAATATCCTAAAATACTAACACTTAACATTGTAAAGAACCAATATTCATAATACATTATTCACTTAATTTTAATCTAAGGTATTGTATATTGTCAATAAGAACAACCATATAATTATAAATCCACAATATTTCTCTGGTCACAAATTTACATTCTTGAGGCTGCCCTTGTGTGGTGTTGGAATAAGGTAGAAAGCACTCATGGATAGGGCCAACATGAAGCAAACTGCATGGGGTGACAATAGAAAAAGATGTTGCCAGGACAAGTTTGTGTGATGTGTTCTGTTCTGTTATGGTTGGGGATAAGAATAGAAAAGCCCTAAGATCTGCTGCATATTTAAGTAATCAATAACCTTAGTTTAGAATTTCAAGAATAGAAAACTAAAATGTAAGTTTTCATTATGCTGCCCTTTCAGAGAGAAAAATTATTATTATTATTATTATTATTATACAATTGTATCACAGCGGCCAGTTGTTTCGCCGGATTTGGCATTGGTTACTAGTCGGGCCCCACCCAGGGGCCTAGGACGTCGTAACGTATTTTCGTAATATGCGTGCAGATCCAAGCAGTGCAGCTTTTTGCATTTGACTGATGGTGATTTTGTCAATTTTTAACTGTTTTAAATGTAATTCCAGTGCTTTTGGAATAGCACCCAGTGTGCCAATTACCACTGGAATTATCACTGCTGGTTTGTGCCATAGTCGTTGAATTTCGATTTTTAAGTCCTGGTATCTTGCGATTTTTTCATGTTCCTTCTCGGCGACCCTGCTATCACCTGGTATTGCGATGTCTATGATTGTGACCTTATTTTTCTCAACCAGTGTGATGTCTGGTGTATTATGCGCCAGTATTTTGTCGGTTTGTATACGGAAATCCCACAAGATCTTGACCATCTGATTTTCGGTGACGTTTTCAGGTTGATGTTCCCACCAGTTTGTTACTGTTTTAATATTGCTGTAATAATATTTATTATTAATAATAATATTAATATTGTTAATAATAATAATAATAATTATTATTATTATTATTATTATTATTATTATTATTATTGTTATTTAGTTTTGTATGCCGCCCACTCTTGGAAGACTCCGGGCGGCTTACAATAAAAAGGGAGAGGGGATATAAAAACAATAAATAAACAGTTTAAAATTGCAACAACATCCACAACTTGGAATGGGGCTGGACAATTCAACAGCCTCAGGCCTGCCGGAACAGCCAGGTCTTCGTTGCTTTACGGAAGGCCGGAAGGGTAGTAAGGGTCCGGATCTCAACGGGGAGATCATTCCAGAGGGTCGGAGCAGCAACAGAGAAGGCCCTCCCCCGGGGGGTCGCCAGTCGACACTGACCGGCCGATGGAATCTGGAGGAAGCCTAGTATGTGCGATCTAATCAGTCTGTGGGAGGTAATTGGCAGGAGGCGGTCTCTCAGGTAGCCAGGTCCAATGCCATGTAGGGCTTTGAAGCGTGTTCGGAGACCAATAGGAAGCCATTGCAGCTCACGGAGGATAGGTGTAACGTGGGTGTACCTAGGTGCACCCACAATCGCTCGCGCGGCTGCATTCTGGACTAACTGAAGTCTTCGAACACTCTTCAAGGGCAGCCCCATGTAGAGCGTGTTACAGTAATCCAGTCTTGAGATGACAAGGGCGTGAGTGACTATCCAAAGGGCCTCCCAGTCCAGATAGGGTCGCAATTGGTGCACCAGGCAAACCTGGGCAAAGGCCCCCCTGGTCACAGCCGACAAGTGCTGTTCTAGAGTCAGCTGTGGATCCAGGAGGACTCCCAAATTGTGAGCCCTCTCTGAGGGGCGTATAATTTCACCCCCCAGGGTCAGAGATGGAATATCTGGACCATCTTTGGGAGGGAGCATCAATAGCCACTCAGTCTTGTCGTGATTGAGTGCAAGCTTGTTCATTCCCATCCAGACCCTGACAGCCTCCAGGCACTGGCACATCACTTCTACCGCTTCACTGAGTTGGCATGGGGCGGACAGATACAATTGTGTATCATCCGCATATTGATGGTATTTAATCCCGTGCCAGCGTATGATCTCACCCAGCGGCTTCATGTGGATGTTAAATAGGAGGGGGGACAGGACCGAACCCTGCGGCACCCCATAATTGAGGGGCCTAGGGGTCGACCTCTGCTCTCCGACCAACACTGACTGCGACCTGCCCGTGAGGTAGGAGGAGAACCACCGAAGAACGGTGCCTCCCACTCCCACCTCCCGCAACCATCGCAGAAGGATACCATGGTCGATGGTATTGAAGGCCTCTGAGAGTTCAAGGAGCACTAGGATAGAGGAGTGACCCCTATCCCTGGCTCGCCAGAGATCATCGATCAGCGCGACCAAAGTCTAAAGCCGGACTGAAAGGAATAAGATGGGAAGAGATGGAGGTAAAAAAAAACAACGACCTCAAATAATTTGCATTCTATTTTTTCTTTTCTTTTTTAATCTTTCCTACTAAGGATGAAATTGTACATTCTACTACAGCACAGCCTGCAGGATTAGTAGAGACTGGACTACAGTCAAATGGAGACTCATCCGATCCCTTGTTCTACCCTAGTTGGTATAAAGCATCACCACGACAAACAAGCAATTCAACTCCAGCTCCATTGACCGAGAGTAGGCAGGTAGGGCCTTCCATTCCTGTAGAAGGGAATGTCAAGAAGACAGAGGTTCCAGAAGCAGCTTCTGCAAATACAAATTCTGCTGTGTGTGGTAAGGAAGTTAACCCATCTACAGATATTTCACAGGTTAGTATAATTATTTGAATATGTTGCATTCAAACATGATTTTCTATGAAATAGTACCTCTAAGAAGGAAATTATGTTAGTACCTCGTTAACTCTAATATATGCCAGTTCAGTCACATAGAATTCCAATGAAATCTTAAAAGAAAATTGGAGAAGGAAGGCTACAGTCTTAAACATAGATACTGTTTTGTAAATTTTTACATCAAGTGCAGTATATATAGTACTTATATATGCTGGCTTTTAAAAGATAGTGCACCCTTTCTTGATGTAATACTCCTAAAAATACCAAGAGAAACCAGGAACTGTCATTTGACACCTCTAGAAGACATGGGCATTCACAACGGAGGGCAATGACATCAGATGTATCATGATATCAATGTGCAATTGAAGCCAGCGATGTGATGCCAGCAATCTGATTTGTGTCTTTCATACAATGATGCTTATGACATTCTTGCTTATTGTGCAATACCTTTACTGGTCAGCATTATTTTGGGATTAGCTGACTAAGCAATTTCCTCACTTATAATTTATAGTGCCATTGAAATACCTCTGTGCATACATATAAGTAGTAAACACAACACTAGCTGAGTGACACTGGCCAATGCTACAAAGTTTTAATAAAGAGGCGCCCCTAATCAAACACTTTACAAAAATTTACATATATTAGCTTCAGTTTCCAAAGCACATAGTTGAATAGCTGTCCTCCAACAAACTCCAGATCAGGGGAATTTAGAGATCAGTAACTGCCACCACCACCACCCCTGTGCAAAAGAAGCTTGCTTTGGGTCTCTGGTTTGCATTATCCTCTCTGACCAATTTGCATCGCTTTTAGAAAGCAGGACAGTTTTAAGCTGCTACTCTTTTATGCTTGGGCAAGAACTGAAGTTGCAACAGCAAGTAGGAAAATCAAGATTATGTCTTGATTATGGGGTCTCCGTTGAAATGCTTGCCTTGAGAGTTATCTGATAGTTCTGACAACAGAAGCCACTTTTATTTGCAGTCTATGTGAAACAGATACACACACACACACACACACACACACACACACACACACACGATCCTATCAATCAAGGTAACCTGCATTGTGGATTAAAACCTGGCTGGGATCTCGAGAATGTGCAAATGGTTCTATGAAATCAACAGATCTTTAAATATGAATTTCAGAAATACAGCCATCCTCTCTCCAGAAAATTCTACACAGGAAAATTATATGGAAATTCTGGGGAAAAATGATTTCCATATTGAGGAGCCATGGTAGTGCAGTGGTTGGAATGCAGCATTCTAACTCTGTCCATAGCCAGGAGTTTGATCCTGGACAGCTCATCCTTCCATCCTTCCGAGATCAGTGAAATGAGGATCAGATAGTTGGGGACAATGTATTTGTAAACCACTTAGTGTCCTGTAAAGCACTATAGAGCAGTATATAGGTCTAATGCCATGGCTATATAAATAAAAGCTATCTCAATAAAAGCTTTGAAAACAGTTCTAAGATTATGCAAAAAGGCAGGTGGAAAATGAAGGTATCTAATTCAAATTTATGGTATTCATGAAAATACATTTTTTTTCATTCGAATCATGTGTTTATGTTTAAATTAGACAAATTAAGTAACTTTGCCCAGCTGATTATGTATCATGAATTCCAGTTGTGCAATCATGTTAATCACAAAACTGGAAAATACTTACTTAATTCTTTCCACATTTTATATTATTTATATCATGATGATTGAAACCTCATTTTCTTCCCTATTGTTAGTAGCAATATAAAAATCACAATGAGCTTTGAATCAGATATAGATATAATCAGAAAGCAGTAAGCACATAGGTGGGATTTATATATGTGCTTAACTGCGTATCACTCCACAAGAAGATGATAAGGATGTAGCGTTCACCAGTTCCTTTTATTCTTTGCAATTCACCAGACTACTAAAATATTGTTCTGGAGACTTTCTCACCCTCTAAAACACTATTGAAAGTACTTCTGAAACTGAACAGAGCTTTAGCAGATCCTGGATTAAGCAGGGGGTTGGACTAGATGTCCTCTAATATACAGTACATGATTCTGGGGGGGGGGAAGCAAAATATACTTTCCCATCATTTTCCTCAAATGGGCAGCATCCCTTGGATTCAATTGGCTCGTTATGTGGAAGGAATAATTTTCATTGTCAAATTGGCATGTTTGGATCTAACCTATGAAATAACTAATGCTATTAAGAGAAAATCACACTGAGTTCAGAGAGGTTTATTTCAGAAAAAAAATTATTGGATTGAAGTGTAATTTAGCACATTTGCAAATATATGGTAATGCCTGTGACACTGATGGTATCTGAAAATCATGACTTAATAAAATCAGCTGCATTTGTAATCGAAAGTTAACATTTCATCTTCACTAATTCCAAGCAAATCTCCTTATGTAGTTCTCAGATGAGAGACTTCTGCGGAGACAAAGCTCCAAACTCCCTGTGCAATTACTAAATTATTATAAACTCATTTGTCTGGGTGAAGATCTTGAGACCTATTACTTTAAATGATTCACTAATAGTCCGTTTGTGTAGGGCAGATAAAGATTAAGATAAAATATAATTCAGCAGCCAATCTTTAATCTTATCTGTTTGCATCATTATACTTCATGCCAGAGGATTTCAGAGCCAGGAACAGAGCAGGGTACCAAGTCGCCACTATGGATAACCTCTGGTAAAAAAAAGAAAAAAAAAGAAAACCAATAATATCTGTTCAGCTATGTCTGCTACCATTACAGGGTTCCCTTGCCCAAAGCAAAGGTGTTTTGTTCCTCCAGACCTAGCCGAGAGTATTGAAAGCAGAGCCACTTACTTTCCTAGCCCTAAGACATGCTGGTGTCAGTACTATTTGGCAGATGAAGTGGCTAGTCACTATGCTACTGGTGGACATTGGTCTCCTCAGAGTGGGGCACTGACAGCTTTTGCCCCAAATAGTCTGTTTTCAGGTACAGCCCCTTTACTGCATTGAATTTACTTTTATTTACTTATTAAACGTATATGCTGCCAACCACACTATCCAAGTGATTCTGGCCAGCTTACAATGTAGCACAGTATATAATTATACATTTTATTGGTGCTTACGAAATTGCCATATAAATGTGTTAGGACCCTGCCATTGCAAAGCTCTGAATCAAGATCCTACTGAGGTCAGAATTGGGAGTCATACAGAGCTTAGGAGGAACTTTTTGTGAGGAAGGAAGCCTTTTGTAGGAGTGTCTGTTCAGAAGGCCCACATTTTCAGTTTGGGTGAGTGGATTTAGACTATAAGCCAAAGTCAAACAAACCACAATAAGGGTCATTTCAGTTAAGTTGAGGGTCTGTCAGTGGCATGGAGTCAACTCACTCCTATTCGGAAAGCTCACCCTAATCACTGCTGAACGCTTCAGTCTGTGCCAGCATTTTAATTTCTTTAGCTGAAATTGGGGCAGGCAAAGACTGAATAAGATATTCTAAATCGGGAGTCTTTATTGTTGCCTGACATTTTAGTTTGTACATGCTTCTAACAAGGACTAATCTGGCACAAAGTTTACTTGATATTGCTTGTATAACCCACCTGGCATTTTAAAAAACTGGGCACAATGTATACTGAGAGTGGGATGTCTTCTTCACCTGGCTCAACAGTTATGAGCAGATGATTTTGGTGACATTGGTGAAATCATGTTTTATTATTTCCTCACAGGGGTTGACATTCTGCATATCAGTTTTGGCTTTTCTTATCTTACTGCACCATATCTGGAATCAGATTCAGTACATGGTTTTTACTTTGAGGGGTAGGAACTGTTTTGTTTTATCTCAACTAACAGCACCAGTCTTTTCTCTAGCAATGCCTGCAGGTAGTTTAAGAAACAAAGATCCCATTTTTTTTCATCTAAAAGGACCATACTATCATGTCATTAATGCTATAAAGCTTTTCATCCTCATCTTTCCCTCCTCTGAAATGTTATCCTGGATGTTACACCGCATGATTAAAAAATGAGACCTTGTAGTGAAAGAGAAAATAAAATACATTGGAGATCCCTTATTAATCCCACAGACATATATTTCTGGAGATTTTTAAAATGGTGGACATGGTGCAATTTCCACATAAATAAGCACCTTCATGATTGCTTATCCCAAATGTATGCAAATTATTCTCAGCAGAGAAGGCCCAAGACGCAACATTATTTCTCCTTTATTTTTTCTCATCATGAAAAAAATATATTTCAAACCAGAAAGAGGGGACTGCGTGATTAAAATTATTACTGGGTTCACACATTACACTAACTACATTATGGCTTAGCATGTTAAGTGACCCCAATCAACATATCCTTGCTCCCTGATTTTAAACCTAATCTTCTCCTTAGTACACTCATTTAGTATAAGTAGGAGGTTTCCTATCAAGGGAAGTATTAAAGGATGTTGTCCTTTGCATGCATTTCACATTCCCATATGTGTGCCACCTGATTTCCCTCCAAATTTTAAAGATCAGTTTTCTGTTATAGTAACCATGAAATCATATCGTCACTATACTTTACTGATTTTCCATTGGAAATTGGAGATCAGCTTATGTGGGATTTTCTGACCATCTCCCATTCAAATATTAACCAGCCTAGACATCTGTGCAACATCACAACACAGAGAGAAAAGGGACAGAGCTTGCAACACAATGCTGAAACACTGCTTAGTGACTCTAACCTTCCTTGCCAGTCAGATGTTGTTGGTTGTTAGGACAGGTCCCTGGAGACACTAATGTTCTGTTTTATGGCAAGAATTGAGTAGAAGCAATTCCTTCAGATGCTCTTTGATGCTGATATTTGGTGGCTTGGTCCATTTTTAAAAAGTTTAGGAAGTCTACCCTGTTTCCCTGAAAATGTCCTTCCCGGATAATAAGCCCAATTGGGGCTTTTGAGCGCATGCGCTAAAATAAGCCCTCCGCTGAAAATATTGCAACACAGCAGCAGCCATGAGGTGACCATGCTTGCAGCCTCCTTCACCTCAAAAATAAGAAGACCTCCCCGAAAATAAGGCCAAGTGCTTATTTCAGTGGTCAAAAGAAAATAAAGCTCTGTCTTATTTTCGGGAAAACACGATAGATGGAGGGTTTTTTCCTACCATGCCCTTCATTTTTTTTAAACCTTCATGCATTTAATTAACTAGTTTTGTCCCAAAGGTGCTTTTTCAAGAGTCAACTGGTCTTGCTGGTTTTTCTTTGAAGTCATTTCACTTCTCATCCAAGAAGCTTATTCAGCTCTGACGTCTTCATTTGCCGCTTGAAAAAGCACCTTTGGGACAACCATAACCTGGATGACTGAGAATCTCCAAAGACATTTAACTAGTTTTACTTAATAATCTTTGCAGAGTTGCTAAATATTTATCACTGTTTGGTAGTCTTTTGGCTAGTCCTAACAATGATACTATTTTATCGTCACCAAATATTTTCATGTACCTGAGTTAGAAAATATTTTAAAATGTTTATAGCATTTCAGAATTTTATTGTGCTATGGTATTGCTATTGGAGACTCAATTCAACTTACATTAATATTTTGTGCTCCTTCACAGTTTTTGCAACTTTTGGACTTTCTAAAGATAGGTGGAAAGTGGAGAGGGAGGGGGGAGGGGGGAGAGATAAAGAGGGAGAGAGAGAGAAAGAGCCAAGGTGGCGCAGTGGTTAAATGCAGCACTGCGGGCTACTGCTAGATCAGCAGTTCAGCGGTTCAAATCTCACCGGCTCAGGGTTGACTCAGCCTTCCATCCTTTCGAGGTGGGTAAAATGAGGACCCAGATTGTTGGGGGCAATATGCTGACTCTCTGTAAACCGCTTAGAGAGGCCTGAAAGGCCTATGAAGCGGTATATAAGTCTACTGCTATTGCTATTGCTATTGCTATCTCCCAAAATGCAGCTTTTGTATTCTGTTATCTTGAAATCGATGAAGCTTAATAGCTGATGATTCCACAGTTCAACCCATAGATAGATAGATAGATAGATAGATAGATAGATAGATAGATAGATAGATAGATAGAGATAGAGAGATAGATAGAGATAGAGATAGAGATAGAGATAGAGATAGAGATAGAGATAGAGATAGAGATAGAGATAGAGATAGAGATAGAGATAGAGATAGAGATAGATAGATAGATAGATAGATAGATAGATAGATAGATAGATAGATAGATAGATAGATAGATAGCAGTGACGTGCAGTGAGGGATACCGTTGGTGAGGCAAGAGCGCGGCAGCGGCAAGAAGCAACGTCCCCGCCGCTGTTTCCGACAGGCATCTCTCGTTTATGATGGACACAGCGGCAGGGGTGTTGCTTCTTGCCGCTGCCGCACTCTGCCACCTTGCCTCCCATCTCCTCCGTCCCCGCTGACATTCTTGGGAGCAGGTCGGGTGGCTGGCTGGCTGGCTGGGAGGAGAAGAGCTGTTTGTTTTTGTGCCGGCCGGCCGGCCAGACAAGGAGCAGGTCGGGTGGGGGTGGCTGGCTGGCTGGCTGGCTGGCTGGGAGGAGAAGAGTGGTTTGTCTTTGTGCCGGCTGGCCAGCCAGGCAGGGAGCAGGTCGGGTGGGGGTGGGTGGCTGGCTGGCTGGGAGGAGAAGAGCAGTGAGTCCCTCCCCAGCCAGCCACAAGGGCTCACCGCTCTTCTCCTCCTCGTCCTCCCCGCTCGGTGCTGGGCTGGCTGCAGAAGAAATGGTGGCTGGTGAAAGAAAAACCTCTCCAGAATCACCCTTGCACTTGCGCAGTCGCTCAAGTGCAAGACATGATTCGCTGCTCCCAGATCAGGAGGTGGAAGAATCAGTGCCTCCTTTGCATATTAAATCTTTTGCTTTTTAACTCCGCCTTAACTTTAAAAGGCGAAAAATTCGTTAAGCAAAAGAGGCCCCAAATTCTCTGGCCTCCTCCTAGTTAACACTGAGAGCAGACACCAAGCCACTGTGATTTGAAATCTGGTAGCAACTATCCTGGCTTTAATTCATTAAAAAAATATATTTAAAACTCTTTCCTTTCTCTCAGGAGACTGGGGAGGCTCGGCCTCCCTTGCCTCTAGTGACTGCACGTCCCAGATAGATAGATAGATAGATAGATAGATAGATAGATAGATAGATAGATAGATAGATAGATAGATAGATAGATAGATAGATAGATAGATAGATAGATAGATCAATAGGAGAGATAGAGAGATAGAGAGATAGAGATAGAGATAGAGATAGAGATAGAGATAGAGATAGAGATATATACATAGATATAGGTATATGCATATATATATGTATGTATGTATGTATGTATGTATGTATGTATGTATGTATACACACACACACGAATAATAAATTCCTAGACATGTAGCTTTATGAATAGCCATCTCATGCCAGAAATAAACCCAGAAAAAACATAGTTCCAATGGAAGAGAATACATGCACACACACACACCCCCCACACAGATATATATAACCCAAAAAAACCCAACATCTTAAGAAACCCCAAAGACAAGATCCAGCTAGAAAACCAAGGACTCTATGAAATACCATGCAAAATCTGCCCAGACACATACATTGGACAAATTAATAGGAGAATAAATGCACGCATCACAGAACACAAGAACGCAGTCAAAAAAGAAGAAAAAACTTCCTCCCTCTTCCAGCACCTTAAAGCAACAGGATATGAAATTGATTTTGAAAGAACCAAATTAATCTCCAAAACTGAACACTTCAACAAGAAAATAATTATGGAAGCCAAATAATTATGGAAGCCATCAAAATAGAGAAACTCCCCCACAACATGAATAAACATGACAATACCTCCCTCCTACCAGACATCTGGAAACTAGCCCTAGTCAACAAACAAGTCCCAGCCACGAAAACCGACACCGCACCCAGAACAACACAGGACGCAACCACTAATTGCCCTCACCAGACTTAAACCCAAACCCATCCCATAGACCAAATACAACCACCATCCAGAAGCCAAACCATGGCGGCATCACCAACTGCTGCACTCCCCTCTGACCCCCACACAAAGCAAACTGACACACACCATGAACACATGGCCAGACCGCAAATTCGGAGCCAGGCCAAAGCCCAAGATGTTACACCTCAGCCATCTGCTCAGTACATTACATCACAGAACTCAGGAGGTTACAACGCAAAGGCTCAGAATGTTACAACACAGCCAACCCCCAGGAGGTTGCAGCACAGGACTCAGGATATCAGTACAATAGAGCTCAGGATGTCATCACACAGCCCATTACCCAGGTCCTTACAACACAAAAGAACAATAGGCACACAGCCAGTACCTCAGCCATACAGGATGTTACAAAACAGCCGACTAATCTGCAAACATCAACTCCGTCAACTAATCAAGATGTTACAACGCAGCTAACCAATCCACCTACAGCAACAAAGCCAGCACTCCACACACCCTCACCAATATTTATAGAAAGATGACAGCTCCAATCACGCTCTGCTCACACAAGCACAAAGCCGAATGCACCAGCCCGAAGATGGCGAGTGGGACCTTGTCAAAACATGTCCAAGATACTCTCAATCTTACACGGGAAAAGACCCAAATACGCCAAGACCTATATGTGTGTGTGTGTCTGTCTGTCTGTCTGTCTATGTATTCTTTTCTATTGGAACTATGTTTTTTCTGGGTTTATTTCTGGCATGAGATGGCTATTCATAAAGCTACATGTCTGGCATGAGATGGCTATTCATAAAGCTACATGTCTAGGAATTTATTATTCCATGTCTCACAGTGATATAGTCAAGTCTAATTGATTGTTTGACTTGTTAAGAGCAATGGAAGTGCTAGTGAAAAACATATAGATACAGGTTTTTGTAACTGTCTGCATAGTTAACAATATTACATGCATTTAATGACATGTTTGTTAGGCTCTTATGTCAACTGTTGGAAGAGATCAAATTCATGTTACAGAGGTTTTAAACATGTCTTTTGCAAAGTCCATATCTCTATATAAGCATTTCCAAACCATTTACAATTAACTGTTCAAGTAATTTGTTTTGTTAGTGTTGCTTTCTATTTTACTGAAGGATTCTCCGGTCTAATCCCATCTTCCCATCATCATTTTTCCCTTGGTCATATAGCATAGTAGATATTTACCACAGTTGCAAAATGGATATTTTATTTGGAATTAACATTTTTAAAATGTGTGACTAAGAGATGGAGCATGCCAAATGTCAAAGGAATCAACTTTATGCTAAATCTCAGACTACTGCTAACCATGGGGTTGTACTTCAAGTGCATGCTGGCTAATAAGATCATTAAAAGAAAGAACTGGAAGATCAAACAGTGAATTAATACCATGCTACGTTTGAGTTTCAAGAGATAAATTGTGATCATATTTTTTAAATTTTTCTAAATTGCAGACTCTTGATTCCAAAATCAGCTCAAATAAGTTCACTGTTGTAATGAACATTTTAGGGTTCAATTTTAAAAGAAGCTTTTAGCACTTCAACCTTTCCAGACTTAATCCATCAAAAGTATTTTATGACTGCTTTATTTTTTTTGCATATAAAAAAATAAAGAACCCTTTTAAAACCCTGGTTGCTTTTAAGAGTCTCAGTAGGAGTAAAACTTTATGAAAGTCTGTTTTAAAATAAATAACACAGTAACTGCCATGCTGCATGGTTTTGAAGTTAAGCCATAAATTTTGTGGCAATTAAGTATAGCAGGATCCCTACCAGTGCTTTATAGCTTGTTCAGTATCACTGAACCATCAATGTGCTGATCTACCAATGACAAGCTTTATATTCCCTCAGGAATATTTTGGTAATGCAAGGAAACACTCTAAACACTCTAAGGAACATTGTGTTCCTTCTTCAGTAGATACTTAAATCAAAAATCTAGCTCCTTCTTTAAAATGGAGCTGCTGCTCTTTCATTTTCAATTCTCTTCTTATCTCCAGAGACAGAGATGGTCATTCCGTGATGGAATGGAATACCTTATTTCAAGCTTTAAGGTGTACCCTACATTTTATGTAAAATCTATTTAATTATAATAATCTTTACTCAATCTTTAAAAGAACAACATAAAGAGGTAACTATGGCCTATTTCTCACAACAAGCAGAGGAGAGCTAAGGAATAGATTTCACTTATCATTTGTGTGCTTTATTTGCATCCTAAGTTTTTTTTCATTTCCACATGGAGTTTGAAAGTTTAGTTTAGTTTACTTTATTGTCATTGCACATAGTACAATGAAATTAAATGCCATCTTCAGTGTGCATTATAACTATAAAAATTAAAACACAAAAACATATTCTTCACATGCTATATAACTGAAATTGAAAACCCAATATTGCATTAATATTACACTATGCCATAACCAGAGGTGGCATTCAGCAGGTTCTGACCAGTTCCGGAGAACCGGTAGTGGAAATTTTGAGTAGTTTGGAGAACCGGTAAATACCACTTCTGACTGGCCTTGCCTCCATCTATTCTCTGCCTTCCATGTCTCAGCTGATTGGGAGGAAATGGGGATTTTGCAGTATCCTTCCCCTGGAGTGGGGAGGGAATGGAGATTTTACTGTATCCTTCCCTTGCCACACCCACCAAGCCATGCCCACCAAGCCACACTCACAGAACAAATAGTAAAAAAAATTGAATCCCGCAATTGACCACAGCATTCAATAAAGTTACTGCCCTGGGATAGATGCTGTTTTTCAGCCTATTTGTCCTTGTTGTTATTATCCTGTACCCTCTGCCAGATGGTAATAGTTCAAAAAAGGGTTCCCAGGATGAGATGGATCTTTGAGGATGTTTTGAAGTTTCTTAAGGCAGCGGGAGCTATAAAGCTCTTCCAAAGAGGGGAGAGGGCAACCAATGATCTTCTGGGCAATGGAGTGCTGTCCTATCTGCCACTGTGCAATTTCCAAACCATACACAGGTGCAGTAAGTTAAAATACTTCCATTTCTCTATAACTTGAAAGTTGAGCTTGTTCTGGATATAGATGGTAAGAGAAGTAATGGGAAAGAAGATACAGAGAACAACTTTTCTTTCTTATTTCTCAAATCCAATTGCCTCTTTGAAGGTTTTCGGTTTTTTGGGGGGAAACAGTCACATATTGGTGCTTAAGATATACTTTACAATATAATGTAGCATGTCTTTTAAATCTGGAAGTGTATTCCTGGGTTTTTATTTTTTTAATTTAGTCTTCACATCTGATTTCTGGAAATTGCTCATATGATTCAATAACACCAGTGAAAAGCTGTTGCAAAGACAAAGCATTTTGTAACATTTCAATGCAATGGTGTTGCTATAATTAATTTTGTCAGTGATTCCTTCCTTTAGCATTTAATAGTTACCTCTATGAGTCACAGGCACAGCATACCTTCCGGCATCTGAGTTTAGAACTTTTTTAGTAATTTTATCCAGAATAATGGAAGAAAGGGATTTCCTCCTAAAATGAAATTGCAGCCGGGCTGACCTTGCCTTGTTATTTTATTTCATTGAAATCTGAAAAATGTTGAATTCTGGTCTCTGTTAAATTGCTTCCTTAAAATAGCCTGTCATCTCCTAAACTGCTTGTAAAAATAATATAACGTAACAATGACAAGTCTTCTTTTTTAATATGACATCTTTTCTCAGAAATCTGGACTTCTACATTTTGCCTTAAAATCAGTTGTATGTGGGTACAAGGAATGCACATTGTTCCCCTTCAGCCTACGCTTCACTTTTTATGTTATCCCTCAGGCAGCTGTTTTATTATGATACACTTATATTTTCAAGTATTCCAGGCTTATTTATTCAATTGTCATTTATTTTCGGATATTCCTGCTCCAGTTTCATCCACATCTGCTGGATATTGTCTGTGACATTTCCTTCTTTTCTTCCTTCCTTCCTTCCTTCCTTCCTTCCTTCCTTCCTTCCTTCCTTCCTTCCTTCCTTCCTTCCTTCTCCCTCCAGATTATACATATAATACAACTTGGTGTAGAAAACAAGTCAATTAGACCAGCTTGCTTTTAGACATAATTAAAAATAAGTACTTATAATTAACCTATTGGCACTTTTTTTTAAAATATTTGAATGCAAGTCTATTGTCTCTGGATCAATTCAAATGATTATAAAGACTTAGAGCATCCTTTGTTCTGATCACAAAGAGCTTTGATATATTAAAGCTATTCCTTTATTCAGGACAAACTTTGTCATTTTTAGACTATTTCACATTCTTTGAATACTGATTGGTGACTGTACCTCTAAGTTCCTGCTTATTCCTTCTGTTCACAATAGATTACAATAAGACCTTTTTGTTTATTTCTTTGTTTATTTCATTTGTATGTCTACCTACATCAACATATGATTCAGGGTGGCTAACAATCCAAAGCATCAAGAATAACAAAACTAAATAAATAAATATAACAACCATCATCACAGGGCAAAGCATTAATGGTTTGAAATACTCCCTTGAAATCCTATGAACGTAAATATCATTAAAAAACAAGCTTTTAGCAAATGGGGGGAAATGTATAGGAAGCATGAGAAAGGATCTGTTATGCTTAATTTTGCTTCTCAATCATCAGTGGTACTGAAAAGACAAAATCAGATCATCTTGAGCATGCTCTCCAATACCTTTATTATATAGCCATCCACATGATCCAACAATAACTATTTACACATAGTCCTCAACTTACAATAGTTTGTTTAGACACTGTCTGAAATTACAATAGCACTGAAAAAAGTGACTTATGACCATTTTTTACACTTACAATCATTGCAGCATCCTCGTGGTCACTAAATTCAGACACTTGGCAACTGATTAATATTTAGGACAGTTGCAGTGTCCTGGGATCATGTCATCACCTTTTACAAACAAAGTCAATGGAGAAGCCAGATTCACTTAACAACCATGTTATTAACAACTGCAGCGATTCACTTAATAACTGTGGTATAAAAGGTTTTAAACTGGGGCAAAACTCATGTTGCAAATGTCTCACTTAGGAACCAAAATTTTGGGCTCAATTGTGATCATAAGGTGAGGACCACCTGTATGTTATTGTGTTTCCAGCAAGGAGAGTGGGAGAGAAGAGTCCAAAGTTAGAGGAGACTCCCATTCCAAAGCTTTGCAACTTTTGTGGAATGTGGGAACAGGGGAAGGAATAGTTTACTTTGTCTTCCTTTTAACTGTTTGTCTCTCCTTGGTTGTGGTGCATATTTCAGGAGTGTTTGACAGAGTTGTAGAAAGTCATAGAAGCTGTAGATCCAAGTCTTTCTTAATTCTTCCTGCAACTCGAATCACTTTTTCTTATCTCTTTTGGCAAGAATGTGAGAGCAAAAAAACCTCCTCAGGCATTTGAAAGGCAGTTTTTCTTTAAGATAGGAATTATTCCCCCCTCCTTTCATTCTTTAATGGGGAATTTGGACATTTCAAAAAGTTCATGAAACATCTCCCAGGGGCCTTTAGACCACAAGACTACAGCCTTAATCAACCATCTTATGTTATTATCCATCCTAAACATAACTACTGAGCAAGGATACAGTTCTTGCATTTCTCATCCAGCAATATTCATATCAGAATCAGAGAAGGCAGTGAGCACATCTCAGGCAAATGAGATCAAAAGTTGCCAATAACTGGAAATTAGAGAAGAGATAAATCAATGTACAGTTTACGGTGAACTCTTTCCAACTATTATGTGACTTCAAGAAATAAGAATGTGATTGTGGCACTGATGTCTCAACAAGATGCTCTATTTACAGAGCTCTTACAAAATTGGGCTGATTTCCACAGCATATACAGTGTCTCTCTCTGGTTGTTATGTGTCCCTCCTAGAATATTTTAAACATCTCAACTCAGTCATTCGTTCATTCATGATCAAATGATCCCTGCATCCAAACGCAACAAATTATTCAGTCTTTGTTATTTGATCCAATGAATCCATGGTACAAACTTTGCTATGAGTCATAATCTGAAATGGTAATGGGTCTCATTCATCAGGCCCTTTCAGAGAGCAATCTATATTTTAAAGTGCTGTCTGCTTCCTAAGTGGCCGACTAAGACTTTCTTCTGCGTCACTACAGGAATATCTGTCCTTCTCTTCTTCAATGAGAGAAAGTTTCTTCCTGCAGCTCTTTGCAGTTTACTTCATACAACACAAAACCCTCTTAATGTACATTGCACAACCAGCCAGTAATTAACCAATTAGTCCACATGGCAATTGATTTGCCAAGAGTGTCTAGGCATGTTGTAAAATAGTTAATGAGCACAGTCTACAACAGAAAGAATAATTCAGTTTTGTTTTGTCAAAAATCAGTAAAGATCTATTTGAAAATAACTGGATATAGTTAATTGATAAGTTTAAATTATTACAGTGCTAAAGAATTAACTTTTATCAGTGTGGGTTTAACAGTAGAATTAAATATACTCAACTGAGTTGCATTTAATTGGACTAATATAAGTACAGTGAATATGAGTAAATATAGATAGTCCTCGACTTACAACCACAATTAAGCTCAAAATGTCTGTTGCTACAAAATACAGTTGCTAAGTGAGTTCTGGACCATTTCACAACCTTTCTTGCCATAGTTATTAAGTGAATCAGTACTTTTCTTAAGTTAGCAACATGATTTTTAAATGTATCTGGCTTCCCCATTGACATTGCTTGTTAGAAGGTCTCAGAGGTGATCACATCACCCCAGGACACAGCAACAAAGGTGCCAGTTTCCAAGCAACTGAATCAGTGGTGAAATTCAATTTTTTTTACTATTGTTTCTTGGGTGTGGCTTGGTGGGCGTGGCAGGGGAAGGATACTACAAAATCTCCATTTCCTCCCCTCTCCTGGGGGAAGGATATTGCAAAATCTCCATTCCCACACCGCTCTGGGGCCAGCCAGAGGGGGCATTTGCCAGTTCTCCAAACTACTCAAACTTTCCGCTACTGGTTCTCCAGAACCTGTCAGAACCTGCTGGATTTCACCCCTGATCTGAATTTTGATCACGTGACCATGGGGATGTCATTGTAACTTCAAAAGCTCACTAAAGCAATGGCTGTAAGTCGAAGACCGCCTGTTATATAAAACTATACTCCCTGTCCATTTTCCCAGAATGTATCAAAAGCATGTGATTATTTTTTTTACTTAATTCTGCATAGGAACAAAATGCTTAATAAGTATCTAGCAATTGTGGGATTTATTTGTTTCATCTGAAATTACTTAGAGAGCACACCAACCAACTAGAGACTGATTTTCTCCTGTCTGTTTCCCTTTGGATATAGTGTGCAAAGTGTAAGGCAGTGAAAGGAAGCAGTGCATAATGACAAATTATAATATGGTCATGGAAAAATTCAAGTCCTTGCTCTCCTTCCAAACTCCCTTTCCCAAATGGAAGTCATCCCTGTGTATCAAGCTATCCCTGGGGCATCAGTGTATTATACTTTCATAGATATAATACAGGATACAATATGATTATTAGCAGAAATATTCAAAATTTCATTTTTAACGACTATATAGTACATTGAGCTGGATTAGGGACGCAATAAATTGTACCATTTTCAGGTGACCTCCAAGAGATTTTTCACATTATGCAGTCTTTCTTAAGAATTCTCTTCCAAGAAAAGAAAAGAAAAAGATTTCTCCATTAGTTTAAGTTTCCTAAAGAATGCTTGACATTATATCCTTCAGGGATCTTACCCAGCCTACACACAAAGAGGAACACTGAATTCATTTGCTCTGAACTATTTTTGGAATTGTTAAGGTTGTGTGAAATAAACAGCATTACATTATCCTTTTGCCACATGGCTCTAATTGTAATAGAATGAAAATCTATTTTGGTGAGACAGTCAGTCCCCATGGGTGCGAGAAGTTCACGACCAACCACCTTGCTGAGAATTGAACAGCTAATCTCATGATGGATGGAGTTTGTTGGGTGCATATTTTATCTGCCTACAGTTATGTAGTTGAACAATTTATTTCATAAGAAAAGAATTTCAGTTGGCTTCTAGAGAATTAAAAATAGGCATAAGGAAAGAAATCTTTGAGCTCTAACTATGTTGTTTTGATAAAAGTTGAGAGCTATAGAAAGTTCTGCTGAAGCAAGGATAGTACATTGCAATGCAAACAGAAACTATATAAAAATATGAAACTATTTCAACGTAACTTCTACAGGTAGTCCTTGTGAAAAGTCCGCTTGTACAGCAATCATTTGAACTTACAATAGCACTGGACAAGAACACTTACAACAGGTCCTCGTACCGTAGTTGTGACTGGCACTGTATCCCTGTGGTCACATGATTATGGTTTAGGTGCTCAGCAACCTGCTCATAATTACAATATTGTCCCACAACTTCCATTTGCAACCTTCACTGCTGGCTTTTGATAAGCAGAGTCAATGGTGGTTATTCAATTTGTTCCTATTAGTTTGGTCTTCTTTATATTTAATTTTACTCCATTGTCTTGCACTTTGCTCCTTGATGTATATCACTAGGGCTTGTAGATCTCTTGTATTTTCAATTATCAGGGTATATTATGAGCCTAAAAAAAGGTTACTGATATTTCTTCCTCCAATTTTAAATCCATACTCATTTTCCAATCCAGCTGCCCTTAATTTATATTCAGCATATAAATTTACAGACGTCACACTTCTTTGCCAACCTGGAGCCAGTCTGTTTTGCCATGTTGTGTCTATGCTGTGCCTTCCTAACCAGCATTTAAGTTTCTCATGAGGATAGTGAGATCTTCTGTGATTCCCATTTTTCTGAATACCTCCCACAACTTGACATGATTGACATAATCAGGTTGTTAGTTGTTAAAGTCCATAATCACGTCTCTGGAATTTTTTTTTTTACTTTCTCAATTATCCAGAGTGTATCAGCAGCAATATCCCATGTTCCTCAGACTTTTCTGAAGCAGCTTGAACACCTGCCATTTCCTTTTCCATGTGGGGCTCTAAAAAGCATTATTTTGTTATAATTAAGTCATCCTCTTTCATTCTCCACATACTTGATAGATGGAATTCAAATCAAAGCAGCAAAATTTACTATTTTTTCATCTCTGAACTGAGTTTGACACCAATACTTCTATAATATTTGAATTCTTAACAGCATTTGTAACAGTTTTAAAGTAGTAAAATGGACACATATTCAGGATTTGGCATTCCTTTTCTCCTTCTTAATACGAAACATGAATTAAAAAATACTGATCTATGTGGCTTATCAGCATGTATAGTTTACATTCTGAATTAATAATGAATTATTGATGATTTTCTAAAATAATGTTGTAGTGCACGTAACAACTTAGTATGCTTCAAATGAAGTGTGGCTACAGCTCCCAGATTTTCCATGCGCAAATGCCCCAATCGACTCAAATAGCGGTAAGGAAAGCGGGCAGGCAGGTGAGCCCTCTTGATCACCATACCAGAATAGTACCTGGGGCGTACCGGTCGTATCCCACCACTGCTGTGCATTCAACTGCAAATGGGCTCTTCCAGAACTCCATCCCACATATGCTCAAAGAGATGGGAATCTGGAGTTGCACCTTCCTATTGACAGTCCCTATATTAAGGAATATTCTGCCCCTTGAGCTCAGAGACACCTGACCTCACATGTTGAAAAGCACTGATTTTCTTCAACTGTACATTTGGTCCTAGACAATGGAGTTGGGATGCATCCGTAATTTTTTCAGTATTGTGTTATATTGTTATGCGTTGTGATGGCTTTGATTTTTCTATGATTTAAATCATCTTGACTTTGTAGAAATAGGAAAAGTTTGTTGTTAATCAACATACTGCAACTAATAACTGGCCAGCAGGAATCAACATATTCCTGGGCCATCATCTAATGAAATTACCACTCAACCACCCAGTGGCATGACATGGAAATAAGAGTGGAATCTGAAAGTACATGATGGGCTTATTGGGTGGAGTGGGGGAGAAGGCTGTCAAATCAAGATAGAGATCATAGTCATGTCATTTAACCCCCTCCCTTTTATATATATTTATATCATGTATGTAACACATGTTGAAAATGAGTGCACAGTAGTGGTTATGGTCTTGATTTTTTAAAAATATCTTCTTCCCTTCTTGCAGACTCTCCTTTACAGCATTCTTATCAAAATGAAATAAATAAATCTGGGTTGGTCAGTGCCTGGATGGGAGACTGCGTGTTAACCTATGTACTTTGGTTTCAAATCAGTGCTAAAATAATAAATGTAATTAATAAATAAAATAGCAAATATAGTCATAATAGGGAGTGTGATGTTCAGTGGGCCTGAGCAGAATCCAAATTCTAGAACTAGTGACTAACTAACATTAGGGTATCGAAATGCAATGTTTAGAGCAAGTGAGCTGGTATGAATATGGGAATGTTTAAAATGCTCCAGTTCTAACTTTTTCCATGTAAAAAATACTTCCCTTTATAAGAATCCTATGCTTGCTACGTGTTATTAAGAGAACATCGGGGGGAAAACTCACATATTGAGCTAGGCTGGTTTCTGTTCCAGCCTTTTCACTATCAAATTGAGTTAGTTATATTCTAAGGCTGAGTTTAAAACACACACATGGAAAGTTATAGGAGATTTTAGGTTCAGAATTAATGGATACGGGTCAGGAGATAAAAAGATGCACTCGAAATTCCCAGTTCGTCTTTTCTTTTTACTTCTGCTTGTTTCCACTGAGATTCATCCCAATACCTGAAATTTCCACTTGTACAATCACCCTACTGCAAAATGTTTCATCAGAAGAACAAAAAATAACATTATCAAAGGACTTCTAAAGAAAACAGTGTTGACTTTCTAGTGGAGGCAGAAGCCTGTTATTACCATCAAATTCAGCTACATTCCATTTCCTAATCTTGACCCCTTGGTAATAATTTTTTTCTCTGCCTCATCCTGTTCAATAAAAATGGCATGTTTCAAAGATTAAGAATATATTTATTATTTTAATAAGTCTCTGATGGCCACTTATTTTCTTGGTCAGTTTGAATGGATAAAACTGTCTTGTCCAAGACCCAGCCCTGGTGTTGAGAAAGGGAATATAGGATTCAATAGTGATAAGAGTATAATTTTAAAATCTTGACTGTAAGTGTATACAAAGGGACCTGGTGGCTCAGTGGCTAAGACACTGAGTTTGTCGATCACAAAGGTTGGCGGTTCGGCCATTTGAATCCCTAGAGCTGCGAAACGGAGTGAGCTCCCGTTACTTGTCCCAGCTTCTGCCAACCTAGCAGTTCGAAAGCATATAAAAATGCAAGTGGAAAAATAGGGACCACTTTGGTGGGAAGGTAACAATGTTCCATGCACCTTTGGTGTTTAGTCATGCTGGCCACATGACCACGGATATGTCTTTGGACAGCACTGGCTCTTTGGCTTTGAAATGGAGATGAGCACTGCCCCCTAGAGTTGAGAACGACTAGCACATATATGCGGGGGGAACCTTTACCTTTAAGTGTATACAAAATTTGTACATCAACTCTTTTATTACCAATAATTGCCCCACTGCAAAAGAATAATCCACATTAAGATATATTTATATTTTAGAGGATAGCCCTAAATAATAAAGTTGCATAATGCAGCAACTCAAAAAGAAAAACTTTAATTAGACAGAAACATTTCTATCTATTATTTTTTTACAATCATTAGACAACAGGACCTGTCATACAGTAATATGGCTTTGTCCATTCAGCATGTGAATTAATTAATACCTAACATATCATCATTCCTCACTAATTCCGCTTTGAATTTTAACACAATGCATTTACAAAAGATGCTTGGAATATGCCAGATCATCTATTTCATGTGGCAGTTCTTTGCAAGCATCTGTGACAGTTCATAGCTGTATATTTGTATGATTTGTGGTTGTGGGTACTTTTGGTAAATATGCATTTCTTCATAAAATAAGAGTGTAATCTCAATTCATGGGGAAATTAAAGAGATAATTCCTTTGACTTTATATTGCTGAAGAAAAAAAATTGTATCATAGTTAGCAGTTTTATTACAACCTGCCAAAGTAAAGTAAAAGTCACATTTATTTATTTTATTTTATTTTAGCCTACTTACTTTTTTCTTGCCCTTATTGTTTTCAAAAATAACTCAAAGTGATGAACATATTTAATATTTCTTCCTCCTCCTATTTCCCCCATAACCACAACTTTATTAGAGGAATCGATCTGAGAGACAATGACTTGCTCAAAGTCATCTACCCAGTTTTCATGCTTAAGGTTGGACTAGAACTCACAGTCTCCTAGTTTCTAGCTTGATGTCCTAACCACTACACCAAACTTGCTCTCATTTGATTATATTTTCTTTGATATGTTTAAGAGGAAGCGATATATAATATTTGTTTGCTTTCAGGGATTCAGATGTAATTCCAAAAGCTCAAGAATGTTCAATAAAAGTAATAGTCTATTGGCTTTCTGAGTGCACAAACACAAGTACAAACATGGCTAGTACCATTTTTCTGCCATGTTTCCATGATTCATATGAATCAAACAAGCTTAAGGGGTCCAGGGCTGTCCTTGTATCCTAGCAGTTTCCACTTATTTTGACACCCTCCAAAGAAAATGGGAGTTTTTGTCATCTTGGAGAGAAGTAAGATGATGGGCCCTGGATGGAAACAGAGGCAACAGAAGGAGGGTAGGGATCAACAGAGGGTACATGAATTTCATACATATAGTGTCTTCTATCTCAAGAATAATCAGCTTAAGACCTATAAGAGTATTCAAAAGTTTAAATTAACTGGCAGTATCCCATTCTAGATGTATTTATGAATGTGTGAGTTTTGTGCCCAAAATATATAATCTAGGAGTTCTGTGCAAGCCCTTTTGAAATGAATCAAGTAGTATGTAAGATCAGGTAGTCCAGAGGTCTTCAAACTTGGCAACTTTAGGACTTGTGGACTTCAACTCCCAGAATCTCCAGCCAGCATAGCTAGGCAGTAAAGACCACAAGTGTTAAAGTTGCCAAGTTTGGGGACCTCTGGGGTAGTCTAATGTGCTGCTTCATCTCAGCAGTCTTGTAGACAGATACTTTCTACTGTTTTTTATGTTCTCACCCATAAAATAAATAAAATGATCAAACTACATAGGTATAAAATATTTCAATTTATTTTTCCCCCTCAGACTGAGTCTGAGACCTTACAAGGACATGTGGAAGGACAGCCTGGGAGCAACGAAAGAGTTGATGAGCCAACTCGTCATGTTTTCTCTTTCTCCTGGTTGAACTCATTGAATGAATGATGACTCTTCATCCAGATGGCATCTGGTGAACTCAATAGCAGGAAATAACAACAAAGAACACATTGAAAATAATCGCGGATCAGATTTTATTTAAGGACTTCATTTTGAAAATCATCATATTGGATCTGACTTTTGTACAATTTGAGCAGGGTGCTAGTGGGGAAGAAAGAGTAGGAGTGTCATGAACCATTTGAGCGCCAAATTCATACACATTTTTGAACTCATGGCAAATATCAAATGATAACAATACTTGTACAGTTTGCTTCTAGGCACTGGGATTTGGACATAAGGCGCTATAGTATTTCTAATAGCTAATCTGGGTTATGCCCAAATTATTATATGAATGTGACAAATGCCCCTACTTATATTCAAATAAAATTAAAATCAGAAAGAAGGAAGGAATTGAAAATAATAATATATTTACAAGTAAGCTAAAAACCAAACTAAAATGAAAGTAAAAATTCATTATGCACATTTGTAAATGCCTTAGGCATACTCTTAGTTTTATGTTTGTACTATCATTTCTCCACTAAAGATATTGTTGTTAATAAATTTCTCATTATTTGGAAGTTTCTTCACTTGCCTGTTTTTGTAATTGAATTTGGTAACCCTGAAATTAAAATATGTATTAAAGTATTCATAGATCATTTAGCTCATAGAATACTACTGCATAGATATAAATTTAACAAACCTTACAATAGTTTTAACAAGATAAAAAAGGCAACTATTGGGAACAAAAGAAAAAGATAATTAAAATAGATGAAAAGTATAATGGAACAGAAATATTTTTATCTATTATTTCAGCTTGGGCACAGCTAGTATAATGTTCTTCAGTGCAGAATCCAAGATTCAGAATGTTACTACAAGCCCTCTTACACAAAAAGATGGGATATATAACTGGACATTTACAGAACATTAAAAAAATGACATTTATAAGCAAAATCACCAAAATTAATGATGCACTAATTTTTCTGATGACATTTGGATTTCAGTTGTGTTTTTTAAAATCAGAATTCCCTATAAACTGTTATAAAGCTGGTTTTGAATTGTTGGAATTTTCAAAGTAATTTTTTCATATCGTATAAAGATTCAAATCAATGTTCAAAATCTTTCCAACAATGATGGTATATAATGGAATATCCTTAATTGTGACCTAATTGTTGGGATTATGTTATTTTTAATTCATAGACTTTATGTTACAACTAAGTTGAATTCTCATTTTCTACATCAACAATGAATTAAAATGTCCCACACTGAGAATCTATGGCCCTCTAAATATTGGGTGTCAACTTCCATCCTCTCTAGCTTGATTAAACAATGATAATGGATTATGTGAACTGTGTTTAAAATCAGCTACAGTACAACAAGTACCTATATGTATGCCACCAATGATTCCTTAGCATTTTAAATATATATATCTTACAAAGCTTCCATAACTTTTAGTGCAACATCATGGAACCTCTTTAGTGAGTAGTAGCCCAAATATTTTTCCTCTCTGTGTGCAACCTATTCATCCATCAAGAAGAAAAAGAAGAAATATTTGATTTGAATTTTCCTTTCCCTTTTGAGAAAAATAATGGCTTCCTGCTGAGAATTGCCTACATTTATTCATTCATGCCACCTGTCAATCTAAATTTCATTTTAACATATCACAGTGATGCTAAAAATCAAAAAGACTGCACATTTTTTTTTAGAACATCCGAATATATGGGGGAAGGGGGTGAGTTTGATGACGTACAAAGAAAAGAACATCTTGGTTCTTCCTGTGTCTTCTGCCAAATATTAGTGTATCTGATTTACAGCACTGACACAGAGCTAAGCCTACATGTAATTCAGACTATCTTAGACTTATATGTAATGAGAAAAGACTCAGAAGCAGGTGTGGTTTTAGGAAGAGTGGAAAAATATTTGTTATGCATGTAAAAGTTTGTAGATTCAACTCATAGCCTCCTTACGTAGATTTGGGGTAAATTCCCATTGAAACTTTGGACAGGGCCTATCAAATGTAGAGTGGGTAATAAGTACATCTTGCAGGACACCAAGGTAAACTTGTTAAAAGCCCCCTCTGTCATGCAAGGCATGCCCCTATCCATAACAGCCATTTATAATGGACTGGAGAAAGAGAAGAGGAAGATCACGCATCTGCTTCTTCATTGCCACTATGTAATGTTACAGTATGTGAGAATGACGGGAGGAAGGCCCACAGTCTAGTTAACAGAATGATAAACGGAATCTGAGTCTGAATGTACACTACAAAATTAGGAAGGACCCCTTCTCAGAGTCTTTCTTCACAGAATCCCCCCCTTCCATTTCATCAGAGAGTTGTCGAGGCTGCAACTCTTCCAATTGTTTCCCAAGGTTGTTCCACATACCAGTATGCTCTGCTACAGTAGACGTCATGCCTAAAATGATCTCTCATCCTACTTGACTTTCTACAATCATGCTGCTCTCACCACAAGTCCCCCATGAACATACTAAGCCAGCAGAAATATATTCTTTCAAGCATACAATATCTACAAAAATCCAAAAGATTACTACCAGTATGTGAATCAGAAAATTGACACTGCTGCTCTCTAGTGATTATCCAGATTTTTGTAGCCCACATACGGTGGTTATTAATTGCATAACATACTGGTATGTTTCCATGTTAATGGGGCAAGGAGTGACAAGCTGAACCTAAGTAAACCTCCTGTACCCACAGATCCCAAGGAATATGCTTCCAGTATTTTCATTATATTTGCCACTGAGTGTTGACCGTCATTCCAAAGGCACTGTTGGTTGGAAATATTCCTATGGAAGGGCATCATGTTGACAGTTTATTTTTACTTTTTTATTTTAATTGATTTGACTCCAAATAACTTTGGTTGTGTCACAATATATCAGACAAAACCATTGAAGTCCCAGTTGTTCCCAAGTTCTTGAGTTAGGGTAGTTGGAACCAATTGTGAGTGTTGTTTTTGACCAGTTCACCATCTTGCTTTTTACCTGCTTTCTTCTTTATTTTCTGGTAACTTGCTTTTGGATTATAATCCATTTTATTCTTTTGGTTATAATGAGAACTGCCCCAAGATATTTGGAATCAAATGGAAAAAATTAAACTGAATAAATTAAGCTGACAGGTCTTTTCTTTTAGATTTTTCTTGAACTGCTGATCCCCACTTACAGAAATTATAACTCATAGAAATTCAAGACACAATTCTGAGAGTTGCAGTTCCAGTCTTTCGATATTTGGGGAATATTACTATAGAAGAGACACAATGTCAGAAGGAGATGTCCAGTGCCTAGGAATGAAAACCTCTTGCTGTTTCAGAAGCGGATAATAAGATCTTTGAGGCTAGCAGTCTTAACATCATTGATCTAGAGAATATCTGGGTATTATGAGGCTGGAAGAGCTATTTATTCCTTTCAGGTTTGCTTGGCTTGCTGTGTATATCGGCTAGATCTTCTATTGAAAAACATATTTAAGGCACACCAAGAAGCTTATTATTCAACAAGAGCACATGCAGACATCCAGAATCATCTGCTTAACTTTTTTTTATCACTGACAGTCTCTCCCAAAACTCAGTTTTGTCCTCATCTTCACAATCTCCATCATTTAATCTTCCTCACAAATTGGTGGTGTAAATTAAGCTGATAAACAGTAGACTGGTTGATACCCACTTTCTGCTAGTCCCCACTCTACCTTTTTAAATGACTATATCTCACTGGCTTAAATATTGGGGTGGAAGAAAACATTCTCTGTAATGGATGGACATCTTTAAAAGATGACAGTCGTTCATTTGGGCTGGTTTTGAATTAGCCACCATCTTGGCCACCACTATGGTTTCCAGAGAAGTATTCCACTTTCAAAAATGTCTGAGAATTATGGAAGGAGTTCTGTTCCATTGTCTTAGTTTTCTCGTCTAAATATTCCTTGTGTCTAAATATGGACACAAAATAAGACACTTTGCAAAATCTTTGATGTGAGAAATAATTCAGCAGTTCACTCAAACACCTATATTTTAGCTGCTAATCTCTTTGGGGAGGACTTCTAACAAAAAACCCTACTCTCATCCCATTCCAGCCCCAAAATATGACACATTTCTTTCATAGTTTAGTTTCTTTCAAAGATCTTTCATAGATACTCTATCCTCAAAAACCTGTAAGCAAAACTCTGATGAATAATGATGGAAAAGGTTTGAAGGATGTTGGCCTTGTTATTAACAAGAATGCTTGGTTTTTTTACATAGTTTGAAAGGTAGATCTAAGAATATACGGTATCATTTTTTAATTATCTGAGGTGACAATAAACACTACTTGTATTCCTGTAATGCCAACATATACTGAAAGGAAGGGGAGGAAAGCTTGACTAATATATTTCACCTGGAAATCCAGCTTTTGGTTGGATTGTAGTTAACTGAGTTAACTGGGACAGAGCACCAAAACAGTTGTTGCCTGGGGACAGAATAGGCAGATGGATTCACCAAATGGCAACTTTGCACATGCTTTATTCTGGAACAAATGTAGGCTGCAAAGAATTCCTTGAAATGTAAGGCAGGAAGAACAACCAGAAATTCTCTCTTATCGATTCCAAGATGACAAAAGTGACAGCTTTCTCTTCTAAATTATTTTGTTGAACCTGGAACCTTTATCCTTCTACCCAAAATCTACAGAGCTCATTGCACTTGTCCAATGCAGCTCCCCATTTTTAATTACTTGTATATGAGCTAATCTGGAGTTGATATTCTAACAGGTGTCAGGCAGATTAAAAATTGAAATCATCCTCTTTTCATACGAGGTTGTTAATATCTCCCATTGTCCTCAACTACCTATGGTTAAAGGGAGTTATAGTCTTTTGTTCCCTGTTGGGCACCAGTTTGGAGAGTTTTATTACCCCCCCCCCCGCCTTTTCCCATTTCAACATCATTTCTTCCCTAAGGCAAATTGAACCTTGGCTGAATGGGTGTACAACCATTGTCCTCCACGCTGGGATTCTGTGCGTGTCAGTGTGTTTTTCTACCCCATATTCCTCCGTTAATCCATTTACCAACCTCACCCCGCCCCATCGAAGATCTCCAACCTTCCATTTTTTCTGAAATTTGACGTGCCGGCAGGCAAGGAAGTGTATGCAAACCAACGTTCCTTTGCAGCTTTTATTAAAAATATAGAGAGATATTATATAGATATAGATATTAAACGTTCTCTTACACAACCAAGTTGACCGAGCGCTGAAAATATGTTTTATTTGTGGAAAGAAATGTTTACAAAGAAAAGACAAAGAGGAGTGAAATCGAAATAGCTGAGTACAGACAGGCTCCGGCCCCCTTCCCCGCCCACCAACCCCCAGAAGACGCTTCTCGTCCTTCACCTGCTTCCGATGGCCAGACCAACGGACCCCCACCCTGGAACGCCTAACCCTGAACCTTGCCTGGGACAGGGCGGGTGAGAAAAGAAAAGAAAAGAAAAAGAAGTTACAAACGACGACACTTGGGTACGACGCCGGACATGCTATTCAAGGCTACTTCGAGAAAGCTTTCGAATAAAAGAAGGAGGAGGGAAGGGGAAGGGCGCGAGGGAGCGGTGGTGAGTAGATCTAGGTCGAAGGGGCTGTGCTAACTGGAGGAGCTCTTTGGTCGGGGCCAGGCAAAGGAGAGCGCTTCATTTCCCGATGATTTCCATCAGTTTCCTGTTACTATGAGCCTGCTGCGCCAGCTGCTCCGCTCTGGCCATCTCCAAGACTTCTCGGAGGAGATGGAAAGTCAGATCCAAGGAGATCGGCGGCTCCTCGGATCGTTTCTCCTTCTCAGTGGCCTGTAGGTGAGTGCCGTCGTCTTCGCCGTCCCAGGAGTCGGGGGCGCCCTCTAACGAGCGTTCTTGGAAGTGCTGCAGCTGCTGCAGCTGTTGGACGACGGCTCGGAAAAAGTTGCCCGCGGATGCCGACGTAGCCAGGTGGCTGCTGCTGGTGCTCGTGCTGGTAGTGGAGGAGAAGGATCCGGCGGCGGCGGCGGGAGCAGCGGGGTTCTTACGAAGGCTGCCCAAGCGCAGGAAATACTCTTCTCCCATGCGGAGCAATATGGGGAGCGATTGGGGTTGTTCTTGGAAATCTAGCTGCTGCAGAGCGCTACTGGCGGCGGGAGCGGCCGGGGCTCCCTTGCTGAGGGTTCTGCACTCATGGCAGGGCTGGAGAGCAACCAATAAGATCCCAGTAGAGACAAGCAGCTGGATCTTCATGATTCAGGACGGCCGGATCTGAAAATGTAACAGGAGGGTTGGTGGGAAAAGGCACAACTGTCTATCAAAGAACTGAAGGGGGGGGGGGATTTGCTGTCCGTGCAATGTACTGTCCGAGGTGCTTAACTCTTTCAAGCAATCCTCGCGCAGACTCTTAACGAACCGAAAACACAATCAGACTTTTGCCCGGAACGGTCAACCCAAATCATTTTTCCCCCTCGAACTTAACCGCGAGAAGGATTTGCATTCTTTCTCTGGGTGAAGAGCCGCCTGAAACCCACCCGCTCTTCCTTATTAAAGGTCAGAACAGACCGAGTAGTACTTAATTTACATAGTAAATAGCTATATTGGGGACTTCCTATAAATCATCAAACTTAATCTTTTAAAACAGTGAACATTGTCTTACCAAACGGTGTCTTTTCCCTCCTCCTCCTCCTCCCTTATCACCACAGTTATGACATGATCTCAATACAGCGATGTTTCTTAGACCATACTACATACTTCCATCACAATCCACAAACATGCACACACATGCACACGGCTTCCTGAGAAAAGTTTGCAACCCGTGCTTGCATCTGCCTCTTCCCTACCTTAAGAGATACCGACGGAGCAGTCTGTGAGAAGTAGAGTCAGTCAGTGGTCGGTGCCCACTTTTTCTCTCTCTTTCCTTCTTGGGATGTGTACCTAACGTCTCCTGCCTGTCCTGGTGATCCGTTGGTGTCCTAATCAGAGACTGGCTGTGATTTTTATAGGTTAGACCCTGTTCTGGAATCACGCAGCCCTCGCCTAATAAGCTGACGCTTCCTTGACAGCTCGCTTGCGTGCCCCGATCCACTGCTGAATCAATCATGGGGGCCTCTCCATAGCAGCGGTGGGCAACGTCCTGCAATCACAACCCCAAGTCTCACATCCAATTATAACAAGAGATATTTATTGCTTCGTTAGTGACGTCAGCAAAGCCTGTGGTTGGGAATTATCAGCGGGACACTCTTTCCCATTGACAAAAACCCTTGAATGAAGAGTTCCCAAACTGGGGGGGGAGGGGAGGACAGAACAGAACATCAGCAAGCACCACCTCCTACAATCCCCAGTCAAGATGGTCAAAACTTTCCACTTTGTTTGTTCTAAGGAAACCGTAACTCAAGGAAATCAAAGCATGGTAACAAGTCGTTCCTAGGAGAACTTCTAAAAGTAAGTCTGGTTTATTGCCAACAAAGCCATTCTTTCTACTTTCCTCATTTGCAGGATAGAGTAACCACAGAATTTCTAACATTCAAGGACATAAATAACATCTTAAAAATTGAGTAGCCTTGCCACTGGATTTTGCTATTGGTATAGGAGAAGAATTCAAATGAAAAACTGACATCAGGGGAAAGAATCAGGTAAAGCAAGCATATGCAACACACCTTTCTCTCCTGCTTTGTTTTTAACAGGGGGGGGGAAGGACTTATATGGTAAAGAGTGATAAAGTATTCTCTTAAAATATATGGTGAAGTTGACAACTTTGCTAGTCCTAACCTTCTTTGGGAGCATAAAATCCCATGAATTACAATTGAACTTTCTCTGCTGAATAACTTGGAGTGTGGCATGAAAGAGTTCCAAAGACATTATAGGGAGGTGAAAGTCCAGCCCATACACAGCCCATCTGGCTAGCTAAAACACACACAAAGGGGAAGGGAGAAATCAGATTGTTGGGGTTTTTTTGCCATACTATGGCAAATACAGTGCTATACTTCCATACACAGTGGATCCAATTTAAAGTGTGCTGTTGGACTTATTGGAACTAGATTTGGTGGCCTTTGCTTTTTTTTCAGTAGCTGAAAGTCTGATACACAGCATACAGCTGAATCTACATAGGGCTACACTCTGTTCTTTCTACACTCTGATAGCCTTTGAAATGATCACTGGCTTTTATCTCTGGCATGCAGGAAAACAGTAATGCTGGGAGTAATCCTACCTCAAATTTCCTTTGAGCTGGGTAACTTGATATAGCTGAATGGCCCTTTTGATTTTACTGGCCTCTTCCTTTGCCTGCTTGTATGTAAAGTTAAGTCTTCTGTAAGGACACTTGAACTCCTATTGACTTCATAGGGACAACCAAGTAATTTTATTGTTACCAATAAATGAGAATA
This sequence comes from Thamnophis sirtalis, assembly GCF_051295495.1. Classification (NCBI taxonomy): domain Eukaryota; kingdom Metazoa; phylum Chordata; class Lepidosauria; order Squamata; family Natricidae; genus Thamnophis; species Thamnophis sirtalis. The sequence continues at coordinate 135,426,998 of NW_028261382.1, read as the reverse complement.
GTTGTAGCTCAGGGTTGAAATGAATGGGACAATGAAACATCTGCAAGAAAACAAGAAAGCTCAGAGAACACCAAGGACCCTTCAGTTTTCTTGTTAGGAATAGAGAAATGGTTTGCTATTAACTTCTGAGATTTTTGTTTGTTTGTTAGATTTATTTGCTGCCCATCTCACCTCAATATTTTTTCACCTTCCCAGCCTAATTGTTACCTGTAGAATTACTTGGTCTCCCACCAAGTACTAATCAGGCATTATTTTGTATATCCTCTGTACAAGGAGTTAGGAAGCAAGTTGATCTGAATTCGTTCTTTAATTTTTTATTTACCCTTGATTCTACTGAATGTCACCCTTGCCATTTCTGTCCATAGTTTTATAGTTTGAACAATCCTATGACCAATTAGCATTGTTTTCCTCAGTGCATCCCAAGAGCTTCAATATCAGAAGTGAAATACACACAAACTTACATGCTATACTGTTTTTTCTTTTCTCATTCCCAATCAGTGACAGTCGAACTTGGACCCCAGAACAGTTGCTGTTGCTTAATGCCATTACCGATCCAGTTCATTTCCTCTATACAAAAGAGGTCCCATAGTCAAAAGCACTCTTTAATTCTCTATTCTCCAGTTGTTCTCAACCCAAATTAAGAAATTGGGTTGTGGATGTATTTACCTCTCTGTGGCTGATGAATGGGAGGGGACGGGAAAGAAGAAGGGAGGACAGGGGAAGAGACAGGAGGGGTGAGGAAAAGAGTGGAAGAATCAAGAGGAGAGGACAGGAGGGGAGGGGGAGGAAAGGAGGGGAGGGAAGGGGAGAAGAGACCAGGGGAGAACAAGGGGGAACAGGGGAGAGGAGAGGGGAGGGCAGGTGAAGAAGAGAAGGAGAGGGGGAAGAAAAGGAGGGGGAGAAGGGAAGAGAGGAGGGATAGCATAGTAGAAGGAAGGGGAAGGAAAGGGGAGGGAAGAGACTGGATCATCACAAACCAAGTGGACTGACATTTTGGATATAGCAAAGGAGTTGAAATTAAGGCGTAGATGTGGACAATTTAATGATAGGACCATTGTTTGATACATTCAGATTATTATCATGAGAAACTATTCTGATGAAACATTCAGAATTACACAGTTCTCCAATTTAAAGGGGAACATTGTTCATCTTGTTGGAGAACAAGAAAGAACAACTGGTTTTTATTTATTTTTCCCCAGAAATAATTTGACCTGTTCTTGTTTCTAGTCTACTTTTCTAACCAGATGCCAGCCACATGCATGCTAGTGCTACAATATATCTGGTGGGAGTCATATTAGGAATACCTGTCCCCTGGTTAATGAAGCAACGAAACTATGGAATGTGTGTTATATGTGACAGTATTTTGGTTTAAAAACTTGGCCAACAATGTTATAGAATTCCATGCAGATGGTTCTAGCTATGAGTATTGTTGTATTTTTACTGGCATAGAGTGCACTTCTGGGATTTTCTACTTCAAATGGTAAATGTCTACATAAAGCTAGTCCTCGGTTAATGCCACAGTTGGGGCCAGCAACTCCATTGTGAAGAAGTGTGGTCATTAAGTGAAACATCAAATGACCCCAATGTATTTACATCTGTTCCCCTGCAATCATAAAGCAAATTATTTGTAGTCATTAAGTGAGACATCACAGTCACATGATTTACTGCTGACTTTTCCATTGACTCCGCTTGCCAGAAACTGGCTGTCAAACTTGCACATGAAATGACATGAGCGTAGGATGCTGCAATGGTCATAAAATCATCCTAGTTGCAAAAACTGCAAATTGTGAGGATGTGGCTGTAAGTACACTGCAACTGTCTAATGTTCAAACACTGGTCATAAAGTTACTATTTCACCATTGTTGCAATTTCAAACTGCCTCTAAACAGGGAAGCTGTTAACCAAGAATTACATATACCTTGGTTTTGAGGTGTCATTATTTCAGCTAGCAAATGTGTTGAGCCAATTGTGTTATTGAAGTCCTCCATGTGGTTCTCCTTTCTGAGGTGTAATTGACATCATTAAGGAGAACAATTTGGTTATATTCCAAATGTCCCCAAGAATTGACAACTTTTCTCAAAGTGCTATGTTAATATTTTTAAAGATACAAATGAAAATCCGGACACTTATTTATTGGGTATTTTGCTCTTTTATTATTATTATTTTCTCTTTGGTATATGTTTTATTGATTTATACTTATGTTTTGTAACCTCACAATAAGGATAGTACTTACTATAAGATTACATAAAACATAATCTTGGAAGACTAAAAGATTTTCCTCTCTTTTTTTTTTTTAGTCTCCAGAAAACTAGGGGGGATACTTTCTGTGATTTTCCACTCTCTGTGGACTGAATTATTTCTTATCAGATTGTTGTCAGCGTTACAGCTCTTGCTCCTATCTCTCATTCCCACACATCATCAAAGTTTCAGAGGACCTTGGATGATGTGGATTATTTGGATTTTTCAGTTGAATTTTAAGATGGGTTATAGTACTGATTGGTTGCACTTCTAGATGTTATATAGAGGGCTTGGGATGGGAAAGTGTTCCCATCCTGACTCTCCTAGATCTTTCAGTGGCTTTCAATATCATTAAACTTACAGTAATATCCTTCCAGAGTGGTTCAGAGTTGGGAGTGGGGGGATGCTGTTTTCCAATAGTTCTGTTCCTTCCTGTGTGGCAGATTCCATTGTTCTTGGAGAGACTGTTACGTCCTTCCCTAAGTCCATCTTTTATGAGGTACATCAAGATTCAGGTCTCCCACCTCACCAATTTAACTTCTACAGGAGGATTCTGGGGAAGTCCCTCAACACCATGGCATGTGGTATCATCCATATGAGAATGATGTTGAGCTATACAACTCCATCCCAGGTGGGAGAGATGATGCCATTCAGGTGATTACCCAGTGCCTGGGGGCTGTAAAGGCCTGCATGTGGAGGAACCAACTATGGCTCAACTCTGGAAAGACAGAGTGGCTTTGAGTTCAAAATAAGAATGATAAATATTTGGAAATTTTCAAACTCATTGGAAATTCCAATTGGACTGGTAATGTTACATTTATTGGATTATCAAGAGATCCACATCGCATTGGAATGATGTGGATTTATTTATGTTTTACTTTTTGGTTATATTTTATAATAAGAAATTACCAGCCATGTACTTACAAACTGGATAACTCACAAAGCAATTAGCCTTCCTCAACCCAATGTGCCCAAATGAATTAGCTTTTTGTCTTTTTTTAAACATGATCTAAATGTTGCTTATTTGGATCAATGCTCAAACATTAAAAAAGCAGTTAGGGAAAGCAGCATTTATTCAGAGCATGTTTGGAGTCTAAGAAAGAAGACAGGTGAAATAATTAGGAAAATCTAGACCGGAAATAAACAGCTGGTTAAATCAAAAAAGTGTCTTGTTGATGAATTATTACCATACTAAATATAACCAAGAAAAAACTGGCCTTAATTAGAAATATATTGAAGTGTTATAATAAGAATGCCTACACTTAACCAAGATAATTCCATAACCATTATATACAATTTAATTTAAAGTTTGTCAGTTCCATACGAATCAATTCTTGCTGTCTTTACCAATAATGTTGATCTTTTCCTTAAAAAAATTACACTATATAACACAGTAATTGCAAGCTGTTGTTTAGGTTTCATGTATACAAATGCCATTGGGATGAACATGTTGCCTCCAAATTTTGGATTGCAACTTCCATTATCACATCCCATTGCCTATGCTGGACAGCAATATCTGGAGAGTTAGATATTACTTAAGTAAGACACATAAAGATGTCACTTGATAAAGTAGCTCATGAATTGAAACCGTTCAAATAATTCATGCAGACAAACATTCTTATAACTTAGTTTGGATTAATATTTTCTGTTCGGAAAATGCAACTGACCCTAATTATCTTTTAATGTGGGCCTTGTTCACTTAAGTGTGTTAATTAGGTCATCGGGAGAAGGTTAAGAATGTCATACAAACAAACAAAACCAATTAAAACTTTGCCAGTCTTAAAGGAGGTAAAAAGGAGACCAAATTAGTAGGATAAGAACTTTTTTTTCCCTGCTTTAACGAGAAAAAACATTGTGTACTGTACAATGTTTGAGATTTTAGTAGATTTCTCCATCAGAATTGCCCGTGTGTTGGAACCCAACCATGATCTATTGGAATTCTGGTATTATAAATCTACCCCAGAGCATTGTTTCTCAATCCCAACAACTTTAGGATATGTGGGCTTCAATTCTCAAGAATTCCCCAACCAGCATGCTGATAGGAAATTCTGAGAGTTGAAGTTCACACTTGTTGAAGTTGGTAAAAATTGAAAACCACTGCCCAGGGCATTGAACTGTGGAAGTCTTATCAGGTTAAATACCTCAAAAAAGAAATGAGTGTTGACACATTTATATCTAATGTATCTTATTTGGTTAAAATCTTATTGTAAGACAGGATTCTAAATGCTTGTTTTAGGAATTTTTAGGATTTCCAGATCTGCTTGTAAGACCTAGCAAATGAAAGCAGTTCGTATTCACTGTGGACTTCCAACACCAGAATCACATTTTTTTCCAACTCTCAGCCAGGCCACAATACCCATGACTCTATTTTGCTTTTCTAAGCATTGACTTCTTATTATTTAAATAATATCCTTATTTGTCAGTTTGTCATACAACAAACCCAGTTTGCTAATTGTAAATGTATAGAACCAGACTCTGGTTATTCAGAACTTGGCTTTAGTTAATATTACATTTTCTTAGCATTATGATTGCAGTAACCATTAAGTTACCTTAGAAAAGAACTAAGGACAGTATTAATGGCACCTTTGCATTTCATATCTATAATACTGTTTAAAAACAAAAAGCAAACAAATGAGATAGCAACATTCAATAAAAAAAACATATTCAATTATTTCAGTCCTGAATAAAACTTTTCTCAGAAGATACTACTGATGTGCGTCCGTCCGTCTGTCCGTCTGTGTGTGTGTGTGTGTGTGTGTGAAGGAAAGAGAATTTCTGCCTGATGAAGTAATAAGGGATTTCTCATACACACAGTCTGAGGATCATATCACAGAAGAAAAGGATTAAATTCCTCTGCACAACTAATGCAACCTCAAGATTGTAATTAATACTGTTGGAATTTTAAACTATTGCAGTTAAATGCATTTTATGTCAATTGTTCCTTAATTTTTCTAAAGTTGCCAGCCTTGGATTTCCAGCAAGCTCTATGGCCACGGGAGAAAAATTGACTTTCTCTCACTACTTTGAGTTCTCCCAAGTTACCTTCTGTTACTGTTGTTCAGTTGCTAAGTCGTGTCCAACTCTTCGCGACCACAGCATGCCAGGTCACTCTTTCCTCCACTGTCTTCCAGAATTTGTGTTCATTGAGTCAATGACACTATCATCTCATCCTCTGCCGTCCCCTTTTCCTTTTGCCTTCAATGTTTCCAACATCAGGGTCTTTTCCAATTAGTCCTCTCTTCCCATTTAGTAGTCAAGTATTTGAGCTTCGGCTTCAGCATCTGTCCTTCCAAAGAACAGTTAGGATTTTTTTCCCCTTTAGTATTGACTGATTAGCTATCTTCTAGTTGGTAGCTATTCCTGATACCAAATAAAAATGGGAACTTTAAAAAAATAGATGGCTCTCCCCATAGGAAAAAATTATCCTATTCTTCCACTTCCATTCTATTTTCATGATGGAGTTAATTGTTCTTACAGAATATTTCTCTCTAACTGTTCATATCCTTATATTTGATGTTTGTCATCATGATCTCATTTACTGTGAATTGGAACACCACTGAGATTTCAGATACAGTATACGCTGCCATCCAATTTGCTATTAAATAACTTGATTGCCTTAAATTAATACTAACACTGTCAGTGATGAAGTGTTCATGTGCTTTCTTGACTTGTACTAATTCAGCCTTACTGTGATTAAGGCAGAGGTTGGCTCCAGATCCATCTCTGCCCATTAGCGGGAATTTTTTCCCTAAGACTCTGTGCTTCTTAAGTCATGTAAATATATTTCAGAATCAAATAATATCTAGTTTTTTAAATGCTTGTTCCATGGTTGTCTAAAATCTGAAGTGACAATCTTTTTCTCGGTGATATAATATATGCTGTACTACATAACAGAATTATACATAAAGCATATATTGTAGCATGACATAATTAGCTAGAGAGAATAATGCATTTATCACTTCACAGGCAAAATAATTAAATAATAGGAAGATAATCCCAGAGATCTACTCAGCTGGACAAAATATAACAGTAGGGGAGCTGGAAAAAAAAGTTGAAAGGTGGAAGCAACAGGAAAAAAAACTCCTATGAACAGGGCCGGATTTAGATGAAAAGAGGCCCTAGGCTATTCCACTTACGAGGCCCTTTCACCTCCCATTTTTAAGTTTGTAAATTACATAAGAGACAATAAAATACATCATTACTGTGATATATAGCAATATATATCAATATATATAGCTGGCCTCCCGACGGAGGGCGGCTCTGCTCTGCAGCAAAGGCAGCGAGGCCAGCCGCCTCCCCTGCTGCGCTCAGGTGCCCAGCTCGGCCCCCTCGCCCTCACCTGCCTGGCCGCTGGTGGGCTCCGTGTCGATGGGGCGGCTACTGGGAGCAGCCGTGCCTCTCGCCCAACCGCCGGTGCCGGGAACGTGGGCAGGCTCCCCAACTGCCGCGGCGCTGGAACGATCTTAACCAATACATTTTTATGTTTGTTTATTAGTCATATGCGTAGAATTTCTCCTTATTTTTGGTTCAATAGCAGTAGACTTATAGCAGTAGACTTATATACCGCTTCATAGGGCTTTCAGCCCTCTCTAAGCGGTTTACAGAGAGTCAGCATATTGCCCCCAACAATCTGGGTCCTCATTTTACCCACCTCGGAAGGATGGAAGGCTGAGTCAACCCTGAGCCGGTGAGATTTGAACCGCTGAACTGCTGATCTAGCAGTAGCCTGCAGTGCTGCATTTAACCACTGCGCCACCTTGGCTCTTGGTTCAGTGTTTTAGTGTTCACTGTTTTTAGAATAGTGTAATTTTAATTTTGCTAACAATTTGAATGTAGGCCCCTCTTGATCTTGAGGCCCTAGGCTGAAGCCTAGTTAGCCTATAGGAAAATCCAGCCCTGCGTATGAATATAAGCTCCCTCCTCATTAGTAACTTTCTCACATCGGTAGTGCAAAGCTGAAGCCAGCCCTAATTTTCAACATATTGGCCACATTCATATAAAGGTCTCAATCAGGACATTTTATTCAGTTAAAAAAAGTGGATCTGGGACTTCCTGGGAGGAGCCTGCTGGTGGTGGCAGCAAAAAAATCAGCTGCCTCTGAATTCCTGGCTACGTACCTGTTTAGAGGATCTTCCATCTGACGTCTTATCAGGTTTTCTTATCCTTCAGGCAAGAAGGAAAGAAGAAATTGTTTTGCTGGCAAATGCTCTTCAATTTTTGCAGCTTTTGTGCTTGCAGGGAAAGGGGGGCTAGCCCAAGGCAGAACGGCTGTCCGTGCTGGGAATTTCAAACTGCCTTGTGCAGGATAAAGTAGGTCTCTCCCACTCAGTTCAAAGTTTTGTTTGATTTAATCTTATCACGAGCTGAATCCGTTTCCGTGGACAATAATTGTTTATCAACATTTTAGCTTCTTTTCTTTTTCTCCTCCAAAAAATTATTTACTTAGAGGCTTTTAAAATGGCGCCGAGCAGGCTGGTTTCTCCGGTAATAATGAACACTTTTTGTTAATTCTCACAAGAATTCAAAACAAAAGAGATTGCTTATCATATGTTTTGGTTTCACAATAGGCCAGCAGAAGCTTTTTAATTAGTTTCATTTCTACAAGAATTTTACTCCTTCATTAACTTTGCTTATCTGGAAGTTAAATGGTGATGAATCTGCTGAACGGTCTTGTTACAATGTTTACTCACTGAAAGTTTTGCCAAGCCTTAAACTTCAAAATAAAAGGGGAACTCAGCCTCTTTACTTAAAGCTGCATATTCAGGCAATAGAGTTTTATTAACTGCAGGCAGATAAATTTTGAAATGGCTTCAAAACCAAATATTAACTTGAAGTCGTAATTTTTTTTTATTACTATTCAAAATACCAGCTTCAATTTTGTAAAAGGCTTTCTTATCCAGCTGCGTTACAAGATGGCGATTTTATAGCTTCTGCGTTTGATATATGACACACTCAATCAGCTCTATTCTCCTGAAGACTTCTCCTTATTAACTGTTAAAAGTCTATAAATAGTATCCCATTTAAAACCGAGGGGAGCAGAGACTTTGTTTGTTTGCTTGTTTGTTTGTGCATTTTTTATAATGGCTCCCAAATCGAAGCAGTCTAAGCGTTTCCTTAATAATACATCTCAAGAAATTGTTACAAAATCGCTGCCCTTGCCTCCCACGCCCTCTACTGGAGATCTCTTAATGCAAGAATTTCTTTTTGAAACCCTTAAAGCAGTGTTTTTCAACCACTGTGCCGCGGCACACTAGTGTGCCGTGACATAGTGTAAGGTGTGCCGTGGGAAAAACACTTTATATATAGTCAATATAGGCACAGAGTTAAAAAAATTTAACATTTTCTAATGGTGGTGTGCCTCGTGATTTTTTTCATGAAAAAAGTGTGCCTTTGCACAAAAAAGGTTGAAAAACACTGCCTTAAAGAGTTCAGACAGGAAATTAAACAACTTTTATCGGACTTATATGATGAACTGGATGCCAAGATTGCTCAAACAAGGGAAGATATGATTGGAGTTATGACTGTTATGACAGACTATGTTGCTGAAATGGAGGACAAATTGGAACTTTTGGAAAAAGCTAATTCTAATTTGACATCTAAAATTCAAACATTACAACAGGAAGTTGAAAATGCTCAAAAACAACTCGTTATGATAAATTACAATAAGACTGCGTTTGCAATAAGAGTCAGAGGACTGCGTGAAAAGGAACAGGAGAATTTGAAACAGACCTTTTTTGAGGCTTTCAGACGTTCGGTGGGAAGTCCGGGATTTAACTTTGATTGGCAGATTCAAAAAATTTATCGCCAGAACTCGTGTGTAGCAAAACAATGACAGCTTCCGAGGGACATAATTATATATTTCACCACAAGAGAATCCAGAAATGCGATAATACAGAAGTTCTACAATAACAGGCTGCGAATCAATGGACAGGACTTGATTGTTTTTAAAGAAATACCATCTCAAATATTAAGAGCAAGGAGAGACTACACTTTCTTAACTGAAAAACTCAGAGTTTCTCAGATACAATATAAATGGGAAGTGCCATCTGGTATCACAGTCACATTTGAGAACCAAAAATATCGTCTCAATTCTGTTTGTGAAGCCCGATATTTTTACTACAAAACTCTGAAGGCGGGACTTCCTGATTCACCCGGACTTGGAGAAAGACAAGGAGAAGGACACGTGGCTACAAGGCGGAGGGTGTTGCTTTCCCCTTCCAGAAGGGCAGAAGAGTAAAGAATAAAGATCCAGCTATGCCTTTAAAATACTTCTTAAATTTTTAATCTGAATAAAATTTCAGGACTCCTGTCTGGTATAAAATGACAAAGCTGTATACCGATGAAGAGATATTGAGACTGAAAGAAGCGGTGCTGAATTTGGACATATATTGTATGGGACTTATATAAGACTTGTTTGAATCTTAATTTAAACTGCGCATGATCTATTCTTTGGGGCGAGGAGAGCGGAGATTGTAGTTTTCTTGGATTGTGGTTTGGGATGAATGGAGTCGGGTGGCGTGGGGTAAATGGAAGAGTAGTGAAAGTTCAATTAGATTACCTTGATCCAGAATGTAAGCTGATTTTTGTATAAATTGTTATTTGAATACAAGGTTAAGAAAGATTATCTGGAGAGTCTACACGAGGGTGGAGTAAATATGAGAGGAGCAATGGATGAGGATAAAATATATATGTGGACACGGGTAAAGGCAGGATGGGAGGTATAAAATTTATATGCGGAAGCGGGTAAAGACATTGTTTAAGATTTTAAAAATAATGAGAAGCTGAGTTTAATGTTAGAGAGTTTATTGACTTCTCTTTCTTGGGGGGGGGTTCCCCCCTTTTTTTCTTTTTATTATTCTTTTCTTTTTTGTTCTTTATTTTTTTTATTTTTTTTTATTTTGTAACTTCTAATCTATTTGGTTTCAATATACTCCAGACTTTGCTTGATAAAGAACGATGCCGGGAATGGGATCTGGGAAGTCGGAAGGGGGTCAGGGAGGGGGGTTCAGGGGGTGGGTGGGGGGGAGGGTGGAAATATAGACTCAATTTTCAGAACAATGAATGCACTTGGATACTGTTGCTTTTTTTCTTTTTTTTTCTTTTCTTCTTTCTTCTCCTTTTATTTTTCTTTTGTTTTAGTACAAAACAAATAGACCAATGAATACTAGAAATACACCGAAGCGAGGTGTAGAGGGAAAGAAGAGGGGGAATTAAGAGGGAGTGAGAAGGGAATGTAAGGAGGGTGAGATGGTGGGAAGGGGAGAAAGGAATGGCTGAGGGGGAGGGGAAGTAGAAGAGGGGATTGTTGGAAGGGAGAAATGAAAGTTGGAGGGGTAGAAGGAAGGGTGTAGGATAGAAGTGTTATGAGTTGTTTATTGCTTCTTTTTTTTAACTGCACAGTATTTAAGTGATTGTATAAAGGAAAATGAAAATGTAATAAAAGATGTCAATCCGGAAAAAAAAGTGGATCTGTTTTCATATAATTTTAAACCATAGTCAAAATGTTTTATTAAGAAAATAATCACTTAGAGTTGGTCATGAGTGAAAAAGTCTATAATCTCAAATAAATGTATACCATATCATACAATAGTATAATATTTTACCAACATCAATTAATTAATGAATCAGCTCTAAACATAAATTTTTATCACTCTCTTTACACTATTTCCTGGGCAAAACGTTAAAAAGCTGCCAATACTACTTCAATCAACCTAGTACAGGGTTGTTAAACTCGCGGCCCACGGACCAGATATATCACACACTGCCCATGCCCACGCCTGGTTTAGCAAAGTGGGGAAAAGTCCCAATACATCACATTATGCCACCATGACAATGCAAGTTTTACACCCCTGGCCTAATATCACCTTGGCTAGATATAGGCCAGATTGAAATTGGCTATTCAAAGATGGTCCTCCCATAATCCCAAAATCAAATATAAACTTGTATATTCTGGTGAAATATGGGATGAGGAAGTATGGAATCGGGCATCAAGAAACTAATATGCAGGCTGCAAATAGAATCATATGAGAGTGAAACTGCCCATCCCAAAACATGCTGGTCCTCTGTCCTTCATTACTGCTATCGCACTGTTTAGCATATCTTCTGCTTTCAGAGTAACAAAGGGAAAACATCCCATCCCCATCTTAGAAATTATTCTCCCAGATGGGAGATAGGAATAGCACAGCTCTGAGACAGAATTAATTTTAAAATACTTTTATTATTGATATTGCATTTATGTATATATGTACACAAGGTTCATTAGTTGATTGATTGATTGAACTATGGTATATTCTAGATCACATACCTCCACTTATATCCTTACGTTGCAAAAGAAAGAAAACTCCTTCTTCAGAAGCCATGCTGGTCCAGCAAAACTTGTTCCTCTCATTACACTTAGAATAGTTTAAAAGTTTAATTTAGTGGTGCTTTCTTCCAGTTAAAACTCAACATTGGAGCAATGTGCTTATAATGTCTTGGCTTCTCCTTAGATTTTATATTAGACACAGTATTGTCTATGTTGAGCTCATTCACTTGTGGTAATATTATAAAAAAATGAATAAATAAATTGTAAACAGATTATTTTAATCTTTAGATTGAGACGCACAGAACTTCATTTCTCATCGGTTCTATCTGATTAAATACTGAAACTGGTTAGTTTAAAAATAGTTCTGTGGTTATTTAATATCTAAATTATGAAGACTGATGGAACTATTCCATTTCCCTGTATATCTGCTCTCTTTTAGCAACCTTTTGACTCATTTGATATTTGGCAATCCAACCAGTCTCATAACTAGCTTCCTGCTTTGCATTTGTAGCACAATGTTTTATATGCTATTGAAAAAATATGTTTCTATATGCGCTCACTCCCAATAAGGTGAAATACACAAAGAGAAATATATCTTTGTTGATTGCAACTTAGTCACGTACTCTTCAATCCATTCTTAACCTCTCTTATTGTCAGATTTGCCAGAATTAATTTGAGTTTCCTCATTCAGCTAAATCTTTTATTTTAGTCTATATTGTGTCACTTTTGAAAGAATAATCTGTAAAAAATACAATACATATATGCTTTGAGCTGAATGCTAATAAACAAAGATTTCTTCCCCTTTTCTTAATTTCCAAAAGATTTTTCTTGCCACTCTTAATTCTAGTTCCTAATTTATACGCATGCATATACAGTATGTATATACATACTTCCTGAAGCATTTTCTCCCCATGGTTTATATTTACATTTGAATCCCTCTCTAAAACTCAATTCAGGATGAGTTTGTCTATTCAAGGCTGACAGAATTTCAACCAAAAACCTCTGGTGTATCTATCCCAATGGATTAAAGAGTGTCTTGTTCTTAAATGGTTTATTATCAATGCTTCATCAGAAACTATGTCACAGATTATGTCAATCTGGACTACTCTTTCTTGCCAAAAAGTAAACTTTCAAGCTGTGCATTTCTTACCTTCAACTTTCCAATCTGTTTTTGGAATCTCAATCAGTTCTTTAAGGAATGCAAATGATACTTCTCCCTTTAGCCCTGTAACAAGCTACTGGGAAATTCACTTGCATAATCTCTGCCTGTTCATGCATGAATTTTAATAATAATTGGCACTAAAAGAATAGGAAACTTATATATTTTCAAAGACACATAGATCTTCCTGGCCTTTCAATCAATTCTTATCTCCAATACAATCAGTAACATAAATGTAATTAGAATAGAGTTAATATATGCCAGTTGTTTGAGTTTTTAACTGTAAATTGGTTCTACATCATCAGTAATAGATTCACACTGTGCCATGATTTGTCGAACAAACCAACATTGGTTAGTCATTTGTAATATTAAGTGTACACTGTTTATAAGTGTAGGTTCCCAATATATTTAATACCATATTGGCCTATCAAACTCCTATGGAATCCAATCCATAGATTAATTATGTGCTTTGTAAATATGTCTTTCCTTTGTGTTTTAAAGCTCATTTCAATAGTTAAATGATAATCATTTTTATTACTACCCTTATTTTGCTGATTCAAGCCATACATTTTAGTAAATCTGTTTATTATTTTTAGAAGTTATGTATAGCACATGTATTCTCACCACCCACATCCCCAGCCATCATTTGTTCAGCAGCACCCAATTTTATTTTGGAATATATTTAATAAGAAGTAACTTATTAAATGCCTAGCACTAATGCAGTCTTAAAAGAATGGCTTGTCATTCTTATAGGATGTAGGTAACATCCGGAAGAAGCCTTAGCATCTAGATAATATTAAGTTATCTCATGGGCTTGTGATAGAGCCAAATCACTATGATGTTTCGCTATATGTATGATGACTTAATGTTTCTTTTTAAGCATGCATAACTATGCTTGGATGCTGTGTGTCTATTATCTTGTGTTTACAGTAGCCATAGGAATCAGATGATGAATCTGCAGTGCTATGGAATGATTTTCCTATTACTGTCCATGAGCTTTTCCCCAATTAACACCCACTCCCAGCTCCTGCTTCCTTTTTGGCTTAGGGGACTGAGGGGCAGAAGCTTTGTTTTGGTTTTTTTTGCCTCATTTTTTACCTTTTGAGGCAAATAGCAAGTTATATGAGTGTTTTTTTATCAGAAAAATTATCTGGAATAAAGGTCAACACCTTTCCCTCAGGCTCTGTCCATGTTGTTATTCCCTTTATGCCGGAATGTTCTGAATGCATTGGAATTCTATTCACATCCAACTTTTTCTCCTGCATCAGATAATTTGGCCAAATTAATCATCAAAGTCTTGAAAGGCTACCAGAAAAGCTGCTTATTTCCCAACCTGTCTGAATTTTTTTTTAAAGAACACTTAAAATGGATGTGTGTTGACTACCTTCTGATGTAGAACAAGAAACAAACACATTTCTCTGATGAAGTGACATCCTCTTTTCCGCCCTTCCTATCTGGTGGGGGAAGAAAGATACATTTCCAAGGCATGAGCAAAAAGGAAAAGAGAGTGAAATGTTTAAGGGCTTCTAAAGCTTCCAGCATTTTCTGCATTCATGACTAATAGTATCAGGTTGACATTTCTTTTCCTACCTGCCCACCCTTCCTTTTTTAATTTCCAAACTCCAAGTTAGTGGACTGGATGTTCCTAGGAACAAAGTTTCCAGCTGCAGGGACTATTTTAACTCTGCCAGAAATCTCTCTTCATTGGTTGACTTGAAACAGCATTAATAATGCTATTGAAGAAAACAAATACGTTTTATCAGACTTGTTGGCAAAGTCATGTTCCATATTACCACATAATCAAATTATCAAGGGCTTATTTTACACCAAAGCCAGAATATACTTTCAAAAGTACTTTCATCTGGAAATGTTCTACGGCCAGGGCAATGAATGACAGGAGAGGACTCTAATGCAGATGGTGAGGTGCATGTATTTCAGAAAAAAAAAATCAGATTTCAATCTCTGCCAATTTGATTTCAAAAAATTCTGGTACCCGTAAAATGAACCACCCTGCCTGGAAACTGAAGAGACATGCCACTTGACAAAGCCTGGGGTAATCATTGGGCTGGTATAAAATTTTATTTATACACTTGGGTAGAGCTCTATAATCCTGGATTTTATTCTGGAAACAATTTTCAGTAGTTTGTTGGCCTGTATTATGTATTAATTGTTATTGGGATTGAACATCACATGAAGTTTGTTTGGTTTTGATACTGTATACTGCATTAAACCGCCATTGTGATTCGAATAGCATGATTTATGGTTACCATGTTATATAAACTCATCTGATTGATTAATTACATTCTGTTAAATAAAGCACAGTGGTGTAGTGTGATATATGAACAAAATCTGTATGTTGTTACTCTATAATGAATCACTGTCTACAGCCAAAGATATTATTCATAAACCCATATAAATAATATTGAGGGACCTAATACCTATTGCCTCTGAAACAAATAAAATACTTTGATAAAAATAATTCTCTATTTTCTCTCCATGCTAACTCAATTTAATGGCCAAAACATTTTGATGAGATTTGCACAATATGAGCCTCCATTTATGGAATAATCAAGGAGTGTGTGAATATAGTCTTCTAATTGTTCTTTTCTTCATTCTCCCAAGCTTCCTGCCCTAAGGAGACACCATGTTGGAAGCATAGGAAACCAGGGAAGGATCACAATGAAGGAACAATGTGTAACAAACAAAAACATTGAAACACATTACTTCAAGAATAAAGTAAAGTAAAAGTCACTAAAAGAAATTCTAAAATTTCAGAGAACCTGAGAAAAAGGTAGGTAGAAATCTTTTTCTGCAGCAAAAGAACATGACTTAAAACTCCAGGACATATTTCAACACAGCAATAGTTTTATGTATTTTTATATTTCTAAGCAGATTGTGTAAATCTGAAAAGTTCTTTGCATCACTAGATTTCTTATCCAACCAGAACAATGCCTAGTAATCAATACTGAACATCTTTCTGGATAATAGCTGCAGGAAATACTCATTTTTCTTCTGTTAATATCATCAAACAATTTCTTATAACGTCGTTTACCTTCAGCCATATTTGACTGAACCATTAAATATTCCATCTTCAACAAATAATTATAAGATAAGCAGACAGAAACACACATACACAGACCACTAAAGGTAACATTTCAAATATGTTCTTTTAAACCATTTACACATACTTTATTAATGGAAATTAAAGACAAATTTAATTGCTTCATTAGCTATATGGGAACAATTCTGCCCTTGTTAAGAGAAACCTGCTGGTTCAAAATGATTTGTTAATTGGCTTGTCAGTCAGCTGTGAATTAATTTTTCATATCAGTTATAACAATACACCTTTCTTTCTCTTCTTGCTCCAAAGGAACATATAAAAGGGCAGCATTACAGCTTTCAGAAAAGCATGAGAAATGCGGCTTAAAATCAGATTCAGAATTTCTTATGGTTAACATTTGGAATAGGTTTAAAAATAGGTTGCAGAGATAGATTTAGTTTCTTTTATAGTATATCTCAACTTGCTAGCATAATGACTATATTGACACATGGACTATAGTTTATTTTCTTCACTATTAGAAGACATTAAGCTCATTCCTAATGCTAAGAAGAATGGACTCATTCTCTGTCACCCTGGATGGCAGGACTAGGATGGAAAAAATGAAATTACAGAGAAATATATTCAGGTTAGATATGAGGGGGGGGGAATCTTATAGTAGGAACCCATCAACCAGTAAAGTAGGTTGCCTCATGAAGTGGTATTGCAGGGCTTCAGACAAGAAGCTGGAAAGTCATATGTTCAAACACAGATCAGGGACTTGGATGATATTTACATTGTTTTCATATAGCACATTACTCTTTCAGTATAATTTGTTTCATTTTGTACATATTTTGTAAACTCAGCCACTACAATCTCTGAACCATGAGCAACCTATGTGAATTCAGCCAGTTGTGGTTTATTCAATAAGGTATGGCATTGCATGACGTTAAGTTATAATGTGGATTTTGAACCATTAAAGAACATTAAATTGGCCAAGTTACCCATACCAAAGAGCCATGCCAATATGAATTAGATTCCTCATAGCAGAGTATGAGAAGGTGATAAGCCGCCTGGGAAAGCAAAGGGAAATCATCAAAGCCATTAAAAAGCAGAAGTTAGAATATTTTGGACATGTGATACAACATCCAGAAAAATATAGCATCCTTCACTTAATCCTCCAGGGAAAGATTGAAGGCAAACAAGGTCCAGGCAGAAGAAGAACATCATGGTTTCAAAACCTAAGGGACTGGTTTGGACAAACTCAGACGACTTTTTCATGTGGCTGTTGACAAAAATTGGATTGCCAACATGATCACCAACGTCCGATAACAGATATGGCACAACAACAAGAAGACGATAACAGAGTAGGACTCTCTTATCCAACATGTCAAAAACTATTTGTACGCAAAGCATAAATCGCCTTTTCTGGAGAGGAGGGTAAAAGTCAGCTTGTTATTGTTTGAGGTCTTTAGCTTGATGAGTCTGTTTGTTCCTAGAGAAATTTTGAAGCAGAAGGTTCACTTCTGGATTGAACTGAAGATATTTCCCTTAAACATCTTATACTGAACATTAAAAAATAGTCTATTATATCAACGGATTATTTATTGCCTGCAAGATAACTCCAAGAGATCAAGAAATACTGGGCTTTCAAATTGTATTTATTTTAGCTTAACACATATACCATAAACAAGTTACATTATGTACTTCACTTGCCAATACTTACTCCTAAGTAAACTCCAGGGAATCCAGTGAAAGTAATGACTTGGTACTCTGCTAGCTATGTTCTGTGGAAGGCAAGCAGCATGATTCATCTCACTTAGAGAAGTTGGCATGTATCCACTCAAGGCCTGACATTCCATCTTACTTTAATGCATTTCTTTTTATACTTACAGGTTTTACTAAATCTGCTACAATTTGTAACAACAGAGAACCACTTTGTCCATTTATATTATTTTCTGTTTGGCCACTGGACCAAATGGACCAGCTTTCAAATGGTTTACTTGCCCTAAACTGAAATTCATCTTCCAGCAACAACATGAATACAATGTAAATCAACACAAATCAATGATATTAAAAAATACTGAAAATGTTTTGTGAATTGTGTGATACCCATTTATATTCTACAAAAAATGGCGACTTATCACATCATATGCATATAAATTTGGGACTGATCTTCCAGTCTTCTGATTGGCTTAACATTCTCACCACTCACAAACCATATTACCAACATGATAATATCCATGAAGCTATTTTAATTGTAAACACAATGAAGCTCAACTCTGAGTAAGTTCATGGACACATCCATGTAGTTGTTTTGGAATCGGTATAGATGTAGCTAATAATCATTGCCTTCTTTCAGAATTTTTGTCTACTCCCCAGTATATTCTGCAGCCCTGTTATTTCCTGATGCTGTCCCATTCAAGTAATAACTTTTTCTCACAACTGACTCCAGTGCACTAGAACAGCATCTTCATTGCCATTTTTCAGATCTTGTAGATAAGTCCAATAATTATGTGATTATTGCAAAATTCTGAACAAGGGTTGAAGTCCCAAGTATTGGTCAATTTCCAGATTAGGTAATTAAAGTTAAAAGCATGGCTCTGTAGAATTCTCCTGCTGTTTTAATTAATGAAATTATATTTCACTTCCTTTCCTATTAAAGTATGAAAGAGTTGAAGAAAAATGGAAGGAGCAGGTTAAGATTGCTTGAATAGAATGATTGTTATATTTCATATCTGATTCTGCTTAATTTTGGCAAAATATGAGAAATAGTGCTCTTCTACCTGAAAGTTATGGGGAACAGATATCATCCGGGAGAAATCATTCAAGGAGGAAAGTAAAAATCTCCTGTACAAATAAGTGGATTTTTTTTCCTGTTTTGATTAATTATTCATAAACATTTTACTTAGATGCATTGAGAAATTTAATTTTATTTAATGTTACTCAGTAGAAAGTACTTTACATAGTTTCAGGGCTTACCTTCAACAGGCACTGATGAAACAAGGGATTTTCCATTGGAACCAAACGAGATATATTTGTTCAAAGCCTTTCCTTTCCACAAAAGTGTATGCAGTTTACATCTTCCTTCAGTCATTTAAACTTTTAAAACCAATTTTAAACTTGGCCTGCCAAATGTCAAAAGTAGATACTATACACACCATATCTTTGGCATATTTCACTAGGTAGGTTGTACTCCTGACATCACACTGCTTTATAAGAATGCACCCAGTGTGGCTTCCTCAAGTGAGTCACCACCATGATGCATTGGACAGGATATTTATGGAGTGACTTTACTTAGGATCTATGATTAAAGAAACTAAAATTTTCAACTTAAGAAGCTAAAATATGAAAATATTACTTAAAACTAAATCAAATTTTCCCTTCCTCTTCCATCTTTTCCCTTTTGTTTCCCTGTGTGTAATGAGCAATTCTTTCATTCTATCAATGATTAAAATAAGCAATATTTATAAAAAATATAGACATTAAATATATCCTTGGAGCTGCATCTATCAACTGATTCATCATCATGACTTCTATCTTGCCTTCACTAATACCTGCAGTCTAAATGGCTGCAACACAAAGGCTTGTCTACTATGTGAATATCTTAGTAGGATGTCTGCAGCTGCAAAATGCACACACTTCATTTTAGAGTATTGCAATATCAAAGTAGCAAAGATTAAATGCTACCATTGTGTTGACTCACAATATTGTTTGATTGGTTCACATATATATGAACACAACCACTGTGGTTGGTAAAACACAGTTAAATACAGTGAATTTAAAAAAAAAACCACATGCCAGAACTCATGAATCATATCTTCACCTCAGCTAAATAATATAACTCACTTGCAATTGCCCTAAATATCTTTATATTCTGTAAATGTTTTGGCATTGATTTATTGAATAACAACATTGCATCTCTATGGTAAAATAAGCAATTTTTGATTATTTAGCTTTCCCATGCAATTAATGAACCCAAGTTAAACAACAGTAGCTATCATATATATATATTGTATATCCATCTATATGGCTGCCAAGAATTGACAATGAATTGATGGCACATAATCAGTCAATCACACATCATTATCAATAAGTGAAATCCTGTCTGAAAGTCCCTAATATTGGCTATTTCTATTGGTTGATGATGGCCCTTCTTGACTGCCCTGTATTCACCTTTAACTTGTTCTTGTTTAGTGGGCAGCATTTTGGAGCTGGGAAAAGTTGCCTTGCCTTCTCTCAGTCAAGGGAAGAACAAGAGAAACAACCAAAAATGCTTTTCTAAAAGGCAACTGGACTTTTCTGAACTGAATTGAAGAAGCTTCTTGGATGAGAAGCTGAAACATTTTCAAAGAGGAAAAAAAAACAAGGAAGTCCAATTTCCTTTTGGAAAAACACCTTTGGGATAACCATGACTTGGGTGATTGAGAATCTCCATAAGCTACCAAAAGAAAGATTAGAACGAATAAAAGAAGAAAAAAAGCTGGAAAGAAGAAAGTGGGACATGTGCCTTTAGCATGGAGAAAGACATCACATCAAAACTATCTCTTTGGGTTGGGACCAGTCAGTCATTGGTAAATTCAGTTCAGTTTAAGTGATTATAATATGATGCACTTTGTGGCAATTCCCCTACATGCACGCACGCATACACACACACACATTATTTATACTTTGTTTTCTCTTATAAACAGCCTTCTATCAGAGATGTGAGTTATACCTACCTTGACATCCTTCAGAGAGGCCTTGAATAAGGATGCAGCTATACCTCAGGGCATTTGGAACTGGTTGGTTGATTGGTTGGTTTTCCATCAGTGCTTAGGATGGCATTTATAGTTTTATAGCATTATTTTGCTGTTTCTTTATTATTCTAAATGTATATGATTATCTGGCAAACAACCAGGATTCAGTTGAACCCAGCAGTGCAAATTTGCACCTAGGTACACCTAGGTACACCTACGTTACACCTATCCTCCGCGAGCTGCACTGGCTGCCCATTGGTCTCCGGACACGCTTCAAGGTGCTAGTCGTTACTTTTAACGGCATGGCATCGGACCTGGTTACCTGAGAGATCGCCTCCTGCCAATTACCTCCCAAAGACCGATTCGATCGCACAGACTTGGCCTTCTCCGGATTCCATTTGCCAGCCAATGCCGGCTGGCGACCCCCCAGGGGAGGGCCTTCTATGTTGCAGCTCCGGCCCTCTGGAACGACTTCCCCGTTGAGATCCAGACCATTACCACCCTCCCGGCCTTCCATAAAGCTACTAAGTCCTGGCTGTTCCGGCAGGCCTGGGGCAGCTGAAGTATGCAGCCCCACTTTAATTGTGAATGTTGTTGTATTTTAAATTGTTGTTTTGTCTTATTTATCCCCCTTCCCTTTTTATTGTAAGCCGCCCGAGTCCTTCGGGAGTGGGCGGCATACAAAACCAATAAACTAAACTAAACTAAACTAAATAACTATATACATACCGCTTTTCCCTGAAAATAAGACAGTATCTTATTTTCTTTTGACCCCTGAAATAAGCAATTGGCCTCATTTTTGGGGAGGTCTTATTATTTGTGAGGAGGCAGAAAATATGGTCAGCTCATGGCTGCTGCTGTGTTGCGTGTCACTGGGCCTGCTTCCCTTTTTGCGTAGGCCATTAGCATGATAGAAGGGTGCAGTGGCTAGGATTGCGGGAGCAGCCATTAGGTAAGGGCATGTGGGGTGCATGGGGCATGTTCCCCCTCCCTTCCCCCCCCTCAGGCCTTGCCTCCTCACCTCTTGTTTGCGCAGCAAGCAACCAGAGGAAATGGCAAGGCTGCGCATGTGTTTAAATATTTTCAGGGGGGCTTATTTTCGTGGAAGGGCTAATTTTAGCACATGCGCTCCAAAGCCTGATTGGAATTCTAGGGGGTTCTTATTTTGGAGGAAACAGAGTAAATACATCCACAAAAGGGGTCTAAGCAGTGTGGAAAAAGGTATTCAGGTCATAGTGGATAGTCAATTTATGAACATATCAATTTACTGTGTGGTAGCTGTGAAAAAGCAGACGCCATGCCTCAGATCATTAGGAAAAGAACTAAAAATAAACTGCCAACACTGTAATCCAGATTAAGGAGTGCAGGGGCTCATGTACTTAGGACATTGGGTTGACGACAGTCAGGCTTGTATTCGACACCCAGTTATTGCTGCAGGATGGGGTGGACTCCAATCACTCGCTCCAACTCCTGCCAATCCAGCAGTTTGAAAGAAGGCAACTGTGAGATAGGTACCATATCAGTGGATATCTTAAAGAAGACATGAAAGGAGCCCACAAGTGGGCATCCCTGGGCAACTGTGATGTCACTAGCAAATCCTTTCAACTTGGAAGCACTTTGGCGCTCCCAACCTCACTGTAGTAGTATCCAGATTAGGAAAACCAGAAGTTTGAGCAAAAGTTTGAACACCTCTTATTAAAATTAAAATAAGATCTTAAAAATTGATATTCTTTCATTTGAGAGAAAAGGTGTGATATAATCAAAGTGTGATTATATTACTTTCAAAGGAAACTAGATAAATTCAGGAAAGATAGTTCTATTAAAACTATTAGTCTCATATTACTTTCAGCATACACACAGGATGGCGAACATGATCGCCAAAGTCTAATGATGGATGAAATTCTAACAAAATGAAATTCAATGTTGAAAAGAGTAAGGTTCTTCATTTAGGCAAAAAAAAACCAACCCAAAATGCACAGGAACAGTATATGTGGTACCTTGCTCAATAGTAGTAACCGTGAGAGGATCTTGGAGTCCTAGTGGACAACCATTTAAATATGAGCCAGCAGTGTGCAGCAGCTGCCAAAAAAGCCAACACAGTTCTAGGCTGCATAAACAGAAGGATAGAATCAAGATCACGTGAAGTGTTAATACTACTTTATAATGCCTTGGTAAGGCCACACTTGGAATACTGCATTCGGTTTTGGTCACCACAATGTAGAAAAGATGTGGAGACTCCAGAAAGCGTGCAGAGAAGAGCAACAAAGATGATTAGGTCTGGAGGCTAAAACATATGAAGAATGGCTGCAGGAACTGGGTGTTTCTGGTTTAATGAAAAGAAGGACTAGGGGAGACATGATAGCAGTGTTCCAATGTCTCAGGGGCTGCCACAAAGAGGGTGTCAAGCTATTCTCCAAAGCACCTAAGAGTAAGACAAGAAGCAATGAGTGGAAACTAATCAAGGAGAGAAGCAACTTAGAACTAAGGAGAAATTTTCTGACAGAACAATTAATTAGTGGAGTAACTTGCCTCCAGAAGTTTTGAATGCTCCAACACTGCAAGTTTTTTAGAAGATGTTGGGTAACCATTTGTCTGAAGTGGTGTAGGGTTTCATGCCTAAACAGGGGGTTGGATTAGAAGACCTCCAAGATCTCTTCCAGTTCTGTTATTCTATTCTATCATATTATCCAATAGTTTATTTAAGGAGCTTTCCTCCCTGGGAATTCTTTAAAAAATATGGCACAATAAGAAAAAGAAGATACACAGTATGCTTCAATGCAGTACTAGTTGTAGGAGAACTGAGGCAAGAAAAAGGTTATTATGCCTTCCCCTTCTCCTCAGAAGGACCACAGAACATCCAATAGGTCATTGTGGAAAAGAAAATGCTGGGATAAATCTAAGCTTTAATCTAACAAAGCTATTTTTAAAACAAACTAATTCTAGACCCTGATGTTGAACATGAATTTGCACAAGCTCGAGGAGGCAGTGGAGAATAGGGAGGAATCTGGCATGCGATGGACCATGGGGTCACAAAGAGTTGGACAAGACTTAGTGAGAACAAGAACAAAGTAGTTGAAGTCTAAAGACTTTTCCTGAAATAATGTGGCATTATATGGATAAGTTGCTGTGTTCAATTTTTTAAAAAAAGGCAAGAAACAGGAATATATAAAGAATAATTTAGAATTGCTTCTTAGTGAGAGAAGCTTTTAGAGTTAACTAGATAATGAAGCATTGGTTCTGCATCCTTATTGTTAGCAAATATTTTATGCTTAATGCTTTAACGAAGCTTGTAGCCTTAGAATGACTCTACCATTTTACTCTGTAGCAAAATATTTCAGTGCTATGAAATGATTTGCTCAAGGATTATCAAAATATTGGGTCTCACAGTTGACTAAAAATAAAACTATAGCAGTTTTGCACTAGAGAAATGATATCAGTAGATGCAACTCAGATACAGAACTCAAAACCGTGCATACTCTTTGGCTGCTACTCATTGGAGATTATTACATCTGTAAGTGTTTTCTACTCTCTCCATATCTGGAGAACACACTATTAAGTAAATTACACCATAAATACTTGAAATGTCCATCCAACAAAATTTCCTAGTAGAAATATATCCGTAGTTAACTCATGAGATTTCCTATGTATCTGTATTACAAATAGAGAGAACACTCTAAGATATGAAATTACATTTAGGTTCTATTAATAGCCTAGAAGAAGCTTACATTGCAGTTTATCAGAATTTGTTTTTTACAGTTAACAACTATACACAGTCAACTAGCAGGTGTTAATTCTAAATTAAGCCTTTAGAATTATTTTAGAAGTAACATACATTAGCCAGTTTTATGTTGCTAGTACAAAAAATAAAAGGAAATTAAGATCAATCTGTCCCTTTCTATATCTCGAGTAAGGAAATCACAATGCCTCTCCTCTGAGAAACACATAGCCTGTGGTAATGTACCTGGAGCATTCCTTTCAATAGCTTGTGTATAAAATTACTGCCCAAAGTATAGATATGTAGTTAGCTCTGCTTCTGTATTCAACATTTCAACAGGCTTTCCTTTTTTGAGAAAAATGCTGTTACAAGGGGTGATCCTCTCCAATTCCAATCCTGGGGTGCACTGATAATTTAAATCCATTTCAAATTGGGTTGCCAACTGATTTGGCAGTTGAAATGGCACTATTCACATAATGGTATTATTTATACCTGCAGAAATATATAGCATGAAATTGCTATCCATCTGATTCCTTCTGGACATCTTGATGGTTTTCAGTATCAGCTACCATCTAATATCTTCCCAGGCCAACCATCTGGACAGAAGGCATCCAGTGATTTCATTTCTTATCTTGCAGACTGGATCTATAAAATGAAACATTGGTGTGTTAGATATTTTTTAAAAATCCTTCTGAAATACAGGTAGTTCTTCATTAACAACCACAATTGGGACTGGAATATTGATTGTTGAGCAATAAGGTTGTTAACTAAGTCATCAAATGACCAGACATGCTTTTATAACCATTTATCATGGATGCTAAGCAATTCATAAGGTTGTTAAATGAATCAAGTAATAGTTAAGTGAATCTGACTTCTCCAGTTAACTTTTACTTGTTGGAAGCCGGCTGGGAAATAATTATGATCATGTGATTGCAAGATGTAATGGTCACAAATGTGAACCAGGTTGCCAAGTACTTGAATTGTAATTACATGACTATGAGTGTAGTGTGACAGTCATATTATTAAGGATGGGTCATAAATCACTTTTTTTGCAGCTGTTGTAACTTTGAACTATTGTTAAATGAATGGCCATAGATTCAGGACTATATGTAAATGGAATTATTTGCAGTCACTATTAATTTGTTACAATTAAGTTTGTGTACTCTAATCAATATTATGCCTGAATTCAATGAATTTGCCTGCTTTAGAGATAGTGCAGTTAGTATCACACATATTTTGGGGATAACTTGAAAACTTGATTTTAATTTGTTCACTTGTTCTAAACACAGTTGATAGAATAAATGGGCCATCTCTATAGAATATATCTCACCAATTCTACAACCATTTTATTTGCATTGTACTAATGCAAAATGATGGGTTTAAGCCCCACTTGGCATGCAACACAACCATGCAAAACTTGTATGATCTTTTCCCTTCAGTGGTCAGGTCATTCTCAAAAGCCTTTCTTTAGAAATCTCCTTCTAAAATTAGGTTCGTGAGAACAGAAGGGTTTTTTTCTGTTATGATGAATGGAATGATATCCTTATGATGGACTTGGTATCACATAATGATCTATAATGCCAACTTTCACATATTTTAATGTATTTTATATTCATTATTTCACTATATTTTAAGTATTAACTTTTTAGTTTAATCTTTGAATGCGAGTCTGCCTGGGACTCATACATCTAGGATATAATATTCAATACTGCACATAAATATATGATTAGAACAACAAATACTTTGAGATACATAAGTATAAAGTTACAGAGACATAAAAACTACAATAAAAAGATCTTAATGTAATCATTTCACAAAGTTCTAAGTTTAAAGTATTTGCCACAGACGTTAGCTCCACCCCATGACATTTGAAGAGAGAACTATTAGTCAACTGATGTCATTAACTAAACCTCATTATGTTTTTGGATGACACCAAAAATCTAATCGATCAGCTTTTTTAAGCTAGCATCCATCATCTTAAAGACAAAAGGCAGCCTTCAGAAAGAAAAATCATCTATTCTAATTTAAGAAGCACTTCTTAAGTCAGAAGTGATGGTTTCCTACATTTTAATTCCTTTGCTCACTCAAAATTGCTCTCAGTTGCACCACTATGGAGTAGAATACTTTTAATAGCTGGAAATGTTTGGATGCAAAAAGATTTGGCAGTATTGCAGGGATTTGAAATTTTGTTTGCATATCTACAGACTCAACCAATGAAATGATTAGCTGCCTCAAATTTGATAAGGTTTCACTCATATTCAGAAGGACAATTCTCAATTTGCATTTGTAACTCAGGATTGAAATGAGGGTCCTCGGGGCTCTATGAGGTTGGTTGTTTTCTATACTTTAAATAAGCCTAATTATGAAATAACTTTGCAGATGCAGAGCTTGTAAAGAAAAAGGATTCACGAGCCCAAGATTGGTCTCAATAAATGCAGTTGGAGGATCTTTTGATTACAAGGTTTACAATCAATTCTTGCATTTCATCATCTGGGACAGGAGACCATGATAAAGCATAACTAAGTCCAAGGGATAATATATTAAGCTGCTTTTCTATAGCAATAATGTGAAGAAAGAAAATTAGAATCTATTGATAGAACTCCGGGTGATTTGCAGTAATTGCTAGGAGCTTTCAAATTTTCAGCAGTTAACAAGAACAGTTAAAATGATGGCATTTTTCTACAGAAATAGAGCTGTTGAAATAATGAATATATAATATATCTCAATATAATATTGAAATAAAGGATGTTTGGAATATCCAGGGAGAACTTTTGGGTTCAAGGTCAATGAGATTAGTTCAGTTCAAGCAACTTATATGTGTGCAATGTGCATTGAGGTACCACCCATTACTTCATTCTAAATGTTTGTCTTTTGCAACTTGTATGTATGTATGTATGTATGCATGTATCTATTTGCATGTATAACAGTGGTGGATTTCAAAAAATTTTACTACTGGTTCTGTGGGTGTGGCTTGATGGGCGTGGCATGGCTTGATGGGCATGGTTTGGTGGAAGTAGCAGGGGAAGGTTACTGTAAAATCCCCATTCCCTCCTGATCAGCTGGGACCCAGGAGGCAAAGAATAGATGGGGGCAGGACCAGTCAGGGGTGGCATTTACTACTCAAACTACTACTACTCAAACTACTCAAAATTACTACTCAAAATTTCCGCTACCAATTCTCCAGAACTGGTCAGAACCTGCTGAATACCACCTCTGACATATTTGTGTATGGGCATACTAGTTAATATCAAGCAAAGTATGGCATGGGCAGGGACGTGCAGTCAGGGGAGGCAGGGCCTCACCACTGTCATCATGAAAAAGAAAAACAAATGTAAAAGGAAAAAGGCTGAGGTAGTTGCTGACAGAGTCACAGTGGATGACTCTGCTTAGTGCTTAACTGTAGGAGGAGGTGAGAGAACCACGTGTCTCCTTTACTCTATCTTTATGATCATTTGAGCAGAGTTAAGCAAGGGTTAAAAGGTGAAAAATTCCTTATGCAAAGGAGGCACATGGTTCTCTCGCCTCCTGTAGAGGGCATTTTTAGAGGCTTTTTAGAGTTCTCTGGGAGCAACTAGCTCAGTCTGACCTCAGAGCTCTTGCCTTTCTCCTTTTACATTTTTTTTCTTTTCATGATGGCAGGCAAGAGCAGAGTTGAAATCCTCTCTGAAACAGCTGGAAAAGGTGCATGTGTGGGGAAGGGAGAGTAATTCAAAAAGTTTGATTGCATGCAGAGCCACGTTGCCTTTTCAAACACACACACACACATATACAGCTGGATAAAAGTATATAAGCCCAGCTTCACTGATTACAAGTTCAAAAAGGCAATGTGGCTCCACGTGCAATCAAAGGCTCGGATCGGAAGGCAGCAGGGGAAGGGGGGGTATGGCAGAGGAGCTGCTTTCAAGCCATTGGAAAATATATCCAATCCAACTTCTGTGTTTGTGTTTGTTTGAGAGTGAGTGAGTGAGTGAGTGATCCAATTTCTCTGTGTGCGTGTGTCTGTTTGAGAGGGGGGGAAGAGTGAGGAAGGAGGGGGAGGGAGAAGAAAAAGAATGAAGGAAAACTTATTTTGCAAGGGGAGAAATGCTGTCGCTTTAAATCGAAACTGAGCATGCCTAGCTGTGGAATTCTGGGAGTTGAAGTCCACAAGTCTAAAAAAATTTGAAACCCCTGTGTGACTGTGTCAGTGCGTCACCAGCTATAAACCTCAGCGCATGTCACTGGGCATGAGGATGGGGACAGGAAGGAATTGAGGTGAGATGAACTTTGCTTCTATTTTAAAAGAAGTGTTTTATACAAGAATGTAAAACACTGTAAAAAAAAACTCAGGAGAGGAGTAAAATGTAGAAAACTAAAAAAAAAATAAGAGCATGAGATAAGAAAATATAGAACTATTTTATATATGCACTTTTTGCTCTTTTGTGTATTTTGCTTCATTTGTATTAATTTTTTATCCTTGTATTTTATACTTCAATAAAAATTATTACTACTTAAAACACTATTAGCATTTTTACTAAAGTAAACAAATGCATGTACTTGCTCTTACTTTTTACAATTAGTTTGCTTCATTTTCCCTCTCCAACAGATCTTAGATACTTTAATGTTCAGAGCCACGCTACTTGCTGATCAAACAATTTATCTAACATTTATTGCAAATCATTCCATTTCTCAGTCAATAACAGGGCATTATTCCAAAGGTGCTTTTTCCAAAAGGCAACTAGATTTTCTTGGGGTTTTTCTTCAAAAGTATTTCGCTTGTCATCCAAGAAGCTTCTTCAGTTCAGAACTGAAAAAGTTTCCTGGATATGAAGTGAAACATTTTCAATTAAAAAAAAACCAAGAAAGTCCCATTGTCTTTTGAAAAAAGCACTTTTGGGACAACCACAACCTGGATGATTGAGAATCACCATGGACCACATGGCATTATCGCCATACAAACATTAATAAACATTAATGTCCCAAACATACACTTCTAATGTCACCACAAGGATACCTAAATACATCAGTCAAAGGAAATAACCTTGCTTTATTCCATCCACAATAATGAGATGTTTGCTAAATATTCCATTTATTCTAATTCATCTATCACTTCAATCATCCTTAGCACATTCTGCAACCATCTTTCAACTCCATATTTGCATAAAGCATCCGCTCAATCCTATTCCTTTAATTTCATTTCATTCATTTCATTTATTTAATTTCTATGCCGCCCAATCCCGGGGGACTCCGGGCGGCTTACGGAAATGAAAAAAAAGGAATTAAAAAGAATTATTAAAAACAATGGGACACAACAAGCTAAAAAGGAACACAACAGACACTCAATTGGACGGGGCTGGACCTCCATCAATCATACACTTTCTTTAAATCAGCAAACTTACAAAAAAATTTAAATTAAAAAGGCTCTTGTGGGGTCTGCAGGCTTCTGATCCTGCAGGGCTGAGAAAGAGGCTTCACTGCTGCTCCTTGAAGAAAGATAGAGTTGCCTGATGGACAAAGAATTCTCACTCCAAGATGCCAATGAAAAAATCATAGCAATCCTTAATAGGGACTCAGCAAAGACAAGTGCCTGGTGGGGAAGAAAGAGAACAAGCACAAAAATGACTTAACTGAGCTTTTAAAAGTCTGGCAATAAAGTATGCTTGGATGTTGCCAAGGCAAAAACCATTCAGTTTAAGTTCACATGCAAAAATATGAAAGAAAAGGAAAGGCAAAGGGAGGGGAGGAGGAGGGAGGGAGGGAGGGAGGGAGGAAGGAAGGAAGGAAGGGTTGCCAAATACTTTCCCAGTCATGCTTCACAAACTGATCCCTCATAGTTTTGCATTCTTTGTATCTTTTCCAGACTATAGCATAATAACAGTATTCCAATCACAGATGAAACCTTCCCATACAGCATCAGTCGACCACTCCATCAGTACACCAAATCAATATTTTAACATTTCTTCAGTTATACAGCCCATTCTTACAGCTTTATTGTTTTTTTTCTATAGAGTGCTATAAAGCACTATGGAGAGGTATATAAGTCTAAGTGCTATTGCTATCCTCAGAGCATTTATTAATTCTTTTAATTTTTTTCCTACAAACTAAAATTTGTGATCTTTGACATATCACCATCTTTCCTACCATCTTCATCCACTGAAAAAGAATAAATAATGGGGAAAAAATTCTATTGAACTCATTGCCTTTTCTTTGCCATTTTTACTCTTAACCATTTATTTCTCTCGTTGACAGCATTCTCTGCAACTGTCATTTTCTTTCTACCTCTCTTTCTCTCAACATTCCTTACAGGAATCATTACAGCATGCATCATTCTCATCCACAGCCACTTTCACACTATCATTCCACTGAGTACCCTTTTTCACTCCTCCCATTGCTATAACTCCAATGAGGTCAAATGTAATTCTTTTCACAACTTTTTTATTTCCACTTTCCATGAACCAACACACCATTTTCCATATCTCATTAACTCAAAGAACATGCAATGCTCAAAGATATATGCAATGCAATACGCAACATTGAATATATTAATATTCTAAATTTAAAACAATACATTATTATATCTAATAGTTCTCAAGTTCTGTTGTTGTTGTGGCCATCTCATATTCCATTTGTGGGGAGGGAGATAAATGCAGGAAGGAACACTATTGGCTGTAGAGTTTATTCAAAGAGATCTTCCTACAATATTATTTGTGCTTAGTTTTATTTTCTTAGCTTTGATGGCCAGCTCATCTTGGGGCTAAGATTATACTGCCTCTGTTGAATCAAAGTGCCCTGGAAGCGAACTTTTAAAAAAACAAACTTTAAATAAAAGCAGCTCTTGGTAAGAGCAGCAACTATTGTTAACAAGTTTCCAAATTTGCTTGATATCTTTAGTTTTGAGGGTTAAACTGTTATACAAGAAACCTTTGTCATTTTGATTTTCACTTTCAAAAATAAATGTATAAACTTTTGATTTACAGAAAGCAAATATGCCATAAAAGTAATATTTAATCTTCATAGCAGATTGGTTGAGGTTTTTTTATATCTACACTTTTAATCTTTCAATAGGTGATTATTACTGTTGGAACGGAGTGTGCTAACCATCTGTTCCATGTTGCGTGTGTACTTCTAGTTTAAGAGAATAGTCGTAATCATGTGGGGATGCAGTCCTGAAAGTGACTCATATGGTTTCTAGCCCAGCAGGCAATCTGTATGTAGATTACCCTCACTGCAATTCAAAGTATGGTGTAAGAACAAAAGGCTAGGGAAAAGTCACCTATATAAATTTAGACTGGAGCTCAGTTTAAAAAATAAATAAATCACAGGTGTAAAATACTTTAACATGAACAAACAACCCTTTGAGTTGATTATGGACTTTGGTTCATTTATGAAAGTTATTTTCTTACTTTTAACATAGAAAGATGAGCAATTACTGCTAAATAAAATCTAAGAATTATTTGCAGACTCTGAAAAAAATGTTTTTGATGCCAAATGGATGAGAAATATGATGCCTTTTAAGCTGAAATAAATTCTAAGTTTTTCATTTATGGTCCTATGAAATAAATGAAATATTATGAAATGGTTTTTATTTTATTTTTAAAAATAAAGGGCTTTTACTTTAAGGATGTAGCTGCTCACAACTGAAGGACCCCATTTTTGGGAAACAATAGATTATTATTTAATAATCAAGAAAAACATGTACAAGGAAGAACAGCATCAAATATCTAGTTTCACTATAGGCTCAAGGCACAGGTCATATATAAATAATATTTGGGTTTATTTGGATATACTGGATTGTATTAAATTTGAGGTTAATGCTGCTAATATAGTCTATGGATAACAGAAGTCAAACTTGTATATAAACAAGATGTTGTTGTTGTTAGTTGTGAAGTCATGTCCGACCCATCGCGACTCCATGGACAACGTTCCTCCAGGCCTTCTTGTCAGTGGTGAAATCTAAAAGATATTCCTACCGGTTCTGTGGGCATGGCTTGGTGGGGGTCATGTGACTGGGGGTCAAAAGACAGAAACGCACTTTAACAATGTCCTGCTGGATCCCTTCCAGCCCTGGATTACTGTGCTCTTCCAATGTATCCCCTGAAGCTGCATCTAGTGCCAGGTTTGTTGTCCTTCCTCCCTCTCCTTTTTCCCTCCCTGCCTCCCTCTCTCTCTGTTCCTTTCTTCCTTTCTTCTTTTTCTTTCGCAGCACACCCCACACCCCTGTTTTTGGCCTAGCAGGCCTCAGGGAAGCCTCCTAGGAACAAAAATGGACCCCAAATTATAAAAAAAAGGTTTTTAAAAAGTTCCCACCATTGTGCAGCACATCTGATCATCAGAACATGTTTTTACTTTGTTAAGCATTTTTTTTACTCTCGGTTCAGGCGAACTGGTAGCATTGCACCTCTGCTTCCTCTGGAGTCCATTCAAGCTCACGCTTACTGCTTCAGTGACTCCATCCAGCCACATCATTCTCTGTCGTCCCTTCTTCTTTTGCCCTCAATCAAACCAGCATTAGGCTCTCCTCCAGTGAGTCCTTCCTTCTCACTTCCTGTGTATCCAAAAAAATACAAAAAAGTATATAAAACATAGCTTCTGCGACTTTCTAAAATTTCTTTACCCCAATGGCTATAGAGCTGTCTATACATCTCATGTGTAACAAAATAATGTTTCCATGTGAGCAGAAGTTTATTTCTATTCTTCTTTCAACTTGTGCCACTGTGTATGTGCACCATGGGAGCCAAACCCTCCCTACCTTATGTGACCAGCAGGCAAAAGAAAAAGTGGCTTAGAATTCTGAGCCCCTAGCTGGATGCAGTCCATTTTCAAACTCCATCTTCCCTCTGCAAGCTTTTGCCCCCATCCCAAATTTGGTCACATTCTGTTATGTTTTCAGGAGATTATCCTATTGGTAGACCGATGGATAGAGACCCAAACTCCTTTGTACAACTTTTTTTCAACATGGTGGTAGGGTATAAAGTATAGGAAAAAGTGTTATAGCTTTTGTTGAGGACTGGCTTTTGGTATG
The DNA here is from genome assembly GCF_051295495.1 of Thamnophis sirtalis. Taxonomy (NCBI): domain Eukaryota; kingdom Metazoa; phylum Chordata; class Lepidosauria; order Squamata; family Natricidae; genus Thamnophis; species Thamnophis sirtalis. The sequence goes on along the minus strand of NW_028261382.1, from coordinate 135,393,805 downwards.
CATGTTTCTGAATGCAAAAGCATTTGTTACTCTAAAAAAAAATAATCAAATCAGTGACCTTTTGCTTAAAAAGAACTACCATGCCTGTTAATGATTAAAAGAGATTTGTTTTACTTGACCTTCCTACATAGTTAGTTTTTAGAACTAAAGACTTTACTTTTGGGCATAAAGACTTTCAATAATTATTTTGAAAAACTTTAAATGTTTGATTTCCAGCTGTTATGGCCAAGGCTAAGGCTTAGACTTTTACTACTGTGGGCAGCAGTATATTGGTTTACAAGGTGACCTCTAGAATAAGATGTCCTGGTTTACAGGTGTGTAAGATGTGCATCTGTTTGGGGGGAAACTGAGCTTTAGTTGTCTTTATGGAATAGTCAAATTGTGTCAATGTTGTCCCACTAGCAAGGAATATTACATGTGCACAGATTAATATAATTATGTCTGGTAATCAAAATCTACACTTTCTTATTTTACTAAACAAAAAGATTTGATCAACCAATGCAAGGCAGATCATGAAGGTAATGTCTATGAGCTTATCCAACAACAATTGTGGCATAGAGTTACAATCTATAACATAAGAGAAACAAAATGTAAATTAATAAAATTAATAAAGGAAAGGAAATAATTGTGTTTTGTGTTCTCTGAAAACATCTACACTGAATAGTGGTAATACAATAAAGAAAAAAATCTAAATATGTTAGTTATGGTATGATGGTTAAATGAACTAAACGTAACAAGAAATTAACAGAAAGAAAAGAGCCATTTGATAAATGTAGCTATCTACAGAAAATTAATTCAGTTGTTGAGCTTATTATTAATGGACAACTAACCTGATTTATCACATATGTAATGCAGACTAAGTATCTCTTTGAGTGCAAAGAAAAATAGGTAACATTTATTTGCAAACCTTGTAATCTGCCAGTCCAACTCTTCTGGTTCATCAAAGTGCTAGACACTTCAATTATTCTTCTGCAGACCACTTTGGCTCCAAACAGTAAGACATTAATGCCAATTGCCAGTTTATAAATTGCAACTTGTAAGATCAAGCTCTGAAATAACAACTCGCATACAGATATTGATTCTCCTTCCTCTTACAATTCAACCACGTACATATACCAATCCAGTTTACCTTATACAAAGTGATCAGAGACTCAAATTATTATTCAGATCTCCAACTATCAGATTTACCTGAAGAACATATTCACCCTTTTCCTTCTACCTCTCTTCTGACTAACACTCCGGCCTCTGCATAGCAAAAGCAACCACTTTATAAGTTGCATATGCAACAGAAACTTAGAATCTGGGTGCAAATAAACACTTATGCTTGTGGATAGTCACAATTTACTCTGGTTCTTCTACCAAAGAAACTATTTCAATTTCTATGGATATTAATTCCTCCATACGTTAATTATTTGTATTAATACATTGGCTACTCTCTAGAAGTTTGATGACTCAAGCCCTAGTCATCTCTCATCTGGATTACTGCAATGTGCTTTACCTGAGGCCACCTTTGAAATGCATTCAGAAGTTTCAACCAGTATCATGTAGGCAGCACAAGCAGTCTGTGGGGCCTGTGGAATAACCCCTATTATGTCACATGCTTCACAAGCTGCACTGGCTGCTGGTTTTCTCCCAAGTGCAGTTCATGTAGGTTATGACCTTTAAAGCTCTCCATGACATAAGTCCAAATTACTTGATGATATGTCTCATACCAGTAATACAAGTCCACCCTACTTGTGCCACAGTGGTGGGATTCAAATAATTTAACAACCAGTTCTCTGCCCTAATGACCAGCTGGGTAGGTGGGGCTCAGTGGTCATGTGACTGGGTGGGTGTGGCCAACTCAACGTTACTCATGTCAATGGGCGCTTCGTCTTAGCTGTTAGAACGTAATAAGGGTTAACTGGAGAGGCAGTTTCTGTAAGCAAGGCAATAAAAATTAGTCTAGAAACAATATCAGAATGTTTCCTTCCTGCCTTCCTTACAGGATTAGCCTTGTAAAGTGGAAAAATACAAAATAAAATTTCTTCCAACAACCAATTCTCTGAACTGTTTAGAAAGTTAACAACTGAATAGGTGTGAACTGGCTGAATCCCACCACTGTTGTGCCAGAGGAGAAAGCCTTCTGAGATCCTATTGGTCAAGGAACTCCAACTGGCAGAGTCCGGGAGAAGAACCTTCTCTGCTATAATGCTGATCCTCTGGAGCATCCTGTCCTCTAGGATGAGATTTGCCCCCATCTTTCTAGCATTCTGCAAGGACCTTGAAGACCTGACTCTGCCAGTTGGCCTGGGGGCCCAACAGGGGAATACCACACTGGAGGTGCCTACTGTGCTAATTAGCTTACTCCACCCCACCTCCTCTACTTCCTGATCCCCTTCAGCCATCTTTTAATTCATATTATTGTACTTTCATTGTTTATTTTTATTGTTTCATTGCTTTGCTATTGTTATATTTTTTATCAATTGTTTTCTATTTACTGTTGTAAGTTGTCCAGAGTAGCCCCACGGCAAGATGAACAACAAATACATTTAATTAATTATTTCATACATACATGCATGTGTGTCTGTGTCTGTGTGTATTTATATCTCTGCATTCTTGTGAAACCATAAAATTAATGACTAACTTGTTGCCTAACAAAATTGGACTCTTAAAAAAGATTGTATAATATGTTAGTAGCACTGGAATTCTCTCCAGAAAAACTGAATTTTTAACAAACTTTTCAAGGCCATCAAGGAAATGGTTAGTCCAATGTCTACATGAAAACCTTCCAGGCACTGCCACTGAGGGGTGCCTTCTAGCACTATAAGACACCCCCCCCCAAAAAAAATTAGTGGTTGGAAATATATGTACATCTTATAGAGTGAATATTGCAGTGTGGGGAAGAAGGTTGGTGTCACCACCACCGCCTGTCACTGCTGCCACCGCTTGCCACTGCCAGGAAATGCTGGAGCCTTCTCTGATGAGCAGCTGATTGGTGGTTGGACCGGCCAATCATACCACCAATCAGCTGTTCCAGGTGGCTGGGATGGCGATTGCTGTCCCAATTGGCGCCAATTGCTGGTGATGGTGATCAGTGGTGGCAATCGGCAGCAATCAGCTAATGTTGGTGGCAATCAGTGGCAGTGGCAAACAGCAGTGGCTGTTAAAGACTGGATGAGAGCTAACAAACTGGTACTCAACCCGGACAAGACCGAGTGGCTGTTGTGTTTTCCTCCCAACAATTTGGCCAACATTCCATCACTCAGGCTGGGGGGTCAAAATTTATACCCCTCAGACAGGGTCCGCAACTTGGGAGTCCTCCTGGACCCACAGCTGAGTTTTGACCATCACTTGTCAGCTGTGACCAGGGGGGCATTTGCCCAGGTTCGCCTGGTGCACCAGTTGCGGCCCTACCTGAACCGGGAGGCCCTCACAACAGTCACTCGAGCCCTTGTGATCTCTAGGCTGGAATACTGCAATGTGCTCTACATGGGGCTGCCCTTGAAGAGCATCCGGCGACTTCAGCTAGTCCAGAATGCAGCCGCGCGAGTGATTGTGGGCGCACCACGGTTCGCCCACATAACACCGATCCTCCGTGAGCTGCGCTGGCTACCTGTTGATCTCCGGGTGCACTTCAAGGTCCTACTTACCATTCATAAAGCGCTCCATGGTAGTGGATCTGGCTATTTGAGAGACCGCCTTCTGCCAATTACCTCCCTTCGTCCCATCAGATCGCATAGAGTAGGCCTCCTCCGAATTCCATCCGCCAGTCAGTGCCGACTGGCGACTACGCGGAGGAGAGCCTTCTCAGTTGCAGCTCCGACGCTATGGAACAATCTCCCCGTGGAGATCCGCACCCTCACCACCGTCCAGGCCTTCCGCACAGCCCTCAAGATCTGGCTATCCCGTCAGGCCTGGGGATAAGACTTTACTCTCGCCCCTCCCGAATGTTGAGTGAATGTTGTGTTTTACCACTAATTATTTTTACTCACATTTTCTTTTTGTGTTTTGTCCTGCACTCCCCTCCCCTATTATTGTAAGCCGCCCTGAGTCCCCTCAGGGAAAAGGGCGGCCTATAAATGTTTAATAAAAGTAAAAAAAAAAAAAGTAAAGCAAAAACAACTGTGGCAGCAATAGGCAGTGGCAATCCCCGCCACCTAAACAGCTGATCAGCAGTATTCCTGGAGGCTGATCCAACTGCCAATCAGCTGCTCAGCAGAGAAAGCTCCAATGTTCCCTGGTGCCGGCGGCAGTTCAGCTCAGTTGACTGGTGGTGGGCGCAACAGATTGGAGCCCTGACGAGCCACGTGCTGGGGCTGCGATAATGTGCTAAAGCTGACCAGGCTGTTTGCTGTTTGCTGTTTGCTGCAAGGATGCTAGCCAGATGAATACCGGATGGATGCTCAGAGGCAGATTTTTTTTTCTTGTTTTCCTCCTCTAAAGTTAATGTGTATCTTATGGTCTAGTGCGTCTTATAGTGTGAAAAATAAGGTAATGGTAATTTATCAACAGTATTTAAAGGAAATATCATGTAAATCTGGGTGATTTAATGAGGGTGTGAACACTAGCCAGGTCATCTTGCACCACTAAAAGTCACAATTGGTGCCCAGCTGAATCTACTATTCAAATAGAAGTCTTGATTCCAGAAGGACCCCAAATCACAAACCTGCTTCTTCACAGCTCACGTCCGCCCATCCAGAAATAACAGTTTATCATTATCCCTAATATACAACCTGCAACTTAAGTCTTGTTGAGCTTGTAGTACCCCATATAGACTCTTAAAGCTTCCAAGCCCCAAGAAAGAACTTCAACAAGATTTTCCCTACAACTAGGATAATGATGTATAATTAGTTATCATCATTGTATAGATAATGCCACCTCCCAACAGTCAAATGGCCTGTCCCCACAGCTTCATATATATGTTAAAGAAAGAGAACCAATTAATGCAACATACTAATTGGAATTGTTCAGTGGGGAAGGAGCAGAACCACCGCAAAACTGTGCCTCTTACACCTTAATGTTTTTGAAATAGCAGCTTCAAACGCACCAACAAGAATATTGATAGTCATAACAGATATTATTTGAAAATGTCATCCAGTATTTTTTTTTAGACACTGAAGCAATGAAATGCTGCCATTCCCCATTAACAGAGTTTACTTGCAGGTAATTGAATTCAATAATTATTTCATTTTGCTGTGATGCAAAATAAAAGCTATTTACAGAGAAATTCTACCAGGTCTACACCCTAATGATTCTCTCCTATTAAGAAGGAAATGTGTTTTTTGTTTATTCTTTTCTTAATTATAAATGAATAAATACAAAAAGCTAAAATTCAATTTGGAGAAGTAAATTGTTAAAATCCCTATTCCCGATTTTAAATGTTAATGCTTATCACATGTAGAACGTATTCAAACCAAGTTGGAAAAATGGATTAAAATGTTACTTATATTCCAAACACATTTGTCTTCCTGCTTAGCTATTCATAGTCCTTAATATTCTATCCAGTATCTTTCTGGCAGGGTCATTTGTTACAACATAAAATAGGAGAAACAGATAGTGGTCAGTAGGCCTAATTAGTCAGGCCAACCTCTCCATCGCACTCTTCCTTTGATATCATGTCTGGTCTGCATACTGCTGACTCCCTTCTTCTCAGCACTGAATCACCCGAACCAAGAGAGATACATACATGCATACATATAGATACATCTAATTATATGCAGTGATTTGATTACCACAGTATGAAACCAATCTGGAAATTGTACAGAACAGTGGCCATTTAAAATTATAACACCACTGAAAAAAGTGACACATGACCAGTTTTTACACTTGCAACTGTTGCAGTATCCCTATGGTCACATGATCAAAATTTTAGCACTAGGAAACTAAATGTATTTAAGAAGATTGCAGCATCTCATGGTCATGTGATCACCGTTTGCAACCTTCAGCTGGCTTCCAACAAGCAAAGTCAGTGGGGAAAGCCAGATTCAGTTAACAACTGTATATTTTGCTTAACAACTGTCCTAAAATGTTTGTAAAATAGGGCAAAACTCATTTAACAATTTTCCTGCTTAGCAACAGAAATGTTGAGCTTGATTGTTGAGAACTAGCTGTATATGAATTGCAGAGAACAATAAGTATAAAAGACAAAGATGGAAATCGCGTTAGAAGAGGCATCCTATGATCTCCGGAACTTCATTGAATTGCTTGTGCACATATTCAAGAGAATGAAAAATTTTACAGATTATCAACCTTCCTGTTAGCTAGTCATCTGATTTCACAATTTGAAACTAAACAAAAATTGAAACTCATTTGAGTGAGCTCTTCTGACTGTTACATGACCAGGCATTATAGGAATATATAGGAACAGCCAATTTAATATCTATATGGGCCTGCAGCACACACAAAGAATGTACAGCCTATCAGAATATGCCATCACTTGCTAAAGGATGAGTACAGAGATTGCCAAGCAATGCTCGGTTATTGTGCAGTTACTGATAGCTCAGACAATGCAAAATAATGAAATGCTGCTGCTTCTGCTAGCTTTGGGAAGTGACCAAGTTGCCCTACATTTCACATCTGCTGCAGAAAAAACCTAAGAAGAAGTTTAATGTCTATCAACAGCATCTACTGATCAGTATGAGATTCGACTCACCTACAAGCAGACATGAATCTATGGCTAGCAAAGCTCCATTATGAGTTGAGCAATATATAGTGAAAAAAGCAAGGTTCTAATGAGCCTTATTGTATCATCATAGTTCATCCTTATGCAATTAGATATACATCATAAAACAGACATGGAAGAAAAAATATGGGGGAAAAACCCCAAGAGTGAAAATAAAATAAGTCCAAGAATAGAAAGTACAAGTATGAATACATATTAGAAGACAGAATGAATGAACAGTTGACAAAAGGAAAGAATAACACTATTTGGAACCAAATGAAAAGGATTATTTTATGGAATGTTACCAAAGTGACATTAATGGTAAGAATGAAAAATAATGCTTAGTGAAATAGTGAAGTGAAAGAGGCTGTGGATGAGGAAAAATACATATAAGATAACAATTGCTACAAAAATGACTCTGAGAAAAAGACATGTTCTTATACAAACAAGGAGGTTGCAATGGATACAGCCCAAAAGAGTAAGGCATAGTTAAGAGTGCAAGGAAAAGAGAAAATGCTGACTAATTTTGTTAGAAATAAAGAACACGCTTTAGAAATGGGTGAAGAGGCTAAATTGGGAACTCACACAGAATGAATGGAATTAAAAATAAAAATAAGGAAATAATTTGGTATCAAAGGCTATCTGAGAGACCGCCTCCTGCCACAAACCTCCCAACGACCAATAAGATCTTACAGGTTGGGCCTCCTCCGGGTGCCATCGGCTGGACAATGCCGGCTGGCGACCCCTCAGGGGAGGGCCTTCTCTGTAGCTGCCCCAGCCCTGTGGAATGATCTACCCGTAGAGATCCGGATCCTTTCCACTCTTTCGGCCTTCCAAAAAGCCACCAAAACCTGGCTGTTCCAGCAGGCCTGGGGCTGCTGAACAATGTCCAGCCCCATCTAGACAGAACGGATGGTGTGTTATTTTAAAAACTGTATCTTTTATTCTTAATTTTTTAAACTTTTTTATCTTGTCTCTGTAAGCCGCCCAGAGTCCTATGGGATTGGGCGGCGTACAAATTTATTAAATTTCAATTTCAATTTCATACTAAAGTAGGGAAATGATAGAGGATTATTTTAAGAATTTGTATAAGAACAAACTTGATATATTAAATGCTATATGTCTTAGTCATACTCCACCCTCAAAAAATCAATGAAATAAAGAAATTATAACTGCTATGAGAACATTGAAATATGGTAAAGTTAAAGAAGTGGACAGCATAATTGAGAAATGTTACAAATGGACCTGATTTCCTTGTGGAGTGGCTGTCTGATTTGATTTAGTATGTGTGTGAAGACTACCTCTGTGTATCAATTGGAAAAATGTTGCTATAGTTCCCCATTATAAAGGGAAAGGTAGTCAACGTAAATTAAAACTTTACAATGTGTTAGTTTGTTAAGGATCCCTAGGAAGGTACTTGGCAGGTTTCTGATATAGCATATAAATATGACAAATTTTATTGTATATTTCTTGATTCAGAGAAATATATAAAATAAAATGAGGATACTTGAATTATGGAATGCTTTGCAAGAATATGGAGGCAAAGATTAGTTCCATAATGGAGTGAGTGGCATTGAATGAACATAGTATGTAGAATATGTGAAAATAAACGGGATACTTTGCAAATGCTTCAACATTGAGCAAGCTGTAACACAAATAATATATTTATGAATAAAAGTAAAACAAATGTTTGTGATGACATTGAAGTAGTACGGATGGCAACTGCAGTTATATTTACATGCAGATGACCCCATATTTTTGACTGAACCTAAATTATAATTATACAATTCAATACAAATCTAACCAAATTAGATTGCTTGATACAATGAGAAGCATGGATATGAAAATTAGTATCTCAAAAACCAAGGAGATTATATCTGATAGGGAAACTCAAGTTAATGATTACAAGTAATATATAAATGATGAATAACTAGAACAATAGATGAATTTGTGTACGTTGGTGGAAAGTTTTCTAAAGATGTAAAATGGTAGAAAGTAGAAAGATAATAGGTAGTAACTATACTAACTGCCAAAAGGAATGAATGTTTCTTGAAAGAATAGAGTTCTTCTGTTTACTATCGGGTATATTGGGAAATAAAAAAATAAATTTACTGCAGGATTTTTAGAATGTAAGCGTGATAAAAGAAGCAATAAATTAAGAATGGATAGGTTCCAAATGAATGTTGATTTGAATACAAAAGTGAGTGACCAGTATGAAAGTAGTACATTGAAGTGGTCTGATCATATAAAGAGAACGAATAAGGACTGAATTGCAGAACAAATATATGATGAAGGAATGGACAACATGTGCATCTGTAAAAAGGCAAGTGGGAAGTGTTGTCATGTATGTCATCCTGCAAATTAAGTTCTGTATGTCATTTACATCATAATGCCGCTTGTGTAAATTATGCAAATTGAGGATGCATCATTGGCATGATAAAATCATGACATTTATGATGTACTCAAAGCATCTGGCAGATTCCAATGATTAAGAGGAAGGGAAAGACAGAGAAGAAGGTTGGGGTTGGAATTGATAAGATCTTCAAAAAGAAAGAGGTGGATAGTTTAAAGACCAAAAGGAATATATGCACAGAGAAGTAAGGTTTGCTTGCAAGCATAGAAAGAGGTTCTGATCAGTTCTGGAGGACCGGTAGCGGAAATTTTGAGTAGTTTGAAGAACCGGTAAATACCACCTCTGACTGGCCCAGCCCCCATTTATTTTCTGTTTCCCGAGTCCCAGCTGATCCGGAGAGAATGGGGATTTTGCAGTAACCTTTCCCTGGAATGGGGCGGGAATGGAGATTTTGAAGTATCCTTCCCCTCCACGTCCACCAAGCCATGCCCAAGCCATGCCATGTCCACCAAGCCGTGTCATGCCCACCAAGACATGCCATGCCCACCAAGCCACGCCTGCAGAACCGGTAGTAAAAAGATGTGAATCCCACCACTTGCCAGGTTAGCTGCAGTTTGTTAGCAGTGGGAGGAAGAAGATGGTGCAGTCAGTTGGAAGTGGTAGGCCCAGCACAAGGACAGTGCAGCACAGGGACAGGGCAGGGGAGGGCAACAGGTCCAGATTGACAAAGCTAGCAGAGTACAGGGCAGCAGGCTGGCAGAAGCAGCAGAGTGCAGGGTGGCCAAAAGGGCAGAGATGGACGAGAGACAGGAGGTGTGTGGAGTTGAAGCAGAGGCAATTCTTCACCTTACCAAGGCTCAGGGCTGGAAGGGACCAGGCCAGGAATGGTTTGGATTGAGGAAAGTCCTCACCTAGCAACTGGATAGGATTCCATTAATGAAGCAGCTGGACAGCTGGGATTGCCATTGCTAAGCAATGTGTTCGCATGACATCATGTTTTACGACCACATCATTTAGTGACAGTTCCAATTACCATGGTAACCCAAGGGCTACCTCTAGTTTAATATACCAGAGGAAAAGAACAGAGTATTATAACCATTGCCTGGTCCTAGCCATTTGTTCTGGGACAAATCAACCCCCCAGCTGTATATTAGAACACATATGACTGTAATTAAAAGTTTGTTAATTATGTCAGGGTCTTCTGTTCGGCTTATCTCAAACCTATACTACCCTGTGATCAATTGTGCATATAAGGTTTACATATTGTAAAGTTTACCCATTCTTCTTTTCAGCTCTAAACAAACATACGAGAGCAGAAAATAGTTGCTTCAACCCTTGAAGCCAAGGAAAAATCCCTTGCTTTATATTGCTACACAGATGAACAGAAACATTAAAAAGTCACAGTACTTCTGTTGCATTATAGAATCTGCATGAAGTACAGATTGATTAATAACACGTGCTAACATCCTAAGCACTAACAAACATAAAATAACCTGCATTATTCTAGGGTTTGCATTTGTTTGGAATGATGCCAAGGTGAGATTCAGTAATGAGTCTGAAGTTGCTATCCAAATGCCATAGCACTGAATGTGCAGAACACTTGTAATGTTACCAAGTTGCATTAAAGAATACTGATGCTGCTGATGCTGTTGAATGACCTCTCCCAGCAGTCAGATGTTAAACAGAAGGGGCAAAAGATAGAAATCCTGAAGCATCCCTTACTGCAGGAGTCTGAATGGAACTTGCCATAGAGGAAGGAAGAGAACCACAGTGACCTCCAGAGCCAGTCCAGGAGGATATCATGGTTGATGGTATAAAACACTACTGAGATATCTAGAATGGCCAGAACAAATGCCCCAACCCAGTCCTTGGTCTTCTACGTATCATTCACATGTATGACCTGACTTAATATAACCTGTGTGAAAACTTATATCTGACCTGGCCTGATTTTATTTTGACTTTATTGCTTTTGACTTTATAATTTTGCATTAAAAAAGAAACAGAATTCATTCAACTGAATGTTTCTGTGCTGTAACTCATATTGTTTTATTTTAATTTTTATATTTTATCTTTTTCTTATAAACTGCCACAGATTTTTTTCTACATGTAGTTCATAAATACTTCAAAGTGAGCAAAGTTTTTACAAGTGAAGTCTTCGCAGTGCAGTTATATGACCATGGGATTTACTCCTCTTAGTTGGAGAATTTGTATTCCAAATTCCACAAATTATGGAGGGAATACCAGGCAGGTCCTACTGTAATCTACTCAAACGTTTAGCAGAAACTATGCAAATCAAAGGCTGGAGTTTCCTGAGCTGCCTGTCTGCTCTTACAAAATCAATAATTATCAGTGCAAGAACAGAAAATAAAAGAAAGAGTGTTTCCAGTTGTCCTTTTGATCAGTCTCATTCTGGCAATAGTATTACACACCTGCCTCCAGATGCAAGTAGTGCCAGGCAAAACATAAATGATAGCCAGTTGAGCTAGACATAAACAAGAGTAGCAATGTATGTAGCATTCTATTTCTCAAAATGGAGTTGAAGCATTTTCAATTGTATGCTTTATCCAATGCAGCCTAGTCAATAGATAATTAGACAAATGTTAAAACAACAAAATGTTTTTTCACAGGAATAGTCTAGGAAAGCAATTAATATACTTTTTGTTTTTTACACAGATTTTACACTACAGGTACATTGCAAACTTTACCCTAAATATAATTTTTTAAAAAGAGATTGTAATAGTTGATGATTCATATTATCTAAATTTAATATCAAAATGTAGCCAGTGTTTAGTTGACACCTCCTACACATCTACTGAAGCTTTGGATAACCTATAATATCCTAATTATTTTGAGAGCATCTTCATGAAGGAAAACACAGTGGAAATTCTACACTATTATAAAAACAGGAGGCACTTTTAAACTAATTTAAATTCTAAGCATAACTTTCTTATAAAGGCTGAAATAAGTCTATGTGAAACAAAAATTGCAGTATATATTTTTCTCTCTTCACATATAAATGTATCATGAATATATGCAGAAATTTCTCAAATAACATACAAAGGAAATCACAAAATAATTTGAAACAGAAGTGCCATTCAAATGTTGCCACTTGGTTTCCTTGTTGCCAAGTTCATCCAAGTTCAGGACTAGTTAAAGAGTAAAAACTCATCTATAAATAGATTCACATTCTGTAGAGTTGAAAGAAATCTGTGATATTCCACTGTGACATTTAAGTTAGCAGCACAGAAAAATTCAGGTGTTAAGAGTTGCTAAAAGACCAAATTGGAAAGGATATCATTCTAATATATAATCTCAGAATGAAACAGGGCAAGGCAAGGAAATATAAAATTCCCTCTTTTGTATTTATCCCCTCATAACTTTGACCATAACTACACTGGATTAAACTAAGACTGACTGTCTTGTTTCATGTCATGATTTGACTTCATTATTCTTACTAAGGTTACCAGATATGCCAACTACAACTTTTAAATTCTCCTTCTGCATTTGACTGAAGCATGAGTGCTCAAACTGCAGAGAGAAATGGACTTGCTATCCTTATGCTCAGCAGCCAAAATTTGGAGTTTTCTGTGATCACAGATTCTGACAAGATTGGGCTGTTTGTTGCCTGCACTTCATAAAACTGACACTCTTCTGCTTCCCACCATATTTTCAAAAGAGCAAAGAGGTAGTTACTCCACTGAAAATGCCTTTGATACCAACCTTGTACTAGTCCCGAAAGAGAAAAGTTTATTTTCAGATGAATTGCGTCCATCTCTCTGGTTGGTTTCCCTTTTACACAAGGCTATGTGTGCACCATCAACAATACTTTGTTAAATCACTTATTTTGCCAAAAATGCAACACAGCAGCATTACAGGAAAGACGACCTTATGAAATAAAATAAAAAATCTTTGCAAGCGCATCACATTTTCATATGCTGAGGAAAAACATTAAGAAAAGGTCACAGGATCAATTTTTTAAACTTTTTTTAAACTTTAAAGGAAAGAAAACTCTACGATGGGCTGATTCAAATTGGACTGGGCAACATAGCTTTGCTTCAAGCTATTACAATTTCAGCTAGAAAAAGCAAACTATTTTGTCAAATTTAAGGAGACATCCTTTTGCTGGAAAGAGAATATGTTTGAATTTAGAATCATGGTGTTTCATATATGAGGGAATGTTGCTTTAAAAGATGCCAAAATATTAAGATTTGAAAAAGAGGAATGTTTTATTAGAATTTACACATTTTGTAGAGTAGGATGCTATTTGTATCAGAAGTAAAAATGAGCAGATCTGGTTGCATGGGGAATTCAAGTGTGAAGGGTTTTAAGGAAATTAACATTAAATAACCTCCTCTGTTCTTTTGAAGCACAATCATTACTGTATTTTATGATTAACTAACACCAAATAGACAACAATATTAGGGAACAGATACAGAAATAGTGTTAAAGGCAAAAGGGAAAGTCCAACATCAAAAAGTGATAAACAGTAATCAACCTTAGACACACAGATATGTTTTATGCCAAAAAAGATGGGAAAGCATTCAGAAAGCAAAGGTTTGAGGATAATATTCTTGTAAATCTTCTGAATTGACTGAAAGAATTTTCCTGCTCTCCCGAGGATGAACAATATATCTATTTATAGAGCATCAGTCAGCCACCAAACTCTAGTCACATAATAGCTTGACCATTGTAACATGCTCTAGTGCAGTGTTTCTCAACCTTGGCAACTTGAAGATGCCTGGACTTCAACTCCCAGAATTCCCCAGCCAGCATTCACTGGCTGGGGAATTCTGGGAGTTGAAGTCCAGACATCTTCAAGTTGCCAAGGTTGAGAAACACTGCTCTAGTGGACTTGTCTTTGAAGACCACTCAGAAGCTTCAAATGATTGCTGTGCTGGGCATGCCTCTATATGCCCACATGACACCTCTGTTTTGTGGCCTGCATTGATTGCAATTAAAATGCTGGCTATTACCTATAAAGCATTAGGGTATATGACAAATTTCCATAGTTTCTACCCAGCTGGTACATGCTCCAAGTCCCTTACATTAAACAGCGTCATCTGTCGAGATCTAGGAAGCATGTTTTCTGCTGCAGCACTTGGGTCTCTACAATGGGATCCCTCCTGAGATCTATATGGCTCTTGCCGTGATGCGTTCTGGAAGGCCTTGTAGGCCTGGTGATTCTTTCAGGTCTTGGGTTAGGGTGATAAACATGTTGTGGGGTTGTTGTTGTTTTGCATTAAATGGTGAAATCCTATCTTCTTTATTTTGTGTGGTGCTTTTGTCTTGCTTTTTACTATACTGTCAACTGTCCAGAATCATTTCAGAGTCAGGAAGCACCAACATAATTTTTAAAAGATTTTTTTATTCTTCTTCTTCTATATTAAGACTTTTCTTTGAATAAACTTTTGTTTGAAAAATGAGACAAATGACTTCAGTGAAACATTAGTAGAAAATGATGTGATTATAAAGGGACACATTTAAACAGTCTCTAAATATTCATAATTAGAGCTGTCATCTTGCTAAGTAATTCACCTTTGACTTTTGCAGCTTTTTTTCAAACTATATGTCAGGAACAATGAATTCAAAAAAACCCAGGTATGTGACAGACCTAAATCTTTCAGAAACAATTGCAGGCAAGTCAGATAAGCTCCATTCAAGCTATCAATAGTGCTAAAACTCCAAACACATCCCACTGAAAAGATGTGCAAAAACTTAACTCATTATTCCATATGGCTTGCTGGAAATATTTTTTTCCCATGGATTGTGCAATACATCTCTGTGATTATGCTATGATAGTGTGTAACATATAGCCTTTAATGGCCCAGAATGGCTGCTGTTTTGCTGCTTTAATTCAGAAAAAAGAAAAGAGAAAAAGGGGAGAAGAATCTCAATTTGGGTCTTGAAGTATAGGCATGCTGTCAGGAAGGCTGATGAGCTGAGCTGACTGCTAGACAGGGTTCTTGTGAGTCAAAAGGAGAGAACATTCCTGTTGGGTAGTCTTCTATAGAAGGGTAGGACTAGAATCCTGAGGGAGACACTTACTTCCTCGCTTGCCAAAGGCTAAAGTTGATGCTGGTGTGTAAACCAGTTGTTGGTTCCTGGGTTGGAAAGGGAGAAGAAAAGTCAACAAGTGACTTCCCTGGAAAAAAGATATGAAGTTCCAGAGAGACAGAATGTTTATCCAAGTTCCAAAATGGGAAGCTCCATGGAAGAACTGAAGTCTTCCAAGAGAAGTTCTACCCCCCAACAGATAAGATGTGAACAATAATGGGTTGAGAAGATCCAAGGAAAGGAGAAGATCATGAGTGAAATTCAGCAGGTTCTGACAGGTTTTAAAGAACCAGTAGTGGAAATTTTAAGTAGTTCGGAACCAGCAAATACCACCTCTGGCTGGTCCCAGAGTGGGGTGGGAATGGAGATTTTGCAATATCTTTCCCCCAGGAGTGGGGAGGGAATGGGGATTTTGAAGTATACAATGTAAAACTCTGAACAGGCTGTAAGATTGGTATAAAATCATTGAACTTGCATAGAAAAAATAAACATCAGAGACAACAAAGTAAACTAAAATAAAAAAGCACATGCAATCAAAAGAAAAATAGTCTCACGTAGCTAAACTTACTCCTCAAAGGTATACAGATTACTTGAAGCAAAAGCCTTCCCCTTTCTTCCTTCTTCATTTTTTAAAACATATTGCAACCATTTTTCAGAGGCTCAGGAGTGTTGCCTAACTTGTTTACCTACCTTTACCTGCTCTCTCAGGACAGAGCTTGCGTGAAACAGACCGGCAGTAACGCCGGCAGCAATCCACCCCTGTTAAAACCAACCGTACCCTGATTCTATGCCTAATGTTCTGGAGATGATGAAAGCAGCAGTGGGTCAATGGGTTGGCAAGAAAACTAAGTAGGCAAAGGTGACACACTTCAAATGGGGCATTGGAGGTTTCCTGTGTTTAAATTGTATCAGGTCTATTCTCAATCTTATTGTATACTTTTCAGGAAATAAATGGTAATTGTGCTGCTGATTTTCAACGTTGATATTGCTGAAATTAAATGATATTCAAAAAATATTGGGGGTGGAGGGGGCAAAAAGATCTTCAAGCCTGCATATGGTCATGGGCAAGTGATTATATTTTGCAATCACTTTTTCCTTGAGGCCATCAGCCTACAGTTTTATAAGATTACATGGTATACCACAGTGATGGCTAACCTTTTTTTGATCGTGTGCCAAAAGCAGAGGTGTTATGAATATAATCTAACGGTTGGGTTGGCAATATATAAATCACGTAACAATGTTATTATACCTGTTTCTTTAAATCATACTGTAAAATGTGATTGGTTGCTGTTTTCCTCAATCGGCCATAAGAGGGAGCCAGAGTGCCGTGAGCTATTGTAAGTTTTGCAACTGCTAGCAAACCTTGAGTTCTGAATTGATTATATGATACTGGACAATGTTATTTGGATTATCCCTTAACTGAAAGACATTAATGACTGACTGTCTTATCCGTGTATGACTTGGACTGTTTGATGGACTCTGATACCCCTATTTCCACGAAAGTAAAAGCTTATTTAAACTGCAGTGTCTCTGTATGCTGGTTTGTGTGTTCTCCAACAACACTCTCACAACGCTTCGCTGAATGTACTCGCTCTACCAATGGGGAGCTTACCTAACAAGGGAGAGCACGGAGGGGGGGGTTGTGTGTGGCCGTGTCCACTGTGCGCTGGAGCTGACAGGGTAATGCCTCGTGTGCCCTAACAAATGGCTTGGCGTACCACCTATGGAACGTGTGCCATAGGTTCACCATCACGGATATAACCACATGGTAGGCAGGAGGAATTGACAGAAAACATATGCTGACCTTCTTCGTGTATTGTCATTTAGAAATAATACTCTAAAAATGTCTTCTCCAAGTAGAGCTGAGACACATAGCAGGATCCATTAAGAGAAGCAATCATTTTCAGCATTATAAATAATTGTCATCATTTTATGGTAATTTTCATTTAACAGTTGATGGCCTTTAATGCTGACAGTTAGGCTAGCAGCCAGAACTCTTATTACATCATAAACCTCGCACCTTAAAATACATTAATCCACTGTATCTCTTCAGAAGCTCAAAGACCATCAGAGCAGGCAGGCTACTTTCACCCAATGAACAGATGTATCCATCTTATTAGGGAACTTAATGAAATCAACCTGAACAACAATGGCAAGACACAGAAAGAGCTGTGCTTGTAGATCTAAGCGCCAAAAGTCTCGGCGGCGTAAAAGGGGGCAGAAGAAAAAGAAATCTTGCAAAAGGCAACTAATCAGTAAGAACAATGGTAACAACAGCATCCTTGTTCTTAATTTATACTATTTATTAACTTACTTTGGAATGATTTAGGTTATTCCCTCTGAATTGGCAGACTAGTTTGTGATTCACATATTTTAAGGATAAGATGTTACATTGAGGTTGGGTCACATGTGAATTGAAGAGATGCGCTATTATATCTCAAAGCAAATTTCATTATCACTGTCCATAATAAATAACTTTTAGAATAGTTGCCAAAAATATTTCAGAACGTCATCATTTTGTGACAAATCCAGATTTTCCTTCTTTGTTCTAGAACATCTGAGTTCCAGAACATAATGCTTACTCCTCATTTCAGAATAGCATGGTACACTTAGAACACTAAAGAACATTCTTGGTGAATATCTATGGATTAGATAAGACGGCCAGGCATAATTCATTTCCACCACCCACCTTTGTGAAGGCAACCCAGCATCTTTGCCAGTGGATGGCTGGTAGTCATTTATTGTTATTTTGTGCAAGAAGTTAAGAACTTGAGCTGATGAAATGACATCATGAACTCAAGCCAAGATATGATCAAAACTGTCATGACTAAGATGCAGAACAGTTATCCCTCCTTTACACCTTGTTTCCAAGCAAAGTTACTGCAAGGTCACAGGGGGTGAAAAAAGTGGAGAACAGAAGGAGTTGCTTCTGCACAATTACACTTGCAGCTGTTCCTGTACCCTGTATTGTTTTCTGGAGGACTAATGGCTGCTTAACCATAAGCTAACCATTATTCCAGGTTCGGATGACATGCTAAGCCACTTCCAGAACTGCTTAACCATGGACAAAGCAAGATTACAGATTGTGATTAATGGGGTCTCAACTGACAATGAAGTGCCCAAGCTCCCAGGTTCAGATGAAACGGTAAGCCAAACTATAATATGGCTTAGCATGTCGTACGAATGTGGTCTATCACTACATATCAAAAGTTGTCTTAACTTGATATATGATAGGTGAATTCTCATCTCTGAGGACTGCCCAGATTTCTAGGGCAGAGAAAAAACTGCCCTAGAAAAAAAAACTAATTTCAAGTATGTATACACATCCTAAAGTATAGATACACCTTGTCATCCTTCTTCCTCCTTTGTATTTCTTCTCTAAGCAATCTTGAACAATTGGGGATGGGATCCAGAAAGGGGTGCTATGGAGCAGCAAGCACGGGAGTTTTTTTTAAACCTGTTTCCCAAAATACCAGTTGAGAAACTAAAAGTAACATGTCAAAGAATTGTCAATAAAAGCACCAACTAACCAGCCACCACAATTCAGCCTTTCTTCATGCTACCCATTGAGGCACAACTATGATTTAATATTTAAAAAATAATAAAACTAAAACTAAAAAAGCCATTAACTAATTTAAACATGGAAAGGTAACATCCAAGTAATCCTGAACAGCCAAGGGCTTTTAATACACAATTGCATCTAACTACATTCATCAGGATTCCTTAATTCAAGAAAGAATACATTCTTCTTTGTTTGTTTGTTTGTTTTCTATAATTGCCCATCTCAGTCAATGACCCTGGGTGGCTTATAATTGAAACAATATATTACAATCGAAATACTCAAAACATTTTAATAAAAACAATAGAAACATGCAAATAAAATAGACATGGAAGCCGAGATACTTAGCTAGTTATCAATACAGCCAGGAAATGGGGCCCTTAACCCATTCAGGACCTTAAATTCAAGAATATAGCCAGGCGTTTAGGCCTTATGAAAGACCAATAGAGTTCATAAATTATTGTTATCTCAATCTTGCCTAGAGCCTCATTCTGGCAAAATCCAAACCAGAGATGTGCAACATTTTCTAAGTCAAAGGCCTCACATGAAGGTCATGCAATATCTTAAAAGAAGTATACTTCCCTTCATATTATGAAAGCAGCTGTGGCTTTTTTAAAATGTGCTACGGAAACTATTCCCAATTGTGTATATTTCACATGCATGTACAGCTATTTATAAAGCACCTCTTTTGGACAATTTGTAGAACGTAATCCATTGTTTTGTCCTCTACGGCCATGGGTTGTACTAAAAAAAAAAAGGTAGTGCATGGGACTGTAGAGTTATCTATGTTGCACGGAGCCAAGAGGTTTCACGCTGTGCTCCTCCATCCTCCATTCTACACAGATCGAATAAGTAAAGTGGAAATAAGATCTATGAGCATTTCTTGAAAGATACCACATCCATATTGATAGCATCACCCTTCATGGATCATTTGATTGTTAACCAAAAGTTTCAGACAGTTGAGAATCGGTGCTTCATCTTACTGTCAATACCTGATAAGAAGCAAACTCCAAGGAGATGACATTGGGGAAGCAGCCTTAAATGGAGAACAAAGTCCAAGTGCAGCTGTGCTGAGACTGACCTGAAAGAATGGGTGAAGAAAGTGAGGAGACATGAAGGACTATGAAAACAGTGGAGATTAGAGAGAGGGAGGGGAAAACGCAGGGGAGGAACTTGTGGTGTCTGCATGTGTACTTTGGGTATGATATGTATGTCTGTGATAGAGAATTAGGAGTTGAACTGTGTATTGTAAGTGTGGAGAAAATTATATGGATGAGAGAAGAAACACAGATATGTGACAGGTTCCTTAAGCAAGAGAGACAATTATGGGTCCCAATGTGTGGATCTGTATTATATATTCTGAGTCTCAGGGCACATTCACACATCCCCTGTCAGCAACTAAAAGATGCCTCACTAACCATTTTTGAAAGGCCTTTCCTCATGACTCAAAACTTCTTCTCATCCCAGCACACAGCTGAGGCAAGTTAACTTTGCATTTAGCTGATGTGATGTTAAAGTGGTATTTACATCTATTCTCAACACAAGGTTTGCTAAAGTACATAATGCCACTTACACAGCCATTGTGACAATTATGTGGCAAGAGTTGGATCTGCCCATCTCTTAATGGCTACTTTCAACTATTGTGATCGTGACCTTTTTTCCAGCGATTGCTGGCATATCATCGTGGCTTTTTTGATTTGTGTTGCTTGGCTGATGTGACATCAAGAAAGGAGAAGCAGCACCCAGCACATGAGAGAAAACCATAGTCCAGGAACTCTCTAAAGTAACCAGCCTCTCAGACCTCAGACCAAAATAGTCATAATGGTCTGTGAATTTGCAAGTCACTCTATGGCACGTTGTTTCTATGGGTCTGACAGGCAGAAGTTGCACCTAAACTTCACCTAAATTCTTGCAAGAACAGCAGCAAGGATCCTTGAAAAAGCAGGAGACCAGGACATCTCCAAAGTGACAAGCCATCAGAACCTTTGCAGAAAAAAGAACCTCAGAGGTGACCTATCAGGCACTCCCTTTTCTGTTGCCTGAAGGTAAATCTCACAATGACCATTAGAAAATTATTTATATTCAAAGGTTCTGACAAATGACTAAACCTGAAGGGAAACAGATACTTTTGACTGGTTACAATCACTCTGTATATATTGTTCTTTACATTTGTGGTCATTTCCTCACTAGTGATTTATAGTATCTTCTAGGATCATCAAACATCACTGAGATATTCTAACAATAATGGCAACAAGCTTATACTGTCTCAGTATTTTGGTGATGCCATAAGACAGTGTTTCTCAACCTTGATGACTTTAAGATGGGTGGCCTTCTTAAAGTCATCAAGGTTGAGAAACACTGCTATATAAGATACTAACATTCCTGGTCAAGGAAGTGGCTTGTGAAAATCTCACAACATTCCAGATATATTTGTTGACCTGAAAATTTTTATAAAACATTTATCCTACAAAGATTATTTTTAAACAAAATTATGACTTTTGGATTAGTCATGTGAATTTAATTTGGACAATTACTATTTGTAATTGTATTGTATTACAATTTTTAATAGGCCACAATCACCATCATGGAGAGAAATTTCTTTGTAATTTTTTACATTCACTGAAAGCTGAATGTTCCCACAACCATTTAAAAAATGAGGGATTTGGGTGGGGAATAAAGAAAAGTGACTGGATGAACAGTGTAACATTCCACTCAAAATGTATTCAGATGATACAGGTGATAATCATTTTGCATATAAGAATCAAAACAAGGTATGTGGGTAGCATGTGCTAAGCGATGAAGTTTGTCTCAAAGTTTCTCATAGTATGTTTTCTTAATAATAAAGCATTGTATTCATGTGTCAACAGGGTACGTACGTATCTCAACCACCTGCCATTACAAAAGAAAATAACTGCTTTGTGGGCCGCCTTCAAAACATCTGTTTCATTGCCATACCATACACGAAAACTCCACCTCCTTCGTGAAAGTGAACAGCAACCATTGGGAATTGTCAACACCAACATCTAAGGGACCAGAACATCAGAGAGTTGACAATGCAACAGCTGATTCTGCTGGTGGAAGTGATGGTAGCCTGTCAATACATTTGATAAATGCCTCTGTTCTGCAATATATTCCTCCAGATTATTGGGAAGAAGGGCATTTCATACAACTAGCTCTATCATTAAGCAGAACACCACCATCACCTTAGAGGCAGCTGATGTGGACTGAACATGTTATTTATTTACTGTTACTCACTGTGTATTCATTGTGTATTCACTGCAAGGAGGGAAGAAACTCTGGGAGTTTCTGTCACATTTGCTGTAATGTTTTGATCAGTCTTGGGTAGCATAGGCCTTGATCTAAAAGCCAGGGCACCTTATGGGGGTTGCAGCTCAAGCAACAGTTGCATTTATTGTATTGTTTTGAATACATTGAGTGCATTTAAATATTAAATTTAATTACTTTAAATTAAGTATTTAATATTTAAAATAGATTTCTTTCAAGACAAATTAGAATTCAAAAATGAGCCCTCTGCCATTATTCCATTTATTGTGGCACCAAAAAAAGCTTGTCTCCTTTGAGCATTCACAGCCTTCTTCTCCACTAAGAATATGAAATAGTCTCGGTTTACAAGAAGGGAAGAACCATTCATATTCCTTTCTTTCAGTTAATGACCAGCATAAAACAAAAACAAAAGAAAAACAATGAAGCAATAAAAAAGAAATACAAGCAGATCCATATGAGCTCTTGAACAACATTTGTGTTTTGTATTGTAGAAGTATAATATGCTGTAGTAAAACAGAATATCACCAAGATTTAAACTCAGAACTAAAACTAATATTTGGCATCTAACCACAAAGAGAGGGAAAATAGTGGAAAGTACATTAGTGGATAGTACATCTTCATAGTAAGAAATATATGAGTTATAAGCTGCATAGTCAATTAGGGAAAATATTTTTTCAAAGATCTGTGAGGAGAGTTAAAAATATAAATGTGAATAACACAGTCCCAGGAGAGGAAGAAAGGAAATTGGGCCTACAATAGGTTATTAGTAATAGTAACAGTTATATGCAGTACCGGTATATATTACAGGAACTAAAATAAATAGACTAAGATGTTGAAGTTCAGTTCAGTATTAAAAAAAATAAACCTGGAGACTTAACGCAAGAAAACAAGATTAACCTATATAATATCAACTTATCTGAAAGGGAATGGCTAAGTTATTGGATCAAGAAATTAACCAGGGTGATTTTAATTAAAGGAAGAGGGTTCAGTTAAAAACATTATTGATGATAATAATAATATTGATATTAATAATAAAGAATTTTTAAAAACTTAGTTTTTTATGTATATTTGCCCATATTCTTGCCATTTGTGGGTTTTAATTGCTCACACTCAAACACACACACACACACACACACACACACACAGACACACATTATATATATATATATATATATGAAAAATAACCTATTTTGAGTGCATGCACTAAAATAAGCCCTCCCAAAAAAATAAGCCCTCCCCAAAAATATTGCAACACAGCAGCAGCTATGAGGTGACCACACTCGCCACCTCCTGCACCTCAAAAATAATAAGTCATTCCCGAAAATAAGGCCATGTGCTTATTTTGGAGGGGGGGTTCAAATGAAAATAAGACCCTGTCTTATTTTTGAGGAAACATGGTATTAACATTCTGTGGAAAAACTTTCATTCATACAATAGAACTTCCCCTTGCTCTCCTTTCTTTAATCCAGTGAACTGATTTGGAAAATGAAGGGTGTGGAGGGACTGAGATAGAGGAA
Source organism: Thamnophis sirtalis (assembly GCF_051295495.1). NCBI lineage: Eukaryota > Metazoa > Chordata > Lepidosauria > Squamata > Natricidae > Thamnophis > Thamnophis sirtalis. Next base: position 135,370,394 of record NW_028261382.1, on the reverse strand, counting down.
AGAAAAATGCTTTTTATTGCTGGATGTTGTTCCATCAGCTGTTGGAGAAAACTCACTGCTCATTGTTTTATAAAATGTATATTGTAACAGAAAAATCAACTAGCAAACAGCTATAAATATATAGCTGTTACTACATATTCTAATGACATAGTCTAAAATATAATACTTTTGCATCATAACAATTCTCAGCATATGGGTAAGTCCTTGACTTATGACCATAACTGGGACTAGAATTTCTATTTGTAAGCAAGGTGGTTGTTAAGAGGGCTGCACCTGTTTTTAAGAAAATTTGCTGCCATAGTTGTTAAATGAATCACTGTGATCATTAAGCAAATCCAGCTTCCCACATTTACATTGCTTGGAAGTCAACTGGTGAGGTCACAAATGACAATCACAAGAGCCTGGGTTACTACAATAGATACATGCTGGTTGACAAATGCCTGAATTCGATCACGTGACCATGGGGTGCTGCAATAGTCATGTGAGAACTGGTTGTAAATCTCTTTTCTCAATGCTGTTCTACATTTGAACGGACACTAAATAATTGATTGTAAGTTAACTACTACTTGTATGGTAACTCCAGCTAAATTCTAAATGGACTCAAAAGCTCAGGGTTGGCTTAGATTAGTATATAAACCAGGTACTTCTTGGGAATGTAGGCTGAACTGAGAAATAAAAGCAAAAGCCCCAAAATCTTTTCTATACTGATACCAATTACATGAACATTAGCAATATAGCTTGATTTCAAGGACCCTTGGTGCTTTTTTACTGTAATAACTGTAAAAGTAAAGGTTCCCCTCACACATATGTGCTAGTCATTCCCAACTCTAGGGGACGGTGCTCATCTCAGTTTCAAAATCGAAGAGCCAGTGCTGTCCAAAGACATCTCCGTGGTCATGTGGCCAGCATGACTAAACGCCGAAGGTTCACGGAACGCTGTTACCTTCCCACCAAAGGTGTCTCCTATTTTTCTACTTGTATTTTTATATGCTTTCAAACTGCTACGTTGGCAGAAGCTGGGACAAGTAACTGGAGCTCACTCCATTATGCAGTGCTAGGGATTCGAACCACCGAACTGCCAACCTTTCTGATCAACAAGCTCATCATCTTAGCGACTGAACCACCACATCCCTAACTGTACTGTACCCTACTGTACTGTACTGTAATAACTGTACTCTCCAGTTATTTATTTTCTCACCATTTCTCAACTCAAGGGACTACTTACAAGATTATACAAGTTTGTGTATGTGCTTTATGATTTTGATGATTAGACAAGATAGATTATAGAAAGAAGAGCAACGTGATGCATCTTTAAAGAAAGAGAGGTCAATATATTTGCACTTACACAGTATTTATTGTGTTAAATATCGGAAGCTACTTCTTTATATTTTTTTCAACTTTTCTTTTATTTCATTGTTTGCTTTTTCTTTGATTGATTAATTTATTTGTATTCCTTACTGTGTGTTATTTTGTGTTAGCTTTTTGTTTATTAAAAGTTTTAATAAATATTTTATATAAAAAAGACTGTGCAATCTTAAAAATAAGCAATTCTAATTCAAATTCTTGAGGTATTGTTCTTTTTTCACATTATGCAGGAATAATAATCTTAATGGCCTGGTATGATTGCTATTGAGTTGGCGTGATTCAGAAAAAGGAGAAAGAGAAAAAGGGGAGAAGTTCAATTGTGGCTTGAAATGTAGGCGTATTGTGAGGAGGGTGCTAGCCAGGGTTCCTGTGGGTCAGAGAGAGAGAGCTGCTGCTTGCCTAACCCCAGATGGGAAAGAGAAAGGAGAGAAAAGAAAAAGAGAAAATTAAAAAGACTGTATTGAAAGAAAGTGGCTGGGGGGGAATGCAAACTAAGGTTGGTGTGTGTGTGTGCGCGCACGTGCATGCGCACATGCGTGCCAACAAAGCTTCATTCAAAAGGGAGAAGAAAAACTGACCTGTAGCTTCCCTGGAGGAAGAGAAGCAAATTCCCCACATGACAAAATTTCACAAGACTGGAAAGAGACTGTTTTTGACAAAATTCTAGCCTTTGTGGTAGACTGGGCAGAGATGTTCTTCCCCCAAGGAAGGAGACACAGAGGATGATCAGCTATGTAAATGGATCCAAAGAAAGAGAAGCAGGACTGAGCACTCAAGTCCAGCACTTTTCTTTTTCTTTCTTTCTCTTCCCCGCCCTCCCCAGAAATGAGGGAGGGAATCTGAAAGAGAGACTTAAGAAACCAGGATCTTGTTGTAAACACCTATTGGTTCTACTGTCTATGGGGGGCGGGGGGACATAAAAGCATCCACTGTCTACGTAGGTTTCTCTGTTTCAATTGTCATTCTTATAAACCAAAATATACCTCAAATTATTTTGTATCGCTCCTCACTTTCCTTCTTTTGTGACATATAGAACACATGTTTTGTTTCTGAATACTATAAAAACGTCTGTAATGATTTTTTAACCAGTAAAACGAGAAAAGCTACTTGTAACCTGAATACCCTTCAGTAAGCTTTAAATGCATAGCCACAAAATCCTACAGCTTTCATCTAATACTTTAGCTATTCAGCACTACTACCAGTTGAATCATGCATACAAATACGTAAATGTTATGAAATCATGTCAGCAATTCTGAAATTATTAAACTGAGAAAAAAGTTATTCAGGGTAGAAAAATAGTGCATTCACATTTAAACGAAGTGAAGAAAAGATGCTGATTGTTTCTTCTGTTGTTGTTGTTGTTTGTATTATGCACAGTAGTAAAAATGTTGAAAATATTCCATGCATTGTGTTCCATTGCATAGACATGACACTTCATTCAGCTCCCATTCTAAAATAATACCATTATTATGAGTCAATAATTTGACTTCAAAGTAAGTGTGATATCTCCTCCTTAGGCAATCAGAGATCACTTCAAGTCATCACAAAGATGTCTCTTAGTCATGCTTCAAAATGCATAAGATTTGTTCTTCTATACAGCTGATATAGTTACTGGGAAGAATATATCATAATAAATTTGTTAATTTCTGAAGTGCTACACAAATTCTTTGTTGTTCTTCTGAGTTAATCATGAGTGAGAACTGCCTGAAAGATGCAAATATATAAGCACCATCCAATTTCAGAAAGCTATTCAATTTCTGTCATAGACATTATCCTGGTTAGTTTTTTTTTCCAATTTTGCACAACAAGACTCATAATGAGCTAACATAATAATAACATAAAAAGTGTTCTGCTGGATTGGTACCTTAGCCCACTAGTATAGGATTCTGTTCTCACACTAGCCAATCAATTGCACAAGCAAGGCCATTAGTCTTATAGTGGACGGCTTCAAACCAGTCAAATTGCTATCAAGGCTAATAGCCACTACCAATTCCACATGCAAAAATTATAATGTCCATGTTCCAGTATTATTGAGATACACACTGAACATTTCAGATCACATTAAGTAAAAAGTTGGTATTGCTATTGCCACCAAAGGGTAAAGAGCCACAAATGATATTCAACTGCTGTCAAGAACCTCTGATCATGATCATAATTCATTCCATAACTTTCAACCTGATTTGGTCGTGACTCGAACCTAATTTTGGAAATTTGGTACTTACAAAAAAATGGTGCAGAAAGAAAAATTGGCCATGGGAAAAAAGTGTGCATTTTTTTTTATTGGAATCCGATATGGTCGTGGTCAGAAGCAGAGGTTCTATTGTATCTGGGAGAACTGCTCAGCTGGCTTATTCAGACCAGTTTGCTCTGCAAGCTTGCTATGCTATGCTGAGAGAAGAACCACAAACAACTCCTTATTGCAACAGAGACAGTACCTCCGTTTTTTTCATTGCTGATCTCAAGAAAATATGACCCTAACTGACTGCTTTATGACTACCAATGACAGCTGCAAAAAAAGACTCACTTTAATACTTAATGTTATTAAATATCAAATTCCTTGCATATCCATATTTTTCTAGTTTTCATAGTAATTTTCTGCTTTAGAACTGTTTATGTCTTAAGGTTGTTGGCCAAACCATGAATTGGCCCAATCAAATGCTGAATTTGTTTGTCCTTGGTGCAAAATAGCCTATTATCAGACAAGGCTGGAAATGGCAACCTGTTAATTTTGCACTCTCATGTGCTTTCAAGACTAAATCACAAATGCAAAGTCCCCAGTACACAAATTAGCATAGCTTTTATACACTTTTGAAAAATGAATGCACATGATTATTAGCACTTAAAGGCAACAAGCAACGAAGTATTCATACCCATGGTAGAGGATTGCCTTTCCAGAAGGTGGATTCATTAATAAAATATTACAGTGCTTGCCTTTATGCCTATAACTGGTAAGGCTGGTAGTTTAACATTCAAAATTTTCTAGTTAATTTATCTGCAACATGAACTACTGACCTGGTATGAGTTTCTTGATAAAGCTATATCACATAACTTTCCAGGAATTTTAGAGCAAAAGGATCAGCAAAAAGGAGTGGCCCAATGAGAAAACTTCTAAAAGCAAAATGAAGGTTCGTCAACAAAATGGGGCATCTCTACCTAAAATTAGCTATACCAGTCCTACAATGTCTAACACCTAATCTCAAATGTCAACATAGTAAAGATACTGCATACCCCAGTGACCATATTGAAAAATACTTTGTAGAACATTATGAATTTGATGAAGTACCAGAATTGCTAAATCACCAAGAAGTGGCAGAATTAAGTAAGAGAGAGAGAGTTTGGCAGTTGATCATACCTCAAAGAGTTGATTATTCACAACAAAACAACAAAACCACACAGCTGACACCAAACTCTCATATATATTATTGCTTGACTTTTAGTTGTGATTTCACCCAACCTCTGGTAAAAAGATTCTATAGTACAGTGTTTCTCAACCTTGGCAACTTGAAGATGTCCGGACTTCAACTCCCAGAATTCCCCAGCCAGCATTTGCTGGCTGGGGAATTCTGGGAGTTGAAGTCCAGACATCTTCAAGTTGCCAAGGTTGAGAAACACTGCTATAGTAGTATCAATACGTCTGTGTTCTAGAACTTTTGAATATCCATTGTTTGCTCCCATATCTATTTTACTAATCAGGGAAAAATTATGTACTAGTCAGGGATGTTGTGCAGAGCTTTGGACTGAAGGAAATGTAATAATTCCATTTGATATATGAGATATCCTCCTCCTCATTCACCTTTTAGTCCTTTCAAAAGTTTTTATTAAGTACTTTTCCCTGCCTCCTCTTTTTTCTGCTTTCCCAAACATGCATGTTTGCAACAATATTTATGTCATGAGCTTTTTGAGAGTGGGCATGTAGATAAGTAAGAATTTCTATTTTTACAAGAATATTTAAAGCATAGTTCATGGGCTGGGTTTATTTATTTCTCAGAATCTCTTTCTGAAGTACTCAAGTTCTGGGGTGGTTTCACTTATTAAAGTTCTAGGTTTCAGCCTGCAGAGAGACTATAGTGGATATGCCTCAATAAACAGCAGATATAAACACTGAAGCCAGAATAGAAGAAGAAAGAATGCTAGGAATACCATAATAAAATAATTCCATAGAATAATGCAATTTCACTGGAGAAGGTCTGTTTCTATTTCTCCTGAAACTAATACTGCATCTACAACCTGCTGCTTCTATGAAAATATAATTCATCACCCACCCACTCACCCACAAATCACCTAAGAATGGTAGATTAGGTCTCGATTGCATGCTGGCTGGGGAATTCTGGGAATTGGAGTCCATACATTGTTAAGATGTTGACAATGTCCTGGTGAATAGATTTGCCTCATCAAATTCTTCCTCCCTCCTTTGGAAAATGTATTTTCACATCTGGACAATTCAGATACTGAACCAATTCTTAGTTTTACAAGATCAGTTCACACAAATCATGACTACTGTGGTTTCCCAAAAATAAGACAGGGTCTTATTTTTTGACCGTCTGAAATAAGCACTTGGCCTTATTTTTGGGGAGGCCTTATTATTTTTGAGGTGCAGGAGGCAGCGAGAGTGGTCACCTCATGGCTGCTGCTATGTTGCAATATTTTGGGGGGAGGGCTTATTTTCAGGGAAACAGGATAGCAAGTGCCAGAGAAATGGAAATATTAAAAAACTAAGATATTGGTTCCAAATAAATCTATTACAATATTGACATTATAGTTAATATTATCCACAGTGGGAAGGTATGTAGCATTCCAGATTAAAATTACCATAGCAATGCATTTGATTATAAGTTTCTTTAAAAATCATGTAAATTATACACTAAATTGGGGGTGCCTTGATTGTATATGGGTTTTTGTGAATGAGTTTAAGAACAATTCACTCATTAAATCTTTATACATGAAGAAGTACAAAAAAACCTCAGCAATACATATTGACTTGGATTATTCAGTGCATAATGGCAAAAGGAGTAGAGGTGCTAATGTAAAGTAACCCACTTGAAGGAATGGATCTAATTTTAGGCTGAAAATGCTAGGCAACAAATGAGAAGGACTATAAGAGGTTTTAGGTTGCCCTGACTCCATTTTTCCCATCCATTCCTTTGTGTTTGCATTCTGCAGGTAACCCACTTATCAGCCTAAAGGAAGGACTCACATAACCTGGTTCTTTACAAAAACTAACATCAGCATTATAAGTTATTTTAAACCAGTCTTCCAAGATGAAATAGAAGACAAGCGTTCCAATTCTAGTTCAATATTTTGCTAAATACAGTTGGAGTTAAACATGCATAAGCTAGTCCCAAAAGGATACATGTGGCATTTTACAAAAAAACATATTGAGTCAAGCAGCATTTTAAACATATACTGTCCATTATGCTGATCTGACCAGAGGAATCTTTCTTCAGTCTTCTTAAAATTTAATTAATTCCTTCAGTTCAAAATATCAATTCTGTTAGTTGTAAAGAAAATATGAGTTATCAAGGCACAGTACCATCTTGTGGTAATTAACAGTACTATTCCAGAAACAAGCCTGAATGAAATACTAGAAATATCACAAGACCACTTGAAACTGTGCACTTAAATCTATGACATGTTTATTTTTTCAGTTTCATCTGGGCAATGTTTTCAAATGTATTTATAAGAGCCAAGGTGGCGCAGTGGTTAAATGCAGCACTGCAGGCTGACTGCTAGATCAGCAGTTCAGCGGTTCAAATCTCACCGGCTCAGGGTTGACTCAGCCTTCCATCCTTCCGAGGTGGGTAAAATGAGGACCCAGATTGTTGTTGGGGGCAATATGCTGACTCTGTAAACCGCTTAGAGAGGGCTGAAAGCCCTATGAAGCGGTATATAAAAATCTGCTATTGCTATTGCTATCTACTTATCTGGATGCTTTTCTGTGGATGTGGCTTCTGGACAATATACAAAACCTAAACAGTTGTCAGAATTTTGACATAATACTACTTACCGCAATTTATGTATTTATTACACAGAAATCAACAATATAACTGTACTTTCTAAATTTTAAATAAAGATTTTATATTCACTGAAGGAAAAAAAAAACATCTTATCCACTATCTTAAATTCAAATTCAGTTACACAAATTCTCCAAATTCCACGAATTTGTTTCTTTAGACCAGTGACGTGCGGTGAGGTTTATGGCTGGTGAGGCAGTCCTCTCCCCCAACACCCCACTGACTAAAGCACTTTCTTTCACCCACCTGAGCTCGCGGTAGCCTGCCTGAGCTCTGTCGCGAGCACAGGCGGGCAAAAGAAAGTGCTTTAGTCAATGGGGTGTCGGGGGAGAGGAGAGAATGCCTGAGCATTGCATTTATTAAAGAACAAAGAAAAAAAGAAATTTGAAGGAAAAGAGGGAGCGTGGGGTGGGGGGCATCAGAAACGGAGAAAGAGAGGAGGAAGAGTGAGCGCCATGCTGCAGCTTTAAACAGAATGACAGAGTTGAAGCCTCTAAAAATGCGCCCTCTACTATGAGGCAGGAGAACTGAGTGCCACAATTACCTCGGGATATTTTAGGCTTTTAACCCTCGCTTAACTCTGCTCGAGCGCCTAAAAAGTCAAACTAGATGAGGCATGCAGTTCTCCTGCCTCATAGTAGAGGGCGCTTTTTAGAGGCTTTTTTAAACAGGCAGTCATTCACAGTGTGGCAGCAGCTAGCTAGTCTAACCTCAGCACTCGTCTTTTCCCATTTACATTTTTTTCCTTTTCATGATTGACAGTGGTGAGACAGTGGTGAGGCCTCCCCTGCCTCCCCTGACTGCACGTCACTGCTTTAGACATGAGAGAAGTTCCCAAACCATATTACAAATTAGAAGAAACAGACAACATTCTTGTTGAGTTCTACCTCCATTTCAGTTAGTAGTGAAGAAAACCCATCCTGTGTTCTTTACATTATTATCAGTTTTTGAGTTACTAGAATTCACTTTCTGAGTACTTCTAGCATCTAGTCCCTTTAAACCAGTTCTTATCAGAAATTGAAAACAACTTCATGGCACAAAATCAATCAATTTATATAACAGACAAAATCCTTACCAGTATTTAAAATTATAGTGATATAATCTTCATAGCTTGAAGATTGTCGGGTGTGAGTCCTTGCTGGTGAAGTTGGACCTCAAGGGTCAAGTGGGCCTGCTGTTAACGTACCTGCCTCCCAACAGCGTTGCAGCAGCCCTCCCCTCGCTCCTCGAGTCAGTAGCTGAGCTAGCAATTGAGTTCCCCAGGCTTATGGTTCTGGGGGATTTCAATTTGCCTTCGCTCGGTGAACACTCTGATGGAGCGCAGGAGTTCATGGCTTCCATGACAGCCATGGGCTTGACCCAAGTAATTTGGGGCCCGACTCACTCGGGGGGTCACATGCTCGGCCTCGTATTCCTCTCAGAGCAGTGGAGTTGTGATCTTGGTTTGAGGGGTAGTGAGACCTTACCCCTGTCATGGTCAGACCACTACCTACTGAGGCTTGACTTTCGGAGACCAAACCCCCACTGTAGGGAGGAGGAACCGATTAGGTGGTTCCACCCCAGGCAACTTATGGACCCTTTGGGCTTTCAGACGGAGCTTGGGGTTGTTCCTGATACCCTCGTCCGCAGTCCGGCGGAGACTCTGGTTGCTGCTTGGAATTCAACAGCGGCAGGGGCTCTTAACTGGATTGCGCCTTTACGGCCGATCTGAGGCAGTGGATCCAGGAGGGCCCCTTGGTTTACTGAGGAACTCCGGGAGATGAAGCGCCGAAAGAGACGCCTAGAGCAACGATGGAGATCCAGTAAGTCCGAGTCAGACCGAGCGCTTTTAACATCCAGCATCAGAGCCTATCTTCGGGCAATTAGGACGACTAAAAGAAGACACATTGCCTCTCTGATTGCTTCCGCTGAGTCGCGCCCAGCCGCCCTGTTCAGGATAACCCGTTCCCTCCTAAATAGGAGGGATACGAGCGATCCTTTGCAGGGCAGAGCTGAGGATTACGTCCAATTCCTCGCGGATAAAGTAGCTCGGCTTCGGATGGACCAGGACTCCAATTGCGCAGAACCAGCTGAGGCACCAGGGGAGAATCTGGAAGGACATCACTGGATTGATTTCCAAGCTGTTAGCCCTGAGGACGTGGACAAGGCCATGGGAGCTGTAAGTGCCTCCACATGTGTACTGGACCCGTGCCCCTCCTGGCTGGTTGCTAACAGCAGGGAGGTGACATGGGGCTGGATCCAGGCGGTTATTACCGCCTCCCTTCGGGAGGGGTTCTTCCCCCCCCCGCTTTAAAGGCGGCGGTGGTGAGACCCCTTCTGAAGAAGCCATCATTGGATCCAGCCGTCTTAAACAACTATCGTCCAGTCTCCAACCTCCCCTTTGTGGGGAAGGTTGTTGAGAAAGTGGTAGCCTTTCAACTCCGGCGGTCCTTGGAGGAAACCGATTATCTAGATCCCTTCCAGTCGGGATTTAGGCCTGGCTACAGCACGGAAACCACTTTGGTCGCATTGATTGATGATCTCTGGAGAGCCAGGGATGGAGGTCATGCCTTCGTCCTAGTGCTCCTTGACCTCTCAGCGGCCTTCGATACCATCGACCATAGTATCCTTCTGCGACGACTGCGGGAGGTGGGGGTGGGAGGCACTGTTCTACGGTGGTTCTCCTCTTACCTCTCGGACAGGTCGCAGTCGGTGTTAGTCGGAGGGCAGAGATCGACCCCTAGGCCCCTGAATTATGGGGTGCCGCAGGGTTCGGTCCTGTCCCCCCTCTTGTTCAATATCTACATGAAGCCGCTGGGTGAGACCATTCGACGGCACAGGATAAAATACCACCAGTATGCGGATGATACGCAGCTGTATCTGTCCACCCCGTGCCAACTCAATGAAGTGGTTGACGTGATGTGCCAGTGCCTCGAGGCTGTTAGGGACTGGATGGGGCTTAATAAGCTTGTACTCAATCCGGATAAGACCAAGTGGCTGGTGTGTTTCCCTTCTACTAATTGGCCAAGTGTTCCATCTCTCAGGCTGGGGGGGTCAAACAGTACGCCCCTCAGACAGGGTTCGCAATTTGGGAGTCCTCCTGGACCCACAGCTGACTTTTGAACACCACTTGTCAGCTGTGACCAGGGGGGCCTTTGCCCAGGTTCGCCTGGTGCACCAGTTGCGTCCCTACCTGAACCGGGAGGCCCTCACAACAGTCACTCGTGCCCTTGTGACCTCTAGACTGGATTACTGCAATGTGCTCTACATGGGGCAGCCCTTGAAGAGTATTCGGAGACTTCAGCTTGTCCAGAATGCAGCCGCGCGAGCGATCATGGGTGTACCTCGGTTCACCCACGTAACACCGCGAGCTGCACTGGCTGCCTATTGGTCTTCAGATATGTTTCAAGGCGCTAGTCGTCACTTATAAAGCCCTTCATGGTATTGGACCTGGGTACTTGAGAGACCGCCTGCCGCCAATCACCTCCACTAGACCGATTAGATCCCACAGATTAGGCCTCCTCCAAATTCCATCCGCCGGCCAGTGTTAACTGGTGACTACCCGGAGGAGAGCCTTCTCTGTGGCTGCTCCGACCCTCTGGAACGAACTCCCCGTGGAGATTCGAACCCTCACCACCCTCCAGGCCTTCCGCAAAGTCCTCAAAACCTGGTTGTTCCGACAGGCCTGGGGCTAAAGAGCTGTTGCCCCGTCTCGAATGGTATGACTGTTGTGAGTTTTAAATTATATATTGTTATGCTGTTGTTTTTAAATTTCTTGTCTGTATCCCCCTCCCCGGTTCGAGTTGTGAGCCACCCTGAGTCCCCTTCAGGGGAAAAGGGTGGCATATAAATTTAATAAATCTAATTTAATCTAATCTATAGTATGAAACCAGTGGGGCCTAAGTGGATCAAACTTGTAAAGTGTTTTCTACTTCAAATGTATGTACCATTCTTTCTCTGCTTTAGGAACCTTTCTGTATCAATGTATCAATATTATCACATATGTTAAGGATGCAGAAAATCTCTAAAATTCCTGAAAAATGACATGTTCAGGCAACTCCAAAGATCATGCAAGCTCTTAGTATAATATAGCATAGTGAAATGTAGTGTACAAAATGAAGTATTAATTCTTTTCAACAGCTTTTTTAGGCTCTATATACTTAAGAGTTCAGTAAGGCATTCAACAAAGTAGACCATAACCTACTTCTTGCTAAACTAGAAAAATATGGGGTAGTTGGCATTACTACCAGCTGACAAACTATACTCAACCAGTAATCCTTAATGGTATTACATCTACATGGAGGAAAGTAAGCAACGGGGTACCACAAGGTTCCGTCTTAGGCCCAGAACTCTTCAATATCTTCATAAATGACTTAGATGAGGGAATAGAAGAGAAACTTATCACATTTGCAGATTATACTAAACTGGCAGGCATAGCCAATACCTAGATGATAGGCTCAAGATACAAATAGATCTCGACAGACTTGAACACTGGACCCTATCTAACAAAATGAAATTCCATGTAGAGAAAAGTAAAGTCTTATCCTTAGGCAAGAAAAAGCAAAAGTACAAATATAGACTGGGTGAAACCAGGCTTAATAGCAGTTACTGTGAGAGTGATCTTGGAGTCTTAGTGAACAAGCAGCTAAATATGAGCCAGCAGTGTGCAGCGGCAGCCAAAAAAACCAATGCAATCCTAATCTGCATCAACAGAGGGACTGAATCAAGATGACATGATGTAGTAATACCACTCTATAAAGACTTAGTAAGACTCAGAGGTGGGTGCTTCCGGTTTGGCCCGGATAGGGTGAACCGGTAGTAGCGGTGGCTGGAGGCTCCACCCATCCACCCGGACGCTTCTGTGCATCCATGAGCACGAGTGAACCGGTAGTAAAAAAAATTAGAAACCCACCACTGGTAAACCACACTTAGAATACACACTATAAAAAAAGATATTGAGACTCTAGAAAGAGTGCACAGAAGAGCAACAAAGGTGAATAGGGACCTAGAGGCTAAAACATATGAAGAACAGTTGCAAGAACTGGACATGGCTAGTCTAGTGAAGAGAAGGACCAGGATAACAGGATAGCAGTGTTTCAATATTTGAGGGGCAGCCACAGAGAGGAGGGGGTCAAGGTATTTTCCATAACTACTCAAAGGCCAGACAAGGAACAATGGATGGAAACGGATCAAGAAGAGATTCAGCACAGAAATAAGGAGAACTTTATTGACAGTGAGAACAATCAACCAATGGATCAACTTTGCTTTCAGAAGTTGTGGCTGCTGGAGGCTTTCAAGAAGAGACTGGACTGCCATCTGTTTGAAATGGTGTTGTTGCAGAAAATGACAGGTGTTAGACTTCTCAGGATACAGGAAAAGTTTATTTGGCAGCCAGGTTCAGAAAGCTAGCCCACGGCTAGCATTGCAAGTTCTGAACAGCCTTAATTATCGAAGCACGCATTCTTATACATTCTCAAAAGCATTGCAACACGTAAATACTTAACACATTTCTTAGTGGTTACCTTGAGGAGAAAGCCTTATAAGGAGATGGGATCTTACTTCTCCTTTTGTCTATATAGTACGTGTCATTAATGAACTTTAATTGAACCTAGGATTTTTAACATAAGCTTTCGACATAGGCTTTTTTGACATAGACATCTTGTGGTTAGGCACAGGCTTCCTGTTCTATTGAAAGTTCCAACTCTGTCTATGTGGCTTTTAATATAGAACTATAGGGTCTCTAAGAGGCTGTCCAGCCTGACCCAGTAGGTTTCACACTTAATGTCCAAATCTCACTTTACGGCTGCTTTATCGTAGGCTCTCCTGCTTGGGCAGGGGGTTGGACTACAAGATCTCTTTCAACTCTGTTATTCAGTAAGGGAAAGTCTGTTTAAAAAAATTACGAGGGCGACTAGGATACAGTAAACCCTTCGTTATATTTGGAACTACGAGAACCAATGAAAGAATGAGAAGCCATTCTTTTAGCAAACTTCCTTATCAATGGAGGACTACATCCCCCAGGATTCCACGCACACATACTCCATGAGACTAATTTTAGTCGGGACGCCGCAGAAGGCACAACCGGAACTGAATGTGGCTTCGCCCCGGAAGTGGTCTCCCTGACTTTGATCTAAGAGCCGGCGTGGGAAAAGGAGAGTGCCTTTATCGGCAGCCACGTGCGAGGCGCTGGTGACTATGGCTACCCTCCTGGTCGAGGACTTGCTGGCGCGCGCCGAGGAGCGCAAGGCGGAGACCCAGCGCAGCGTGGCGGTGCATAAGGAGCTGGAGTTGGAGTTCGACGCGGGTAACTTACTAGCGGTGGATAAAAACCCGGCCCCGCGCGCCTTGGCGCGAGCCTCCTCGCAGCGCGAGCCTCTCCTGCGCGCTTTGGCCCGGGATAACACTCAGTTGCTGGTGGGTCAGCTGTGGGCGCTGCCGTCGGAGCGGGCGGAAGCGGGCGCGGGGCCCGTGGTGGCCCGCCTGCCCGAACCCTCCACGCGCTTGCCCAGGGAAAAGCCGCTGCCCAAACCTCGGCCGCTCACCAAATGGGAGCAGTTCGCGCGCCTCAAAGGCATCCGCCCCACGCGCAAGAAGCGCGGCACGTTGGTCTGGGACGAAGCCGCCAAAGAGTGGAGGAGGCGCTGGGGTTACCGCCGAGCCAGCGGGGATCCCTCCGGCGACTGGCTCTTGGAGGTGCCGGACTCGGCCGACCCGTTGGAGGATCAGTTCGCCAAACGGCGCCAGGAGAAGCGGGAGCGGGTGGCGCGCAACGAGCTCAACCGCCTGCGGAACCTGGCGCGCGCTCACCGGGGTCGGGTGGCGGCCGATCTGCACCCAACGGGCCACCAAGACCGGGCCGAGATGGGCCGCGTCTCCACCCTTGCTCGCGTCTCCACCGCCTCCCGCGGCCGCTTCCAGCCTCGCCTCCCCAAGGAGTCCGCCGTGGCGCAGACCAACACAGCCCGCGGGAAGAAGCGTTGCTTCCAGCCGCTGCTGGGAGACCTTGAAGGGGAGAAGAAGCGGCACCTGGAGTTAGCCCGCAGCCTGAGTAGCAAGAAGCCGCCCCTGGACCTGACCCGGGCGGTCAACAAGCAACTCCGCGAAGAGGAGGCCGAAGCTGCCAGAGGCAAAGGGAAAAAGCGCGACCAACGGGGCAAGAGGGGTCGACGGCAGCAGCAGAGGACCGGAAATGCCAAAGGCAAGAAAAGCACAGGAGCAGGTCGCAGAGGGAACCAGGGAGGATCTGGAAGCTTCAACGGCAAAAGGAAAAGAAAATGAGCTTTCCTTGGGTGGGGGTTACACTGCTATCCCAGCTAAACAGCAGACTGATGTGGTTTATTTTACATACCGCTGCAACAAAATGTGGACTTGCTAAGTTAAACATTATTCTAACAACCTATTCTAACTTAATGTTGGCCTTTAATCCCCAAAGAACTTTGTGGGGCCTGACTAAAGAGCATATAAAGACATCGCCAATAAATAAAAATATATAAAGAATATCTTTGAAAGAATCTACTCACTTGAAGAAATATGTACGGTTCAGACAATGCCTTTATTGGGAATTGGAGTGACTTCAAAGAATAAAACTTCAAAGGAGTTGAAATATATAGAAAGACCTGCTTTGTTTATAATAAAGTTCTAATATGCCTTTTTCTTTAAATGAGAATTGAAATGGACACCTCTCAGCTGTAGTGTTTTTCTGTATTTCTTTTTCATGTATCTGAATTGCAGTATCTCCATTGTTGGCCAGGTTGAAGGCAAATCACTAGAAGTGATTTGTGTTTACATCATGTTAACTGATTTTCTTTTGTATGCATTGAGATTATAAATCTGCATATAAAATGTCAAATCATCTCATCAAAATACCATTTTCATCATTTTGACACTATGAATCCTGATTTCAGCAAAACTAGATTTTGTATGTGGGCATGTATGTGGATATATATACTTATCCACTGTTCTTACAGCAAGATTATAAATAAAAACCCTAAGTTTAATTCTGTAGGTTTTTCTGCTGCTCTTAGCAGCAGGGAGTCATAAAATATTAAATTTAATCACCACAATGGAAACTTCCGCTTACCAGCAAGCCCAACTTTATTAAAAACATGTATATGCTTTATATGTTAAAAATCTCAATGATTTTTGGGAATATAAAATCTATTAAAAACAAATGTTGGAAGGAGTCTGATTGGGAAAGATCAGCATAAAAAAATTTGTATATGTTTTTAAAAAATGCACTAAATGTATGTATAGTAGGGCCTAGTGCTTATCTCGCTATAATCTACAATTAGATTAGACTTGGCTAGTTTTATTTGAAAACAAATTGTGTGTGTGTGTGTATATTCAGTGCTCTAGCCCAATTCCCAATCTTTGCATACAGGAGTGGTGGTCGTGTGAGGATGGTTCCATGTGATTGGCAGGCAAATATGCACGCCCTGCTCCATTTGTGTGAGCAGCCAGCAAGCATGCCTGCCACTCGTGCAAATGGAGTGTGCATGCAATGTTTGTCTGCTGCTTATGTAAGTGGGGATACAAATAAACCATGGCAAAACAAATATAGATATTTAAACTATTCATGTCCATTTTTATACTTTGAAATAGAATATTCTTTGGGCTTTAAAAATCCCATCTTGCAAATTAATCTTGAGGTTTTTGGTGATCAAAGCCTAAAAGGATTCTTTAAAAAAAAAAAAAAATCTACAAAGTACTACTGTAGTTGTGTCACTTTATTTATATTGCCTATCTAGATTTATGTTTCTTATTAAACATGAATCTAAATTTTGTTTAGATACTAGTATTTAAACGAACAGGATACAGATTGTGACCATAAAAATATGCTACTTTATATGATACTTTCCTTGGAGGATGGGATCTAATTTTATTAGTCACAACACTACATTGTTAAATGAAAAGGTGTTCTATGGAATTAAGAATGGTGTATGCTATTTTTTTTAATTAGATTTTTTTTATCCTACATTTTTATGTGTTGCTGTCAATGTGTGAAAGTAGGCATTTTATAGAATGTCTAGGACAGTGATGGCCATCCTTTGTCCCCTCGTGTGCCGAAAGTGGGTGCATGCACACCAGCGTGCACGCACATGCTCACATCCATAATGCAAAGCATGCACGACCCCAACCTGTGCACCCTACCTGTGTGCATACACAGGTGCTCCCCTTGCACATGCGCATATAACCACCATCACCACCCTGTGCCCATTTTGGGCCTAGCATGTCTCTCTGGAGCCTCCTGGGACCAAAAACAGGGCGGAAGGAGGGCGGCTCACACCCACCATGGCCGCTTTGGGCCCAGCAGGCCTCCCTAAAGCCGCCTGGGACCAAAAACGCCCCACACATGGATGTGCCACACACACATGCATGCACGACAGAGACCTGAAAATCAGCTGGCCGGTGGGAGGTGCATATGCATGCGCAGTGGAGCTGGGCTGGGGCAACGGCTCACGTGCCAGCAGAGAGGCGTACGAGTGCCACCTGTGCCACTGGTTTATCATCACAAGTCTAGGAAATCTATAAAACGATAAAAATAGGATATCAAAATATGAAACATTTCACACATTTTTGACAAAAGGCTGTATCCTTGTTGGAATGAGTTTTAGTCTTTCTCTTTTTTTTCAGTAAGAAAGTGCTGTACTTTATTTTGTATTTTTTTATTTTCATGTAAGTCTTTTCAATAAAGGCTTAGGGTTAGTTTACAGAAAGTATATAGCAGTGGTTCTCCAGGGGGGAGCAACGTCATCACGGGGTCCGTGAGGGTCTGAAGAAATGTCATGATTTAAATCTTGAGTTAAGTCTTGGAGTCCGTGGACATGTTCCATGGCCTCAAAAGGTATTTAAATGGGGTCAATGGTGAAGAAAAGATTAGGAACAATTGGTATTTAGAATATTAAAATAACATTTCATACTTTGTCTAAAAAGTCATGCATTCTATAGATTTCCTAGGGATACAATGCCAGCTTTTCACATTGCGGGTAACACTTAACTCAAGGCAGCAAACGTACCTGCAAAATTAAGGATGCCAATGGCTTTTCTCATTTCTGTACATATAAGGAAACTGGTGTTTTTAAAGCCAACCTTCATGTCCATTATTTATTTGATTTATATTCCACCTTTATTACCCAAAGAGTATATATGCCATTTAAGCACAGTAAAAAAAACTTGAATGTAAAGTGCTTAGTATTTACTGTAGAGATGCTAAAATCACTCTGCACATCACAAATAAGGGGCTAGAAAACCGGCAATCCAATTTTCTGGTGATGAAAGAAATGTCCTTCTGGGTTCAGCTCCAAGTGGGGAAAAAGACACTGGAGACACGGAGGCTGCTTGGAAAGATGGTTTATTGTTGGACAGGACCACATGGCTTGAGTCCTGAACAGAAAAGGTGATCACATGCTTCAATGTTGGTGGAGAAGAAGAGAAGGCTGAGGAAGGAACTTGCTAGGCTTTTTATAACCTGTTCAGTCCCACCCCTGTTTCCTGTTCCTGTGTAAGATATGTATTCTAATTGGTTGTCAGACTCCCATAGGGCCATGCAGGGGCAACTCTGTAGGCTGCATTTTGAATCTAGGTTTGGTTGAGTTCTCAGATGTTGTGTGGTCAGTTGAGCCAATATTATCATGCTTTAATCCCATCCCCCTGGGGCTGCAGTGGAGAAGTCTTTATTATGTAAGGGGACTATCTTGGCCTTCTTAATGGCCCATTGATAAGGGGGTGGCCAGGAAGCTACAGGCAGCTATTCTGTCTTTTAAAACATGTTTCTTTCTTTTCACATCCAGAGAAATATTCTGCCTTTTCAATATTTCCTAGGATATTTCACTTTTCTGGGAGAGGGCTGGATGATAACTTCTCACACTGGCCTCTTTATTATCTTCATCCGAATCAACGCATAGAGGTAATTTTTTGCATGAGCTAAGAAACTAAGCCCATAACTCCAAAGAACACAAGACTTTGTTAAAAGGGCATTCATACCATGCTTAACCATGGTTTATGCAAGCCAATTTTGCTGGGGTCACACAGCATAATGAACCATAAAGGGAGCCAGCAGAGTTTATGAAAACAGTTTTTATAGATGGCTGGCTAGTTTGTGGTTCAACATGTGCCGTCGTGGTACTGTAATGCAGTCAGCATCGGAACCCGCACCTGTGGGAAAACGCTAGGATGAAGAAGTCAGGTAAGATATCCATCAACTAGGTCTAATGCTCTAAAATTAATGTCCAATAGTCTGGAGAAAGATGAACGCATCGCTGTACCCTTCCTGACCTTGATCTGAAACCCATCCCCTGTCAGCGAGGTGCTACAGCGGATTGCCCAACATAGGGACAACCATTTCTTCCTTTCTCTTTAAAGCTCTTTACTCAATTTGTCCTAACTTCGCTTTCCCGTCGTCCCTTGCTATCCCAAGCAGAGCTGCAGAAGTCATGGCAGGAGGAGGACGCGAGAAGGTGGCTCGTTTGCTGAAGCAGCTGCAGCTGGCAGCGTGAGTGTTTGTGCCTTAGTTTCTTGCTTCTTCCTGGGAGCGTCTAGCAAAAGCAGCTTGGCTCACTTTCCACGAAATTGGAATCAGGCTTGGAAGGTTCGTTTGGGAGCACCTGGCAAAAGCAACTTGGTTTACTTTCCACGAAATTGGAATCGGATTTGGAAGCTTCGTTTCTTTGCGGCGTTAGGAAAAACAAAACCGCAGCAAACCTGTGTAAGAAAAGGCTTGAGAATTTCACAGGTTGTAAAGCCAAGTTCTGGGATAATTATCTTTGGATGCTGATACCTTAATTTACTTATTTCCATCTAGCGTCCTGCTAAGAGAGAGACAAACAGAATGCTAGTCTGTGTTTCAGAAAGTTATTTGTTCAAGCACAGAAATGGACTTTGGTTTATACGTCTAATTTTTGAAGTAAATGCAAACAAATAAAAGGGAAGAAAAGAAATTGACTTTGGTGCATTGTGAAACAGAGCAGCAACACATAGAAAAGTTGTAATTTACAAATCGAAACAAAACCTATTTATTTAATATTATTCATGTACTGAATATGTAGCTACCCTCTGCAGCATATGCACTCGGAGTAGAATTGCAATATTCTACCCAGAATATTGGGGGGGGGGGGGGATGAAATATTGAAATATAAAATATAGTAATTAAAATGTCATAGTAACATTTTTTTCACTGAAGAAAAATTAAACCAATTAGTAATTGTTTGGAATAAAGATATATTTTCCTATGTAGTTTCTCCTTTTAAAAAATATAAATAAAACCACTCATTTAAACATATCTTTTGGAGGAGAGCAATACATTTTTAACATGAATTGAATGATATTATTTCAAAAATGTGCAGGTATAAACGGATTAGAGACAGTAGGTGGAAAGAGTTGACATTAGAGACTTATCCATATTTATTGAGTACTATTAAAATAATGGACTATGAATTAACGTTTATTGTATAAAATGTTCAGATTGCCTCAGTTTTAAAAGATAGTACGTAGTGCCCAGGAGCAACTAGCCTATGCAAAATAATAAATACATGAGAATTCAATAATTGAATAAGTAGCTTTAAATTATATGCACCACTACTTGTGAATAAATGCCATAGGAGCCAATGAAATTGTTCTATAAACATGGTTCAAAGGGTTGGCAAAGTGAACATGCAAAATGTACTCTTAGCCTTAGAAAGATTCTTAAAAGTCTTAATAATTTGTTGCTCCTATGACTACTTTATAAAATCAAAGATAAAATATACCAAAGATAAACTGCCATTAATAGATGTAATAAATAACTGGGGTTGAAATCTTACATTGAAATGAATGTAAATTGCCTCATTTTAAGCCCTGTTTAAATTTACATTCAGATTAGATTGTGATATTGTACAATCAATGACATTTCAATAAGAGGCAATTGCCACGAGGTGGCAGAATGTCCTTGTGAATTAAAGCTATCAATTGTTTCTATAGACAGTGTTGATATTTCCTCTCAGTACTTCCTTACGGTAATCAATTTCCTTTTTTCTTTTCAATAGATGCACGTGTCCAGTTCATTCTCACACTTACAGTCAAGGTGAACTGTTATTTTTTTGTGTTATCTATGTCAGTACATTAATTATTCCCTGTTCCAAGTTCTGCAGATATTAAATCACCATTACAAATAGTAATTATTTTACCAAGTAAACCAGGCCAGAAGTTTTTTTCAAGAGTTAAAACCTAAGGATTGATGGACAGTATATTGTTAGCAAATCATCATGCTGTGTCTGGTACTGCATCAGAATCTTTGCGTCTGGGGATAACGCTTGACCAGGAAGCTTTATTGGGAGGCAATGTTTTTCATTCCCCAAGGTCAATTATCTAATAGGTAGCAGATTTTAGATGAATTGCACAGCATCTTAAGAGTTTGGAGGAGGTGCAGGTTGGAATTTTGGAACATGTGTTTCTTTGAGTCAAAACGGAAGAAACAATCCCTCCTTGGCAATCCCTGATTGGATATTCATACGATGAAATACGTGTAGGATGTACTAACTCTGATTCCTCAAATGCTGTTATTTTTTAATTATATATAAAAATACTATGTTTTATATATAATAATGTTACACATAATAATAATAATTATACAAGTAGCCCTCGATGACCATATTTGGTACCAGCAACTTCATCATTAAGTAATGTGGTGTTAAGTGAAATATCACTTAATTGTGCTGAACTTACAACAGTTGTTAAGAGACATCATGTCACTATGACTTGTGGTCTTGCTTCTTCACTTGTTGCAAGTCACTTGTGAAGCTTGCAAATGCTGATCATCTGACTCGGGGGACACTGTGATGGTCATAAATGTGTAACAGTTGTGAAGCACCTGCATGGCAATCATGTAACAGTGGGGATGCTGCATTGGTCACAAGTTCAAGCCCCAGTCATAACTTTTTCAGTTTCATAATTTCAAACAGTTACTATGTAGGACAGTCATTAACCAAGGATTACCTGTATTTTTCATCTTAGCTTAAATATCAGAAGAAAGTGCTAATTAGAATAGGGAATTAAAGAAAATTAGATTAAAGAAAAAAAATCAGAGTTGTAGAACAAAGCAAAAAAAAAAATCCCAATTAGTCCACTGCAAAGTTCCACATTCTAAGGTTTTGTTAGAGTCATCTAATGGTTTAACTTTGCAATCCATTAGAACAGGTGTCGAACTCAAGACCCAGGGGCTGGATCCAGCCCATAGGGTACTTAGGTCTGGCCCATGGGGCCACCCTGGAAACAGCAAAGGACCACCCCACAGTGCCTCTGCCAGCAAAAAGCTCAGGAGTCCATTTTTGCTGGCAGAGAGCTCAGGCCACCACAGGCACCCCCGACATGAGTGACGTCAAGCTGGCCATGCCTACCCTGGCCACGCCCACCCCAGCCTTCTAAGGTCAAATACAACGCTGATACAGTCCTCATTGAAATCAAGTTTGTTACTCCTGATCTAGAATGTTTGCTTCTTGGGCAGGTTAAAAGTATGAGTGGAGGACAGCAGATTTAATTTTAGACTTTGATTGCTGAATTGCTAATTCATCAACTCTATGATTCTAGGAAAATAAACTCTGGACATCCCAAGAAAAAAAATATAGAATCACTTATTACATTTGGGGTGACGGGGGCAACAATTTGTGTTTTTACCATTCTCATCTCTGAAATATGTGATTAGCCAAGGAGCACTCAATCCTATGGCAGTGTTGGATCTAAGAAAATGTGGATTAATCAATGTATGAATGAGACCATTCAGATCCACCATAAACTGCCTACAGGAAGAGCAACACACATATATTACAGTAACTCTTGTTTGATTTATTTATTGTTAAATTTAATAATTTGTTTATTTGCAAAATTTCTATACAGCATCCACTTAAAAACAAATCCTCAAAGTAGGTTACAATTAAAACAGTTCAAGCAATAGGAATAATTGAAGCTGGTCATTTGCAAAGCAAAACTTGTTTATTATTTATTTTATTTGTATTTATTTTATTTTTTATTCTGCCTTTATTATTCTTTATAAATAACTCAAGGTGGTGAACATATCTCATACCCCTTCCTCCTCCTATTTTCCACACAACAACAATCCTTTGAGGTGGGCTAGGAGAGTATGTTATTTTGCTTTTACTTTTCTTGCCACTTTGCTTAATGCAAATGAAAAAGAATTCTATATAGATTTCAAATAAAAAAAATGAAACAACAGTGATAAATGGGATGGTAAAAGAATGGATTTTGCAAAAATTCACATGTTTCAAAGAGAACAATACATATAATTTTGCAAGACAAATGAAGTCTTTAACAAAAGCTTAGCTCTACCAGATAATACAACAGCAGGATTTCTATTGTACCATCCAAAGAAAACAATGGAAGTGGCTTGGACATGTTGTTGGGATGTCAAATTAATTACAGAAATTATTGCAGATTCAGACATTAGAGGAAGTCGACCATGTGGAGAACCAATGAGAGAGAGCATAACAAGCAACCCAAAGACAGCAGATTAAAGTACAGTTTGAGAAAACAGAAATGTTTCTATATTAATTGTTGGATGCATCCTGCGTCCCAAAGCTTATTAGTAGGCTTATTATCATGGCTTAATTGTTTGGCCATAAATTCAGAAACTAAATATTGAATGCAGCTTCCAGACAGTGGTTTACTCAGTAAGGGAATCAATATCTCATTTTTTGTATAGGAAGGGATCGATCGATCGATCGATCTATGTGGTGCACTCTGGAACAAAAATGGCTGGATTGGCTCTAGATTTAGATAGAAAGCAAAGCAATAACCTGGTTATTATAAAGGTGAGTATTTTTTTCAATAGGTCTACTCTAAATGTAGCTAAGTCCAGAGATAATGCCATGCCATATTTGGAATGGAAGGGAGGGGGAGAGAATAACTAATCTGTTCTCTGATTTACCTGATCTTTTTAAAGATTCTTTTAAATTTAAATGAAATTAAATGGGAAGATGGCAGGCTGCAATGTGCCAGCCTTAGGCCTAGAGGTGTTCTTAAAATTAAAAACAGTAACTAAAAAAGTTGAACCCCTGCAGTATTGAGTATCATAATTTTTTTAAAAGATTTTTTGTTGTTACTTGCAACATCTTGTCTGACCCATCACTACCCCATGGACAATATTCCTCCAGGCCTTCCTATCCTCTACCATCCTCTGGAATCCATTTGGTGATGCTTTGGTGACTTCATCCAGCCACCTCACTCTCAGTGGTCCCCTTCTTCTTTTGCCCTCAATCTTTCCCAGCATTAGGCTCTTCTCCAGTGTGTCCTTCCTTCTCATTAGGTGGCCAAAGTATTTGAGTTTCCTCTTCAGGATCTGGCCTTCTAAAGAGCAGTCAGGGTTGATCTCCTCTAGGACTGATCGGTTTAATTGTCTTGCAGTCCAAGGGATCTCAGGAGTCTTCTCCAGCATCATAGTTCAAAGGCCTCAATTCTTTGGTGCTCAGTCTTTCTTATGGTCCAACTTTCACAGTCATACATTGCAACTGGGAAAACCATACCTAATTTTCTTTCTGATAAATGCTTACTTTGTGATTGGAAATGCCTTTATGATGGCTGTAATATGTGCTTCAGTTTCCATGACAGGGATAGCATTTTATACATTTGCCTTCATCTCTATGGTGAAATTCTTAAAACATTACAGAATCTCAAATGCAATGGCCATTCCAGTAGAATTTCTGTTTTCCATAAACTAAACAGCAAGCTAACTGCATTGTTTTCATTCCAGGTACTAAAGATATTGCTTTGGGGAAAACAGACTATGCCTTTGAGGTAAAGACACTAAACAAACTGCTACTTGTTGAAAGGCACATTTCCATTAGTTATATTAAAAGGTGACTTGTGCCCATACTTCCATAAACTATTTTTACTGAAATGTTGTTGTTGTTGTTTTTTCCAGATGGCTGTTTCCAATATCCGATATGGAGAGGGAGTTACTAAAGAAGTGGGAATGGTATAGAATAGTTTCCAATATTTCAAAAAAAAGTGGTTACTTAATTCTTTTTTGAAAAAGAGGAAGAATTTTACATACATTGTATCTATATCACATGAAACAGAATTATAAAATATCCTGCATCTGCCATTGTTTTTGGTTAGGTCAGCTAAGGATTGCGAGATTTGAACTCGAATACATATGGAGAGACCCTGATTTGGAAAGGCTCCATTTGGTTTTGGCAACATTGCAGTCAAGGAATTAATTATTATACTCCTCCAACTGGATCCAAGGTATCCAATTGGAAAAGACGATGCAATAGATACCTTTGAGACCATGTTAATCTGTTAATTATTCTTTCCATTTCAGAAATCCACATTAAGATACAAGTTAGTGATAATTTGGGAGCCCTACACTGGGCAGCCAACTATCAAGTTGAATATCTGGCATTTTACGATGGAACAACATTTTCAGATTTCACCCCTTTCACTTTCTTTGTTTTAACTGTATTTTCATTTACTATAGGACTTGCAGAATTGGGGTGCTAAAAACGTTTGTGTGATGACAGATAAGACTCTTTGTCAGCTTCCTCCCATGACAGCAGTGTTAGAGTCTCTGACAGTCAATGGCATAAACTTCCAAATCTATGATGATGTGAGAGTGGAACCCACAGACCAAAGGTATTCGTTCTTCCCTGCGTTTGTGCAGCCTACTGGAATCATTAGGCAGAGATGGAGAAGCTGTGCACTCTAGATATTAGATATGACTCCACATCACGGTATTTTATAAATTGTGAGTTGGATAAGTGTAAAATAAATTGAAATGATTTTTTTTTCATTTCAAGTTTCCTAGATGCCATTGAGTTTGCCAAAAAGGGGGAGTTTGACTCCTATGTTGCCGTAGGTGGGGGTTCAGTCATAGATACTTGTAAAGCTGCTGATCTCTATGCATCAAGTCCAAGATCAGATTTCTTAGATTACGTCAATGCTCCTATTGGAAAAGGCAAGCCTGTTACACACCATCTCAAACCTCTGATAGCAGGTAAGGAAAAGCTCTGGACTGGGGGTGAGGGATGATTGTAAAACAATAGAGCTTATGTGATAGGTTTGAGTTCTCTTATTTGAATTGGTTTTGTAAACTAATTGGATTGGATTCTCTTGAGCTATTTGGGGAAATCAGACCATGGAAATACTTGCATAGGTAGAGAACTTTTCTAATGATAACAGATACTTTTCATTATAAGAGTGTATTTTGCTCAAGTTTTTCTTCTTACTCTTGTTTTAGAATTATTTTTTCCTAGTCTTCACCATTTTTCACACAATGATTCTACATCATGACATTATATTGCTCCTAAGACCAATACTGGGATGTAATATAGCACCTGACAACTTTGTACAGGCTGTTTGACAGTTCACAATAAATTGGTTGATTTACTGATGAGTAAATACCTTTTATTCATATATGTGCTATTGAATTCCAGATGAAGTTGCTACAGCTTTTGAAGTAAAGTTGAAATATAATAAGCCATCAGTACCTGAGGGCAGCACATTCCCCACCTCTGATGAACGTTATTGTGTGCGTAATGTGTAGCTAAGTGTACTATTACATTTAATTTGCTCTTTTCAAAAGTTCCTACAACAGCTGGAACTGGAAGTGAAACCACTGGAGTTGCTATTTTTGATTACAAAGAACTAAAAGTAAAAACTGGTAAGGGTTGTACATTTGCACTTATTTTAATTTTATAATACCTCCTGGCTTTTTAAGAAACTTCTTTCCTGAAATTTTATTTAAATCTCAGTAATATTCTTAATTATTTGAAAGGGTCAAATGATTTTGCATAGTGTAAATCATTTTAACCATTATTGCAAAATCTATTTAGAAAGTTCTCATTTCTAAATATACATAAATATTTTTCTATATTTAGGCATTGCATCTAGATCCATTAAGCCTACTTTGGGTATTATTGACCCATTACACACTCTCCATATGCCAGAGCGGGTGGCAGCTAATAGTGGTTTTGATGTGCTTTGGTAAGTATATTTTATACAACTTTTTTAGTTATACATTAGTTAACTTCACAATTTGGGATGATTCTGCATGTGGGAATGATGTTAGAAGACATGAGGAAGATATGTAGCCTGGGCAACAGTCTGATAAGAGGCAGCTCTGTCCACAGGTAGTGAAAAAACATAGGAAGCATTTCAGAAGAGAAGCAAAGCAGAGTTTGAGTGAAATAGATTGGCTATCCCTTGGGTATAGTTTGTACGCCCAACAGGTTGTGGAATCATGAAGTCTATTGCTTTTGCCTTACATATGAGCAAACAAGTTGGGAAAGAGGCCCAGTTTTTGCCTCCTTAGCTACAATTCCAATGGTAGTTCCCTGCTTTTCTATGCGTTCAGCCAGAAGTTTCTCTGAGGACAAAAATGTGGAATAAGTAACCCATTTGACCCCATCAGGACAAGCCCTAGTTATCTTTTATTGAAACATACTGCACTTCAATTTTTTTTGCTTAAATTGACCTTAATGGATTATGAGGGAACATATTTGGTCCTGAGGAGGAATAAAAAAAGCATTAGGAAAACATTCATCCTCTCATAATCAAACCCTGTATGTAGTTTATTGGTAGCTCAATATGATGCACACCTTGTGTAGTATTTGGGAAATAGTTGCGCTAAGTCTAGGTACAAAGATATGCTATCATTTTACCATTTTGAAAAGGTCAGGAACAGTCATTGACCTTCTGTTTTCCCAAATAATATTGATTTGCAAATCCTTATAGGAAACAACCCATAAAGTCAAATCCTTATATATTTCTCCCCACTTTCCCATTCAACCTGCCAGCCATGCTCTTGAATCCTACACTGCTCTACCCTACAACAAGCGCAGCCCTTGTCCTTCAAACCCAGTGAACCGGCCAGCTTATCAAGGAAGCAACCCCATCAGTGATGTCTGGGCTGTCCATGCATTACAGATTGTTTCCAAATACTTAAAGAGGTACAGGTCTTCAAATGACCTTTTATCCTTGTATTAATTTTTTTCCCTTTCAGTATTCAAATGATTACTTAAACTTTAAAATATAAAATCTGTGTTGTGTAGGGTTAGGATTAGAGTTAGAGTTAATCAGGCTACTTCCTGAAATAAGTTCATAAAGAGCAAATAAAACAGTTTGCCATAATATAATGTTATCTGGATATGTTAGATTACAAATTCCATTGTTCCCAGCCAAATTTTTGAGGAATTGTGCAGTGCATCAAATTACTGAAAGACAGCAATTACAAAGTCCAACTAAGCAAATCTGACACATCACAAAAGTTGGATACTCACAGTCCTCTTTACTAAGCAACAACACAAAATCTTTATGATACTAATTCAGAACAAATGCAATGCACCACACTTTTGAACAACATAGTTTGAGATTCTTCTCCAACATGTACATTTTGAATATTGATATTGGTAGTTGTCATATCCTTTTTTTAGGGAACAAAGAATGTAAATGATCTTCCTTTCCACTCCTCAAGAATTCCTCAAAAAAGTCTTATCAATATTTGTAGACACCCTCAGTTCACTGTATATAAAAGAGATTGGATCTTTCTTTTATCCATTTCTACTTGCAGAGCATTTCCCATCATAAGCTACGCTACCTAACAGTCCTACAAAAGTCACTTATCCTCATTCCTACACAGTGACGTGCGGTGAGGTTTATAGCTGGTGAGGCAAAAAGGAAGAAAGCGACTTTTGGCCGCCCTGTGGACATAGCGGTGGGGCAGCCAAAAGCCACTTTCTAGAAAGAAAGAAAGTGCCAGCCCACCAGCAGAGGCGGGTAAAAGACCCGCCTCTGCTGGCGGGCTGCCCCGACACAGAGAAAGAAAGCTGGCGGGTTGCCCCTCTTCTGAAACAAGCCACTTTCTAGAAAGAAAGAAAGTGCCAGCCTGCCAGCAGAGGCGGGTGAAAGACACAGAGAAAGAAAGCTGGAAGGCTGCCCTCCCTGCCTCTCCTACCCCCTTTCCTCTGAGTGAAGAAACAAACACTGCCCCGACACAGAGAAAGAAAGCTGGCGGGCTGCCCTCCCTGCCTCTCCTACCCCCTTCCCTCTGAGTGAAGAAACAAACACACGCACGCGCACACACACACACAGACAAATTACTTACAATTACTTACAAATTACATTAATTTTGAATTCCTCCCCCTCCCTCCGACCCACATACCTTTTCCAGTTGTTTCACAATCACAGAGGATTTCAATTCTGCTCTTGCCTGCTATCATGAAAATGTAAAAATATAAAAGGAAAAAGGCAAGAGCTGCTGAGGTCAGGCTGTGTTAGCTGCTGCCAGAGTCCCCAATGGATGACTCTGCTTAACTGTTTAAAAAAGCCTCTAAAAAAACCACCATCTACCGGAGGCAGCAAGAGAACCACGTGCCTCATCTACATAAGGAATGTTTCGGCTTTTAACCCTTGCTTAACTCTGCTCGAGTGATCATAAAGTCAGACTAAATGAGGCACGTGGTTCTCCTGTAGAGGGCACTTTTTTAGAGGCTTTTTTAAACAGTTAAGCACTAAGCAGAGTCATCCACTGTGACTCTGACAGCAACTACCTCAGCCTTTTTCCTTTTACATTTTTCTTTTCTTTTCATGATGACAGTGGTGAGGCTCTGCCTCCCCTGCCTCCCCTGATTGCACATCAATGTTCCTACATAGCAAAGCTAGTGATAGAATTGTAGTATGATGCAGCTGGAAGCCACCAGATTGAGGAAACTGAAGTTGGGATTTCTGCATGAAAAATAATACGCTTGCTGCTAAGATACAAAAAAGGGTTTATTGTCTATCAAAAAATGAAGAGTAATACCTTGTTAACACTTAACATACTATAAGAACCTATCTTATACATATGAACATTTCTGCTTTCTTGAATAAAATATTGTTCTTATTGGTAGAGCCATAAAGAATCCAGAAGATCAAGAAGCAAGATTTAACATGCATCTGGCAAGTGCTTTTGCTGGCATTGGGTTTGGAAATGCTGGTGTACATCTTTGGTAAGTTAAGTACATCATTTTTATTTGCACTAACAAAACAAATGTTTGGTAAAAATCAAAAGGCTTCAAAATAAACAATTTAGAGAAATTCACTTGGGTTTTGATTATATCACCATTAGTAACAGTCTTTGTACAACTGAAATGAAAACACACTTTGGCTGAGAGGATTGGGAGGTGAGGTGCTCACAGATACTTTTTCTGTACCTTTTTCTGGACAATTACATTATTATCAACTTGTATCTGTTCAAATTGCCTACATGATTTCTTTATTGCATAATTTTGGTACTAATTCAGGTTCTTTGTTCTTTCCAGCCATGGCATGTCTTATCCAATTTCCGGTTTGGTGAAGAATTATAAAGCAAAGGATTATAATGTGGATCATTCTTTAGTGGTAACAATTTAATATACCCATTAGTCCTTTGTCTTTAATGATATACCCTGCTTTCCCCAAAATAAGACCTCCCTAGATAATAAGCCCAATCAGGCTTTTAAGCACATACACTAAAATAAGCCATCCCCTGAAAATAAGCCGTCCCCGAAAATATTGCAACACAGCAGCAGCCATGAGGTAACCACGCTCACTGCTTCCTACATCTCGAAAATAATAAGGCCTCTCTGAAAATAAAACCAATTGCTTATTTAGGGGATCAAAAGAAAATAAGACCCTGTCTTATTTTGGGGATAACATGGTAAGTTTGTTCCTATGATTTTTCAGTGAATTCTATCGATGATTATTGGTAATGTGTCTAAATAAATGTGCTGTTTTGTTTTGCTCCAGCCACATGGCCTTTCGGTCATCCTCACCTCTCCAGCAGTGTTTACCTTCACAGCACCAATGTGTCCAGAGCGCCACTTGGAAGCTGCCCAAATCATGGGTAAGAGTCTGATGATAAAAGTCATTCATGTTTTTAAAAAATCTGCCAGAGGAGATGGAGACAATAAATGTTTGCCTTTCCTGGCAATTTGATTTTGGAAACTGCCTAGGAAATGAAAAAGCTGTTCTCATTTGAACTGTGGAGAATACCAGAACTGATATAAGGAAGATCATTGACATTTAGCCTGGTAACAGAGGTTAGACTGGTCAACTTTGATGTTATGTTAAAACATTCCATTTCTTTTGATTGTAATGCCTTGAGAGGATGGATGGGTCAGGCTCATTCCATCCAGCCTAGAAAACCAGGTATATTCCAGAAGCACACAAATAAGGCAGGAAGAGAATAGCCCACTTTGATTGTGCTCCTTAGTGTTCCCCAAGCTTTTAAAATATGCTGCTTGTATAAATCTTATGTTGCCTGTTATATTGCAATGTTAAGAGGTCCACCTCCATGTGTATGTCTAATTCAGTTTTAAAATTCAAATCTCTGTTGGCCACACATCTCCTGATAGCCTTGAACTTCATAAATTAATTGTATGCTACTCTTTTCGTGTGCATATCAGAAAGTTTAGTGTGAGTAAAATATAGGAGACACAGGTTTCCATCTTGCTTTACATCAGCACTGAGCTTGCCTTAGCTTGCCTTGGTAAAGAAAAATAAGACATGAAAGTAGATAGATCCAATAAGCAAGGGGAAAGACATTAATTTGAGAATGTTTACAGGAGTTAGATTTCAATTAAATTAGTTAGAATTAAATTCTCTAAAGTGACAGAACAAAATCACAATGGAATGCTGAATGTGACCTCTCTTCTAAACAAGACTTCGGCAGCTGTCCCTGCTCACCTGTTCTGGCTGCCATTGTCTAGCACACCTGAGATTTAACTTAGGTTGGGCAGCTTCCAAATAATGGATCTTACTAAATGCAAAAATGGCAAACAAACTATTTTTCACGGCAGCTAAGCTGATCTCTCATTCCCCCCCCCCCATTTTAGCTCAGACTATATTTTGTAAACCGCTTTAATTGAGAAGTGATTTCATGAACTTTAAGTTGATGTTGTTCTTAGCAAAATAACTTCTTTAATGTGTAAAGATATACATCAATGAGCTTTCAATGATATGATAAGTTATAACACTATTTTTTACAAACTTGATGTTTCTTTTTAGGAGCTAACATCAGTAATGCCAAGATGAAGGATGCTGGGCTTATTCTGGCAGACACTCTCCGAAAAATTTTATTTGATCTCAATGTTGATGATGGTTTAGCTGCCCTTGGTTATTCAAAAGCCGATATTCCCGCTTTAGTCAAAGGCACCCTGCCTCAGGTAGGACCGATTGCAAGATCTATTTCTCTGAAAATAACCACCAGGTCTTAATTTGTTGTATTTTCATGCTGGCTCTGAGAATATTGTTTGCTTCTTTTAGCAGCAGTGTATAAAGAACAAGTTGTTATAGGGCCTTTTTTTTTTTTGCATAGATGTTCTGCCTCAAAAAGAGAGCAAAAAGAAAAAAAAGTAAATATTTGCTTATCCAGGAACATTTAATGATAATCACACTTATTCTCAGAAAATGGCTGTCCCATTACAACATTTGATAACAAACAGCTGTGCATATGTATGCATGAGTTAAATGAAGGTATGAGGAAAAAAGACATGAAGCTATTATTATTCTTTCAGGGTCACAAATGGGAAGTCTATAGGCCATCACTGTTGATCACTTGCAGTGTATCTTGGGATATTGAGTGTTAGAAGTCACCAACATCTGAAGGACCTCAAATTCCCTAAATTTATTAGCTCTAGTATGAGGTTTTTTGTCATTTTTTTCTATCCAGTTCTAACACTCAGATTGATCATTAAATTTTGCTAATATGAGCCAAAATTGGCCTTTAGGACATCTGAAATTGTTTCTGTGTCACATAGATTTTATGTCACACTCATAACTTACTTCTCAAACTTTCCAGAGTCTCAGAAAGTTCACAACACAGTCCGTTTTTCCACTGAACATTCAGATTTGTTACATAGCCCTTTAGATCCACTGTAGGTGGCTGTTTATTCAGCACATGGCTAAAAAAGAACAGGAATAAAGCTGCTGAACTATGGACATGAATCAGAATCTAATATTCAAAAAGAGCATTATATATATATATATATGTATGTATGTATATGCTTCTCTATTTTTCAAAACTCAAAACTTAATTAAAAAGGTCTTTGTTCCAAAAGAAATAAGATTGCACCCTTTGAACTGAAATTCTAACATCTCATATCATAAAATTACTGAATGTATATTATTAGGATTACTGCACAAGGCAGGTTGTCTAATAAAGTTTTTTTTTTTGCGCCAGATCTTATCTGTGATTTGTATTCTACCTAGCTATTGGTTTTTCCTAGAACTTTACAAAAGTCTTTTTCTTCTTATAGGAGAGAGTGACTAAATTATCCCCTCGCCCTCAAACAGAAGAAGAGCTGTCATCCCTGTTTGAAGCATCTATGAAATTATATTAATTTGTTTTTAAAAAAAACTTTAAGCAGTGTTTTCTCATTTCAGGGGATAAATCAATTCAAAATTTTATACGGGGATTATATGTAAATGTCATTTCCTATTAAGAACTCCAACATTCATGTTTATTTTTACACATGATTATAATTGGAGATAGTCAGATTTCATTCACTAGTGGTGATCACTGGAATTAATGATAGTTTTGTCATGAGAGAAAAATATAGTAAAGAATGTTTTGGTTTGCCATTTCACTATCTCCACACCAATTGGGTCAAGCAGGGGTACAAGAATAAAACTTTTATAAGTTCAAAACATCCTGTTATGTATTTTATTATTATTGGTTGTTGTGTGTAGCAGTTTCTCTTTGTTATTCCCATTTAAACAAGGATGCCTTGTAGTTTTTATAATTGGCTTGAACTCTTGGCTCTGTAATATTGCATCCTATTGATTGTGAACTAGGAGTGTTTTACCTTAGTATATTAAATGTGAGTCTGAAGATCCTCTGATATTTATTGCTTGTAAAAGCAGAAGAGGAAATCGTGGACAGTCTTTCGTCTTAAGGCTACTACATCTGATCTCCAAGCATTAAGATGACCAGAGGATTAGAGCAAAGAGATGGAGGATTGAAGAAACTCTTAATTCCTTGATGTCTTCTAGTCATTGTCTGGATTTTGTCTGGATGAACCCAGATCCAATCCAATTTTTTCAACCAAGATTCAATGCAGTTTCTGTCCCAGAGTAATAAATACTATGTAAAATGCAGTGGTGGGATACGACCGGTACACTCTGGTACAGGTGTACTAGTGCCTGCTGGGAGCACCAGGTACCATTCTGGTACGGTGCTCCGGAGGGCCCTCCCGCCTGCCCACGCTCCTTACCGGTATTTGAGCCAATTGGGGCTTTCACGCACGCACACAGAGCGTACGGCACCTGCGCGACGCTCCAACAAGCAACTGGAGCGTCGCAGAGTTGTTGCGGAGCGTTGCGGATGGTTGCAATGGGATCCGGAACCCACCAATGTACTACAGATATACACATATGCACCCTATCTATAATCTGTAACAAGATATAGAGAGTCTTTTCATGTATTATATTCCACAATATCAAACTAAAATTAACTGACTGTAATCGTTGCATAATTGATAATGGGTGCAAGTTGCATGAACAAGGTAGTGTTCCAAAAGCTGCAGTCACCAATTCCAGCTCCTTGATAAGAGTATTTATTGACACATACACAGATATAACGTGTTTCCCCAAAAATAAGATGGGGTCTTATTTTCTTTTTACTCACAAAATATGGCTTGGGCCTTATTCTGAGGGGAGGGTTTATTGTTTTGGGGTGGCCGGTGGCTGCTCTCTTGCGAGTGGCATCCCAAAGAGCCAGGCACAGTCTCAGGGGCTAATGGCTGTGTTGCGCTATCTCAGCAGCGCAATACAATAGCGATGAAGCGACCACGCTCACGAGCAGCCACCCAGCAAACCCCCTTTCCAGCTGGGCACAGCACCATTCACTGATGTGTATCACCGCTGCCTGGCTCCCGCGGCTTGGCGCCTTCAAAATGCCAGTGAATGGCGCTCTGCACGGCTGGAGAGGGGGGTTGCGCAAGCGGCTGTTCTGCTCTCGTTCATGCGCCTCCCAGGCTCACGATGCCCTGGCCCAGCTCACCCTGCTGAGCGAGGGCACCTCCGCTACCGCCGCCGCCACCACCATCCCAGCGTGGCTTTTTCAGCAGCTTCCAAACTCAGTCTTCCAGCAGTGGCCATTCTGGGCGTACGTTCTATGGTTGTACGCTCTGCCAGCAGCTGGCCCACAACCATAGAGTGTACACCCAGCCACTGCTGGAAGACTCGGTTTGGAAGCCATGGAAAAAGCCATGCTGGGATGGCGGTGGTGACAGAAAAGGTGCCCCACCCCACCGGTTCCCATGGCTTGGTATCTTCGGGATACCGCTAGGTTGGTGAGCAGCGCTCTGTCTGGCTGGAGGTGGGAGGTTGTCCAGGGGGATTATTTGCGGGGGAGGGCTTATATTTTTGCCCATCAGAAAAATGTGGCATGGCCTTATTTTGAGGACATGTCATATTTTGGGGGAAACACGGTAATTTTTATAAAGAAGACATAATTAAAATGTTTCTCTTAGCAGATAGAATACAGATGGGAATCTATGGCTTTCCAGATATTGGATTTCATCTCTTATTAGGCCAGGACAAGGAGCACTTCACAAAATGTTCAGCATCTGACTTTGAAAAGTCATTAGAAACATAAACAAAAATTGAATATCCTTGTGATCAACACAGATGTCATTTTTTTCTCTAATGTTCTTTATTGTTTTATCATAAAAAGTCAAATACAAAACAGAAAAACAAAATGAAACAAAAGCATACAATCAACCCTATCAACGACAACAAAGTAAAACAAAAACAAAAAAGGGAAAAGTGATGACATTCTTGTGGGAAAAGTTTTATTCTTAAGCAGAGTATTGTGTTTCTCTTAAACTTGCAGGGAATTAGAACATTTATTAACCAAATATTTATCATGATAAAATCTGGAATTTGCTAGTAAAAAATCCTCTGGAATATAATAGCTTAATACAAAGTTAGTACAAAAACTAACTTTTGTTTCAAGGTATATGGATGTGTTACATGAGGTATTTTATTTATTGAATATTTGAGAATGGCAATTGGGGAAACAAAGATGAGATGCATTACAGCTTTCTATTCTTGTATATGCTTCAAAGTCAATCTATTATTTTGATTTACTTTTCAGCACTTAAAATAACTATCATCTCCCCTCCTCTGTTCACTGATGACCAGAAAGTGGTCTTTTTTAGTTTTTGGTAATAAATTTCTTTTGATTGTTTGACATAAGAACAATGAAGGATTAACAATTCCATTTGTGACCACGAAATTCCCCATCTGTTTAGAGTTAGTGTTCAACAAAAACTGGATGGAGACAGATGAACAAGCCAGCTGAGTCTGATGTTAATGACATCATTCATGAAAGAAATAACATATGGCATCATAAATCAAAAACTAATTGAACTTTCTGCTGATTGTATTGACTACTCCCTGAACATTTTAAATATTCCAAAAGACTTTAGAACAATAACTTCTTTTTCATTCCAATTTGTTGTCATAGGATTTGATGCCATAGGAGAGCTTCAGGTTGGTCAAAGGAAAGTCAAGGAGTACAAATGCTCTATTTTCTTCTTTTGTTTTAAGCCACAACTATTCAGGTATTAAAAGCAAGTGTTCTAGTCTTCAACTTAAGCTAATTCAGAATGCTGATCTCCCATTTCCAGGGCACTTAAGTTATAATTCTATGATGTCAGTATTTCTGAATTAAAACTCCATAACCCCTTCAAGGTGCATTCATAGAATATCAAAAGAAAAATGCCCTAAAGCTTTATCATCTATCTATCTATCTATCATCTATCTATCATCTATCTATCTATCTATCTATCTATCTATCTATCTATCTATCTATCATCTATCTATCATCTATCTATCATCTATATCATCTATCCATCCCCACCCACCTATCCCACGAAAACTAAAATATCATTTCCATGGTATTAGTAAAGGGATCATAATAATACAAGAACTAAAATATTTATTAAATTTTTATTTAAAATAAAAGTCGTGTAAATGTAAAATAATACAACATCAAAATAGACAAAAACAGCACTCTCAACAGCTCATTCTTTATCAGTCTGCTGCCACAAAGGAAGCTATTCTATAATACTTGAAGCCATTGCAGAGGAAATATTTCCTAGCTTCAACCCACTTGACAGCATGGAAGTACATGATAAATAAGAGCCTCTTTCTCAATTTCCATGAGAATGGATCAGTTCGGGTTGGAGACAAGAGTCTGGAAAATACCTTGCATTAAGCCATTTAGCGCTCCATAGTTCAAAACAAGCATAGAGCAGAGGTGTAGTGACAAGGTCATGTTTTACTGTTAAGAGGTAGGCCTACATTCTGAACCAATAGTTGAGTCTTCAGAGCAGTTTCATATGTATGCTAAATAAGAGAACTGAACTCTGGTATCCCATTACTGAGTGGCCACCAGGTTGTTCTATCTTCCTTTACAACGGAATGAAATTGTTCAGTAGGAAAGGAATGCAACCACGGCAACACAGTGCCCCAATCCCCAATTCTTGCATGTGATCAATAAGGATAACCAAATTGTTGGTATTACATGACATTAAAAGATCCAAAAGGATTGAGAAGGAAGTACTACCTCCATCTAAATCTTGACAAAGATAATTAATAAGCATGACAATGCAATTGGTCTCAATCCTGACTGAAATTAATCCTTTATTATAAAGCTGTTTCTCCAAAAAGGCAAATAAATACTGGACATTTCCAATATACTCTGCACTATATCTTATATAGTATTTTATAGTATCCCTCTGCTGAACATTTAATTCTCATAGCAGTCTCATTTTTCTTTTCTCATCTTCTTATGATTAATGATTCTAACTATCATTGTGACCTATGGCCTATTACTTGCTGTTTATATGTACTGTGAACTTATGCACCAGAGACAAATTCCTTGTGTGTCCGATCACACTTGGTCTATTCTATTCTATTCTATTCTATTAATGAAAATGCAACACGAGTATCAGAGAAGAAGCTATTGGACCTTCATTTGCATTTATTCCATCTGGTGATCTTAGAATGAGTGTAACCCCACAGCAAATCACTCACCTATTAAAATGTCTAACTATAGATTTGAGTGCTTTAAACAAAATGTTTCTATTTGAAAATATAGAATTTGGTGCTAAAGAGTTAAGAAACATAGAGCCATTTGCTCAGAAGTTTGGAAAATTTAACATGTTCAAATAATATGCTTTTTGGTCTCAACACGTATTAATGAGGAGAGCCTTCTCTGTGGCTGCTCCGACCCTTTGGAACGAACTCCCCGTGGAGATTCGTACCCTCACCACCCTCCAGGCCTTCCGCATAGCCCTTAAAACCTGGCTGTTCCGACAGGCCTGTGGCTAAAGACTCGCTGCCCCATTTCGAATGGTATGATTGTTGTGCTTTTTAACTATGTATGGTTTTTGTGTTTTTGTCACAGTTTGTATTTTCCCCTCCCTTGAGTTGTGAGCCGCCCTGAGTCCCTTCAGGGAAAAGGGCGGCATACAAATAAATTAAACCAATAAATTAAACCAACCATAATTATATAAGCCTTTTATTTCGTTTAATAACTTAATATTTCTGGTTTCATTTTTCACTGAAAGTGTCTCGAAAATACAATTACACAAATACAGCCCAACATTCCTTTAGTTTCTACTTACTATACCTGTGGGCAGCTGTAAATTATATAATAACAATCAGCACTAAGCAAATAAAATATTACTAGAATGGCACTGTAGTTTTAATGAATAGTAGAGCCCAAAAAATTCATACCCAGGTAGATCCGGTAGATCGGTAGTAAAATTCATACCGAGGTAGATCCGAATAGAAAATGTTACAAGGAAGACCATGAAATCACAGCATTACTGTGTTTGGTGGACTTGGACATTCTGATCAAAATGTTTTGGTAATCTCATCATAGAGCCAGATGAGATTACAAAATTTATTGATCAGAATGTCTATGGAAGTTCATGTTTGTCCCAAAAGGCACTTTTTTCAAACAGCACTTGGACTTTCTTGTTTTTTCTTGAAGACATTTCGCTTCTCATCCAAGAAATTTCTTCAGTTCTAACTGGTGGGGATAGGATTCATACTCTTTGCAATCAGTCATTATTAATCAGACGTTCAGAACTATGGCATGAAGGCAGCCAAGAGAGGGGGATGAAATTGCACCAGATTTACAGCTTCAGTGATGAAAATTTAGAAAGTCTTCAGTATGGATTCTTCCAAATCTTGAGTACCAGCCAGGAGAGGAAAGGTTGGACAGAGTCTTTGAAGGGTCAAGGTGGTAGCAAAAGTTGTGGCTGGGTTCTGTGGAATTGGAAGTTGAAGTCCACACATATTAAAGTTGCCAAGATTGAGAAACATTGGAGTAGGCTATTACCTCTAAAGATAGCTGATAATGCTGCAATGATCGGCTTGAAATTCCTCGTAAGTTTTATTTCTGTGCAAAAGAAGCTTCTATTTTACTGCTTAATTAGGGGTTGCTTCAGGCATTCCTTCACATCTCTCTTGAAGTCATAGGTGAACTTATTACTATTGGACGTGGAAAGTGCTATGGGAGCTTGTAATAGGGTGCTGTGATCTCAAGCTTGGAATACAGAATTCATTTTTCTATTTATGCTGAAAGAAGGAAGTAAGACAAATGATTTTCAGTTCCTTCTTTCCCTCTATTTTCCTGTAAAACTTTTCTGAAGAGCTGTGGAACCATTTGGATCAGGATAAAAGATGGAATATAGAACTACAGGAATCAGAAAAAATGGAACTTGAAATATCCTGTCAACAGGAGGAACTTTTCTGTTGCTTGGGAGATGTGCCAGATTCATTTACCTTTGAATGGCTTTGGAGATATTTTTTGGGCCCCTGCTGGGCCTGGATGCAATTAAGGTTAAAATGTCACTGTTTAAGTCAAAATGAGGCACTTATTCAAGCTCTGGCAGGTGGAGACTCTCTAACATGCTGACATTAGGATAGAGATATGTCTCTTATTTCCAAGTCTCTATCTTCAAAATAGTCTGTCTTTTTGCCCCCTATTGTTCTGAAACCTGTCCACAATCCCTCTGTTGTACAGAAAAAATATTGTACCAAGACTCTTTAATGGAATAACTGGGCTATTATTATACTTGCATTATGTGCCTCTTTTTTTAAAATGTGAAATCTACTTCATTTAAATAAAAATTGGAGGAAGCACTTGGATACCCTTAGTAAAACTCAAGAGTACTGCAGATTTGAATGCTTTGTAGCAAAGAGAAATAACTTGTGACAAGGTTGCTTGTCACAAATTCTTCCTTTAAAAGCCCAACCCAGGTGGTATCTTCTTTCATTCTTGTTATGACAAGTGATTTGAAAACTATTCTTTACACTGAGCTGTTGTGCAGTGAACTTTCAATGTAAGGTCTGAATGTTCTATAAATAAAGGTAAAAATTCCCTTCTCACATTTGCTAGTTGTTCCTAACTCTAGGGGGCGGTGCTCATCTCCATTTCAAAGCCAAAGACCCAGCACTGTCCGAAGACATCTCCGTGGTCATGTGGCTGGCAATGTTCCCTCTAATTTTTTTTCAGTGTGAGCGGAAAAGTATAGTGTTTGAGCAGCACATTTTCATGCCTGAGCACCTGAATTTTTTTCATAGATGTTACCCAATACAACGAAATCAGTGTTATTTGAAACTCAATTCTACCATGTAAATATCCATTAAGTAAGGAAATCTCCCTATACAAGTAGTCCTCAATCTACGACCATAATTGAGCCCAAAGTTTCTATTGCTAAGTGAGACATTTGTTAAGTGAGTGTTGCCCCATTTTACAACCTTTCTTGCTACAGTTAAGTGAATCACTGTGGTTAAATCAGTAACCTGGTTGTTAAGTCAATCTGACTTTCCTACTGACTTTGCTTGGCAGAAGGTTGCAAAAGGTGACCACAGGACACTGCAACCCTCATAAATATGAGGCAGTTGCCAAAGATCCAAATTTTGATCATGTGGCCATGGGGATGCTGCAATGATCATAAGTGTGAAGAACAGCTGTAATTCACTTTTTTCAGTGCTGATGTAGCTTTAGTCATTAAGTGAACTGTTGTAAGTTGAGGACTACTTGTATTCAAGTTCAATGGATGACTCTCTATGAGAAAAGGATCAAAACTTCCCTCTATCCATACTATGAATTACTTTATATGCTTTATACTTTCCCCCTTACTATCCAATAGTCTGCAGTGATATTAGCAAGTTATGAATAAATTACCAACTGATGTAGATTAGCAATTGGGGCACATAAAGAAACAAACAAAAAGGGGAGGGGAGGGAGAGGAGGAAGGAAGGAAGGAAGGAAGGAAGGAAGGAAGGAAGGAAGGAAGGAAGGAAGGAAGGAAGGAAGGAAGGAAGGAAGGAAGAGGGAGACAGAGACAAAAAAAGGAAAGAGAAGAGAAAAAGAAAGGGGAGAGGAGGGAGGATAAGAAAAAGAGACAGAAAAAAGAAAGAGAAAGAGAAAGAGGAAAGGAAGAAAGAAGGAAGGAAAGAAAAAAAGAAAAAAAGAAGAAAGAAAAGAGGAGAGAAGAGAAGGAATAGAGGCCAAAAAAGCAAACAAGGAAAAGTAGGGAAAAAACGTTCACTGGAAAACACTATTTTTCCATCAGTGCAAAACTTTCCTAAACAAGGTTAATTTTCCGGATTTTGACTTTCCAGTCCAGGCGGACCAAGAAGCCTTTATTTTCTTTTTCTTTTCGAGCAATAAAATCAAATAAAATCTGCAGAGCACCAGCTCGACTCCCCCTTCCTGCAAAAAAAAACCTTGAGGCCCAATGCTCCGAACTCAGAGGCTGGATTCAGACAACATGTGCACACCTGGCGTGGGTTTCCACTTGCTTGCGTGACGAGGGCCTCCCACACACCTGCATCTCGGAAGCGGAGCCAACTGCAGGGAGCCCAGCCAGCCATGGGGGCTTAACCGACATACCGCGACAGAAGCATGCTCTGCACGTCCTGCGGAGAGTTGGCTTCTGCCGCTGCTGCTGCTGCCGCTTCCCCCCTCAGTAACTTTGATCCAGGAGGGAACGGCCTCCCTGTCAATCACCCACATGCCAGCGGAGGGAGCCCAATCATAACCCTAGGCGGCCACATTTCTATTGTCCAAAGGCCCGCCCTTCTCTGGGTGTGTCCAGGCCAGAGGTGGGTTCCTACCAGTTCGCACCTATTCGGTAGAACCGGTTCGTCAAATCTACCGAACCGGTTAGAAGAGGTTCCACCAGTGGATCCGGAAAGCAGGCCACACCTACAGAAGAGGTTCCAAATTTTTTTGAAACCCACCACTGGTCCTTGGATATGATTATTCTACACTATCATGCTCATATTTATAAAACTCAGTGCCTCTGTGGAAGGTAAGGATAACTACTGCATTTGTGGTGCAATCAGCACATTGCGTGTGTTGAAGTTGTTTTAACGCAAACCAAAGATGCCTTTTACAAAACAAGTTTACATCATATTCTTATGCATGCCAGTGCTGTGTGTGAGGTAATTTAAGGTGGTTCTGACAAGTGTCGTCGACATCTTCGTATCCGGTCACATGGGTGGCAAGCCACTCCCACGAAGGAGGCCACACCCACAGAGTAGGTCCGAACAATTTTTGAAACCCACCACTGGTCCAGGCACTATAATATCGCAGCCCAGCTGACAGAAGCCTCCTTGCCACCTGCAGACTAAAGTCCAGCATGCTAAAGATTGCTGCGCGGCAGTTGGAAACTGCTGCACTGTGTTTTGTTGCCACCTGCACGGTCGCACACCCACGCAGTTTAAAGGGAACAGTGGTGGCCGGCATGACTAAACAGCACGGAACGCTGTTACCTTCCCACCAAAGATGGTTCCTATTTTTCTACTTGCATTTTTATATGCTTCTGAACTGCTAGGTTGGCAGAAGCTGAGACAAGTAACGGAAGCTTACTCCGTTAGGCGGTGCTATGGATTCGAATTGCTGACCTTTCTGATCAACAAGCTCATCATCTTAGCCACTGAGCCAGTGTCCCTTATTATATAAATAGTTCAACATTATATTTATGAGGGTGCAGACATGTACTGTCTATGTATTTAGATTTGTTCAATTTAACAATGTTTTTGATTCTCTGGTTAGGGAAAACATTATGTCACCCTAAACTCTTCTTTGGTATAAATATACACTATATTGCCAAAAGTATTCACTCACAACTGAGTCTGATTATGTGGATGGGTGAGCGAATACTTTTGGCAATATAGTGTACTTTCCTACCATTAACTGAGTAGAATGTTCGAACCTCAATGCTCAGCTCAGCAGATATTGTTCATTAGATCTTTAAATGTTGTTGGAAGATTTGACATATCTATTTTTTCATTTATTGCATTTGCTGATCCTTTTTGAGGTGACTTATTAGTTGGTGTGGGGAAAGAGTTCACAAGATTATTTCAGGGCCACTGTAATACTCCATGCATCTAACAACTAAAGTCACTGAAATCCATTTGAATGTGGCAAATCTAGTTGAGTTGAGTAAGGCATGATCTTATCCTGTTACCTGGGAAATGTTCCACTCTGTAATGCCTGAGAAAATGAATGGCTACTTGGGACTGTTAATTGCCCTTCTGTACAGCCATGTCCCTCCTGTCTATATAAGGCCTGCCAAGGTATCCATGAAATGAATTCATGTTTGAGAGGTGGCTCCATCTGAATTCAATAAAGCGGTGGTGCCCTTCTCAATAAACCATCACTAGACCTAACAGTTCTGGAAATTTTTACCCAGTTTCCATCCCTTCTTTCAAAACAGCAAGATTATTTTGACCTGCATTTCTTTTCTGCATCCCACCCTCACTGCAGTATGGCTTCAGCAAGTTGGACCATATATTTTTCCTTTGGCAAAGACAAATGCAAAATAGGACTTACTGTAAGTAGATCAGCCTCTTGTTCATTGCCATCTCATCATCTTCACCAATCATTACACTTACCAATTCTTTGGCTTCCCTTTTGTTCTTCACATATCCAAATAACACCTTTGTTATTTTGGGCATTCATTGCAAGCAGATGATCATTCTGAGCTTTAGCTTTCTTGACCACATCCTTGAATATTTAGACTAGACCCTATGCTTTTGTCATCCCATCCATCTGGAGTAGTATTCTCCTCTTCTCCCATTCCCACCCCCAAGGTTCAAACATCTCCAATTCTGGTATCTTTTCAATAAGCCTAGAAAACCTGGCTTTTTCTCCACATTCAGAATGAATAAGATGGTTTAGATATTTGTGGTATGTTTGTTTCCCCCTCCCCATATGGCATTTTATTTATTTATTCATGTAACATTGTTTTAAATTTGTACACATGGCCTAATTGCTGTGAACTAGGTACTCTTATACATGAAATAAAGATGCAAGCAAACAACAGACAAATATAGGTAGTTCTTGACTTACAGCCATTCACTTGTGACTGTCTGAAGTTAAAATGGCAGTGAAAAAAGTGACAGAAACATTTTTCATACAACTGTTGATAAGCCATGTGATCAAAATTT
Organism: Thamnophis sirtalis; assembly: GCF_051295495.1. Lineage (NCBI taxonomy): Eukaryota > Metazoa > Chordata > Lepidosauria > Squamata > Natricidae > Thamnophis > Thamnophis sirtalis. The sequence continues at coordinate 135,326,547 of NW_028261382.1, read as the reverse complement.
GGACACTTGGCAACTGGCTCATATTTACGACATTTGCAGTATCCCAGGGTCAAGTGATTACCTTTAAGTGAAGCTAATTCACTTATCAATCATATTACTAGCTTAACAACTACAGTTATTTACTTAACAATTGTGACAAGAAAGATCGTAAAATGGACCAAAACTCACTTAACAACTGTCTCACTCAGCAACAAAACTTTGGGCTCAAGTGTAGTCCTAAGTGAAAAACCACCTATACTGTTTTCTTCAACACATTGGTTTAGAACACTGGAAATTGCAGGTTAAACCAATTAACAGTGTCAGGTTCAGGAAGACTGATATAAAACCCTTCCTAGTATGTAAAATCTCTCTTTCTTGATTTGTATGAAAATGTATAAGCTAAAATATTTTCTAAAAAGAAATATTTCTTTTTAGGAAAGCTAAATATTTCTTGATAGCAAAGCTATCAAGATCTTTCCAATTGTTTTCTTAGGGTCAATTTTGTACAATGTACATACTCAGCTTTACTATATATTTTTTTTGAAGGGGGGGGGTAGGCATCTGGTGAAACTCAATCACTGCATAAGGGATTTTCCCTCCTAAAAATACAAAAGGTTTTTTTTCCAGGCCAACAATTATGCAGTAGCAATAATCCCAGAGAGCGTGCCAGATGACCGCTTGTTGCACTTATAATGACACGCCATCTGGTGTCTAGAACAAATGATGCCTGGCCATTTGCCAAAGAGGACTCCTCCCAGACGTTGAGTCAATCTATTCTGTTGTGGCAAGCTTTGGGGAGCTCTACTCTCCCACAACTGAATGCACTGCATTCACTTAGAAATGTCTGTTGAGGGTTATTTATAAGTAAAACCTACTCAATTCTAGATAGATTTTTCTGTTATGAATCAGACATAGATGAGACACTGGGGGACGGGAAATTTTGTGTTAATCTGTGTTAACTTCTGCATAATAGTTATCATTCCAAATAGTTCTGTGACATGGTTAACAATATATATAAGGGCCTAGAGATTCAATGAAGTAGTCTGTCTTCTACCAGTATAGCTTGCCACAAACATTTTCAAAATTCATTAAGATACAAAGTAGTGCATCTTACTATATATATTATTTTAAAAATAATAGCTGCATCCAGAAAAATTATATTGGAATCAGTCTGTTTTCTACATTATCATATTGCAAATGCCAAATATGTCCCTGCATGCAAAATATAGTTAAAGGCCAGTATGGCAGAGTTGTAATTAGAATGTTAGGCTAAGCTTGGTGAAACCTAGATTCCAATCTCCACTTAAAGTCAATGCATAGTGATTATTTTCCATTGCATCTTGAATCCCACATTGAGCTCCTCATAAGAAAAGCAATGGAATCATGTAGGAAAGGCAATTTACTTTTCTATACACATTAAGGAAAGGAACAGCCACCTCTCAGTTATTAACTTAAAGGAATTTGTATAACCATCCTACTTCTACAAACATTTAGAGTGCTTAAATCAGTGACAAGAACAAATTAGCAACAGATTCATTAGTAAAACCAGAGGTAGCAAAGAACCAAGGATCTCTATGGGGCAGGGGAGACATTTCTGTTGGAAAATATAAAATAATACTTTACCACAGCTACTACAAAACTTTGTCACTTCCATATATTTATGCTTCACATTTGCTGGATAATATTGCTTATACATAGCAGATGGCATTCTTTTAGTTTATATGACTCTTAGGAAAAGTCCTAGAATTATCCCACAAGATCCTCCAATACAGCAAATGTCTGCAAATAGTTTCAGGAACTGTGTTTCCAAGCAGCCTGCATATGGAAAGCTGGGGGTGGGAGGCTGCAATCAGTTCATTGTTGAAGAAGCAGCCATTTTGGTATTTATTTTTCAAATGGACAGTAAGTTGTTCCTTTGATTTCTTAATCTTTTTAAGGAATATTAATTTTTATTAAGCTAAAAGAGACTCTCTTTAGCCACAACCCGTTAAAAGGATGAAGAGGGAGTTAAGAAGATGGAGGAGCAAATTATTAGAGATCTACCAGTATTTGAAAAATCTTTAAATAAAATCCATCAGTTCATAAATCAATTATGCTCCAAGAATGTTAAAAAACAAAATTTTAAAAAGGAAGTATAGAAGGAAAAATATTCTATGACGGTAATTTGAAGGAAGTATCTAAATTTAGTGAGTTAATTGGAGTTAGTTGGGATTTTATTGGTCTGAAAATCAACTTTAAAGTATATATGTTAAAAGGAAGTTTTAAAAAGATATAGTATAATGTTTTGATTTTAGAAATGTTTTTAAAGAAAATTTTGTTTTAAAATGGAAGAAAAAATATTTTTCCCTTTAAGGTTAAAGAATCTGAAAGATGACAGTGAATTTTGTTAATATAAATGATGATAATTTATAAAGTGCAAATTGAAATATATATTATTTCCACAGCAAGAAAGATAAAGTAGAAATTGGTAAATTGATTGTTTTATTCAGAGAGAAGAATATATTTAATTATGTTTTTTATTTGGACATCACTTCTGGATTTCTGCTTGTGATGGGAAAAAATGAAACTTTGACTTTGGTTTTGCCAATTAGATAGATTTGTTTTTAAAGAAATGGCTAGTTATATACTAATTTGTAAAAGTAAAAAGGTGAGGATGTAATGTTCTGCACTAAAAAAAGTCAGAAGTCAACACTTTTTTCTTTCTTCCCTTGTACCACATATTTTCTTTCCCCCGCTCTTTTTCCTTTACTTCCCTTCATTTCCTATTTTTATTTTTCTTCGTATTTTATACATTGATAAAACAATAAAAGTCATGGGTAAGGGTAATAATTTAGAGAAGGGAAATTATTGACTATGTGAGAAACAAATTCACACACTTCCTTTAAATAAAATAAATATCCATTAAGAATGTACATAAATGTTTTATTTATGGTGTTAATGAATGTGGGACTGCATTTTATGCAAAATCTGTTTGGTGAAACCAAATCTGTAGTAAATTAACAATAACAATCCCCAAACAATATCCCCAAACAGCACTTCATCAATATTTTAATCTTATAATTAAAGCTAAAACTTTAAAACACACATATTAATAAATGCTGTTACTCCCTAACATGCATGCTTGGCTCTTGCAGATATATTCCTCTTAAACATAAAAATGCAAATGCGTCTAAAACTGAAAAAAGTACAAAAATGTCTAACACATCAATGGCTTAAAATGGGAAAGGGGGAAGTGTTGTGCTAAAAGTAACAAAAGAGCAATTAAATTGTCAACCAATACCAATTCATTTTTGTGCTACTAACCAGAGACCTATGTTAAGTCTTGACACCAGTGACTTTGGTACCATTAAAGAAACTCTACTTGTAAATGTACATACCTTGTGCAAAGCAGTATATATAGTTTAGATATAAAAAATAACATGGAATAAAATCCAAGAAACTGCAAGGCACTGTTAGTATGTGTACTGCAAGATTTGTATCATCTTCACTCCTTTTCTCATCCTACCACTATACCTTTCTTCTAACATCCATTCCAAAAGAAAGAAAAAGAAAAAACCCACTAGAGAATTCTTCAGAGTACTTCCAGAATTCAGGAAGCTATAGTCTGAGAGGAAAAAAATCCAAAAAGCATGTTTAGGGCAACACAAATGCACACACACACCCTTTGGACCTTGGCATATTGATTGCAATTGAGACACCCCATTTAAGTACAACTAAGAACCTACATATACCCAGCAGTAAAAGGATTCATACATGTGCAAACTACTTTATGAATTCTCACCTAAGCTGAAACAGCTTACTTAGGGTTAGACTAATATGTTGAGAAAATATCGGGCATGCTGGTACATAGTCATCTGGGTAATAGTCTCACTATGCAAATCATATTCACTGAGCTCCTTTGTATTTTAGGGAGGAAGTATTCTAAAAATCTTACTTAAAGATAGAACAAAATGAACAATACCAAAGAGTATTTCAAACTGCTTTCTCACATGTTGATGAAATCCATTTCTACCAAATTATTCTGAAAAATGCTAACATTTTTTTAAAAACTGGCCTATGAAAGATAGCTAGATGAATATTCTATATATAAATATTGGTTTAGAATAAATAAATAACTATGGTATAGGGGTCTCCAGCTATTTTTTAAGTATAGATTGTTTCACATACCACATACAATATGAAAATAAGGGGGGAAATTCCTTTTTTGAGTTCTTGGTGGTATGTGGTATCAAGTTTCTTTCTAATAATTGTGTTTCTCTCTGCACAGCAACAGTTGATATCAATATAACTTGAGAACATGCCATCATTCTATTTTGTCATTTTACATACAGTGCATTTGATGCTCGCTCTTTCCATCTCTCATAGCAGCAAGCAGATTCTGCTACTAGCTATAGCAGCACACCCAGAAATGGAGAGGAAGAGTGTCAGATATATAAATAGCTAAAAACTATAGTATACAGTATACAACTCTACAGTATAGAATTCTATTTATCTGTCAGTATTTAGGTTGACAGCACACCATTATGTTCTATAAGAAATTCACTAAAAAAAAAGCTACAAGAACAAAACCAAGACATTCCTTCAAATAGGACAAAAATAAGTGCAAGTGTCTAAAACAAGTAAATTGAAGCAACTCCCATAACCTATGAAGATTAAAATCACGAACAACTCTTAAATTAAAAAAAGACTATTTTGCTTTTTAAGCAGTTTTGTAACTATGTTATTAGAGCTCCTAAGAGCAGCTATAAATTATTTTAGAGGCAATTCCAAATTTCAGAACAAGCAGTCATGGACACTCCCCCTTTAGCTTTGTTTATGCCTAGGTATGGGGAAATGTTGAAGTGAGCTAAACTACTATAGAAATAGACCAACAGCATGTGCCACAACGATGGCAGCAATTCATCAAGCATGATCACAGAGACAGCTGTAGCAGTTACTCACCTATAAGTAAGTTAAGTTTAATTCTCCCCACATCAAAACAGACCCAAATGTAACAGGGCCCATGGCTGCTTGTGTCAAGAAAAGTAACTAAGTGAACCAGGTTTTTTTCCTCTCACATTTGTAACAAAATGCATTGGGATTCATGCCTTCATTAAAGCCACAAAAAGTCAAATTGTGTCTTATCACATTCTGTTTCTTCATAAAAGTTTGTCCCTTTAATGTTCAATTTATGGAGTATGTGAAATTAAAGTCAGACGGATTTTAAAATGACTATGTAAACTACATGATTGAAAAGGGAATAGTGCAATCTTTAAATAGATGAAATGCAAATTAATGTACTTCACAGATTGTAATATTGCTGTATTCCAATGCACCGAGTTAACTTTTTCTTTCTCTCATGTCAACTGGAGCTGTTTTATTACAAGCTCTGAAGACACTGTGTTTGTGTGTACATACACATATATACAAAGAGGCTGAAATTTTGCTTATTGTTTGTGACCACATACCATTTCAGGTGTTGGTATTTGCAGAGCAGCCCTATCAATTCAAACATCCTGTCACAGATATATTCCTCCATTACAATAGTTCAGTGAAAGTGCTCATCCTCTCTCCTTTCTTTTTTTCATTTTCACAATGAAGTCTATACTACCCTCAAAGAACAGAACAAGTCAAGAACAAGTTTTCTTTGAAGTCTGTTCTGGATTCATGTTTTTAAAATACCATTGTTCTATCAGCTAATTCATGTATTACAACTTGTTCCATTATCTTTATGTGAATTGCTATGTGTTTATGGACAAGGAGCAAAATATAGCATACTATGAATGACCAGCTGACTTGAAGCTCCTCTCCAAGTTTTTAGATTATTAACTTCTGCCATGAACATTCTACCAACTTTCCAAAATTGTTCTCATGCTGGCTTTTCTTCTTTCCTACTGCCTAATGGTAATTGTAGAATCAAGAGCCACCAGCAACTTGTTTATATATTCCCTAATATTTGCCTCAATATTTATGGAATAGCAATACTCTCTCATAAACTGAGAATAATCCATTAACGAAAGCATTCCTTCACTTCTTATCTTAATGGCTTAAAGAGAACTTTTTCCCCACTTTCATAGTGGCATTCAGCCAGGGTTGATCCATTTCTTTTGTCCTGATCTTCCTAAACCATACTTATTTTTTCTTACTGCCTTTGGTATATTTTGCAAAGATCCATCAAAATGAATGAAATCCCAAAGCCTTAAAAACCAAAGGATATAGGAGGCAGCATCAGATTTGTGTATCAAGTAACCTAGTAAAGACTAGCAGTAAAAAGCAAAGTGTAATGGTATATGGATGACAGGAATGCAAAAGGGGAATACAATTCATCTTCAAATGAACCAGACAGAACTGAACTGATATATTACTTAGGGCTGAGGCTCCACTAAAGAAAGTAGGAGAGCAAAATGCATATCTATATAATTTCTGAACAGAGGGTGGTAAATTAAAATTGCTCCTTTCTCTATTGCAGCCAAGAGCAAGTTTATATTGCTTTGCGAAACAGCAGGAAATATGTGGGCACTAGATGAAATTGCAGCCTCAAGCTTTAAAATGAAACTAAATTATACACAAACTGTATCACAATTTACAAAAGCTATTCTTCTCCCACATGCTGTACAATACATTCAACAAAGGTCTCAGTTTGAGATTAATGAATACTGACGCTTTATCCTATTAAAAATTAAATTCATCTCTGTGTCTTCTCGTACTAGAAGTACCATTCTCAAATAAATATCTACATATAACACTGTAGTTAATTCTGTGCAGCATACCTTGTACAAGTAGTGCAACTGACTATTTTTCCTTTAGCCCCTTTCTTCATATTCAAAATTGCTACATTAGCAAAAGCATTCTCAAAGAGTACTGTACATTTTTCTTTCATAGATTACCAAACACCACTAAGTCTAATCTATAGTAAAAGTTTCTTTAGAAGAAAATTAGATGTATATACTAAAGAATAATTTAGAAAACCGACTGGTAGAAAAAATATGCAGTCATTTCTTTTACCATTTAGTTTAGAGGTCTTTCAAAAGACCATTTAAAAATTGCTTTTAAAAAAGGATGGGGGAGATATTTGCATCCTTTTGTTATTTTTCAAAAAAGGGGTATTACCATCCCCTTAGAAGGCAGCATCAAAAAAGTACTGCAAACGTATTTTAGCTTAAAGTCTGTAATAAAAAGGGGGCGAGGGGGAAGGAAGATCGATATGTTCTTAAGACAAATCACAAGATGAGAGCCCTTGAAGTGCTGCCAGAAGCTGAATAGGTGCTCAGGTACCTTCTTGCTTGCTCAGTCATAATAAGTTGATCTTCTGTCTTCCCATAAACAACAGCTTCCCATTCACAATTCACCTGTTATACATAATCCAGTTAATAATTACATTCAGAATTAAATCAATTAAATGCCTTAAAGCCACCAAACATTAAAATAAAAAAGCAAGAAAGCAACATTTCTCGGTTTCACTTAATGATTTAAAAGACTGCTATCCTTTGCCTTAAAGCCACCAAACATTAAAATAAAAAAGCAAGAAAGCAACATTTCTCGGTTTCACTTAATGATTTAAAAGACTGCTATCCTTAAGTCCCATGCTATGAACTAGATATAGGAAAATAATATTGGTTTCCTGGCTAGCCTAAATAAACATGTATAAAATCATGTAAAGCACTTTGAACACCAGGATACTGAAGGTGTAACACTCATGCTTACAACTAGTTAACCCATCCCAATGAAGCTACATGGACATGTATGTTCAGGCATTGCAAGAGACCATTAAGGTCTGTCTTCCACAATTTATTCAATCTTCATTATCTAATTCAGAAATTGGAAAACAATGGAGGTATAGTATGCATTGTGTGTGTACAAAACTATGGAATTCATTAAATTAATTATGCAACCAACCGAACACTCAGCAACAGTGTTCTAAGTATGTGGTATGGACATTTTACTGCAACAGCAATTTTTAAGCATATTTCTCCTAATTTTAAGTCCTGAATCTTAAAGAGCAAGCATTTTACAAACATAGGATATTCTAATACCAGAACCCTTGATTTTTTATACATTAATAAATAATAAAAAATATTATAATCTATAAAATTACCTTTCAAAGACAAAATAAATAGAGTTAAATATTAAGACTTCTTAAATACTGACCTGAAGAGGTTTTTCTGCTTTAATATTATTTGAAGTGTATGTATTCAACTTTTTTTTCCATGCTATATTCAGTTTTGTTGAACTGGAATCTTGTTTCTCTGGAGTTGTGTTGTCTCTATTGTCATGTATTTCCAATAACGGTATCATTAGAAGTGATGTAGTATAGATATTCTCTGACTATATTGCAAAAAAAAAGTTTAATACAACCTGTATCTTGCTGGAGAATTATAAGTTTATATAGTTAAAGTAGCTTAAGAATACCATCCTGCAGGCTTGCATATTGAAATTCTGAGGCAAAGCTTTACAAGCATTCTTTAAAAACTAGTACAAAACATTAAAAATAGGCTTTCATTAATCAAGAGGCTTTCATTTAACTCCAAGAATTCAAACTTAAAACATATAAAATTCTCAGTGAAACAGAAACTGAGAGCTTCTGCACTTGTTCTATTCCATTGTATTCCCTTTCTTAGAGCAAAGCAGACTAGAATATAAATATATAACTAGCTACAGGTAGTACTTATTCAGCGACCACTCATTCAGCAACTATTCAAAACTGTGATGACACCGAACAAGGGGTCTTACAACTATTCCTAGTAGTTGCAGCTATTGCAACGTTCTCATAGTCAAGTGATTATCATTTGCAAACTTTATTGCCAGCTTCCAATAAGCAAATTCAATGGTGAAGGTTGCAAGAAGTTATAAATACTATCACATAACTACGGAATGCTGTGACTATGTAGGATTCATCCAATAATGGCAACTGGAACTGCTGTGACTGCCATTGTAAGTCAGTGCCATCACATGAAGTCATGCTTTATGATCGCATTGCTTAGCAATGTAGTTGCCAATCCCAATTTCCATTTTTAAGCAAGGACTACCAACATTACACTTGCTGAAATGAAAAAAGTTAGGCCACTGTTTATTCTTACAATTACTGATCATTATAGTTCTTAGTATCAGTTCTTTTAAATACTAAAATCATGTTTTCTTGCAGTAATTGCTGACAGGAAAAATATAATATGACGTATTTAAATTTCTGAAATTATGGTACCGACCTGCATATCTGAAACATCATCTTCTGCAAGAAAAGGGTCACCGAGTTCTTCTTTTTCCCAAGGATCGAGGACCAATGATTTCCTGACTTTCTTCACAGAAGTGTTCTATGATCAATATTTTACAGAAAAAGAAGCAATTAAAATTATTTCCATTGTTCCTGAAATTCTAGAGCTACATGCAGTATAATTTACCTCTAGTTTGCATTCTTTATGGGCAGAGTCTTCCTCTTCCTTGAAGAATATATCTGTTCCAGTTTCCTCTTTTAAAACCTCTCGAATATCTTCTTCCAAAAAGGCAAGAGGCTGTGACTGAAATTAAATGATTAAAATAATAGAAAATACAAAGTTCATCATTTTTAGTTACTGAAGTCCATTGTTATTAAGCTCATATTTTATATTTACACATTCAACTTTTAATATTAATATGAGATTAAATTCTCAAGAGCAAGCAGATTTTATGGTCTAAGTGGCCTCTTCCAACTCCATGATTCTAAGTATTACATTCCATTCTTCATTAAGTAGACAGAATTCTGAGCCATAACCAATATGTAAACTCTGAATTAAATTTTAAATGGTCTCGTTTCAGACTATTCATGTATTATTTCAAGGCAAAGATTTAGATAAGTGGAGAACCATTACATTGTAGGGGTTAAGGTATTGTACTGAGACCAGAAAAAACAAAGTTTTCATTTCCCCCTGACCATGGAATGCACTGGAAGACTTTGGGCTTTTATTATCTTTTAATCCAAATTACTTAAGTAGTTAAGGGACATAAAATGAGGGAACATCTCAATACAGGTAGTCCTCACTTAAACACAATTGGGACTGAGAACTCATTTACTAAGCAACATAATTGTTAGATGAAGTATTACATGATTGCAAAGACTTATGATCCCATTTCTGCTGCAACTGTTAAGGGAATCACCCACAGTTGAGCAAGACACTATGTGACTGCGACTTGAGATTTTACTGCCAGCTTCTCCACTGAAATTGTTCATTTTAGCTTAGCTGTGGAGTGTGTAAATAGCAATCAAATGCTTGTAGGATGCTGCATCGGTTGTAAATGTTCAAGGGTTGTAAAGCACATGAATCTCAATCATGTGACCATGGAGACACTTGTGATGGTGATAAGTGTGAGGACCAGTTCTAAAATTACTTTTTCAGTGCCATTGGTCACTAAACATGGAAGCTATTAAATGAGCTACCAATAGTAGTAGTAATAATAGCCACCATTTTTCAACCAAAGTTTTAGAGTATACCTTTAATGTTGTAATATGCTTAGACGCTTTCAAGTAAAATGGGCATCAAACAAATGTAACTAATTAATAGATGTAAAATACATAAAAGACAAAAAAATGTATTCAAAATATACATTGTTCAAACTGTCCTTGCTTGGACTGACTAGTCTGTTACAGCTTGAAATAGATACAAACAAAATATTACATGTTTGACCTTTTCCAAATGTAAATTATGTAGCATTGCTCAACCATCAATTTTTAATCCTAAAATTAGGTTAGTCACATTACATAACGGATATGAATCAACCATCAACTTTTAATCCTAAAATTAGGTTGGTCACATTACATAAGGGATATGAATCAAAATGGTACATACTACAATTTTCAGAGGACCATATTTCTTTTCTTGAGCAGCTAAAGCATTCTTAAATGGAGTTGGAGTTCTTGGTGTTGTGCCCAGTAGTGATCTTCTAACAGTAGGTGTCCTAAAACTATATAAAATCCCAAAGATGTATAAGCAGTTTTATATGATAATCAGAATAAATTGTTCTGAATAAAAAAAAGTTTTATTCAGAATCTGTTTTAACCTTTTACATTTTGCCAATCATTTTTAGTTCATTTAGATTTACTTCCCTTTTTCCCCCTTCATTTCAAAAAGCATATTTAATTCTTAATCCACATTACATTATGTACCTACCCAGCATTTTCCTTTTGATCTTTGGGTGTTACATCTTTATTATGTATGGGAGTTGTAATAAGAACTTTTTGGCTACAAATTGGAGTTGATGTAAATGGAGTATTTTCAAGATTAAATTGCTCATTTCCAGAACATGTATTGAAGAACTGTATATAAAGCAAGAATATAAATTATACAATTTAACTCCAGCTGTTTAATGTCTGCAATACCTATGAGCAGCTCTATAACAAGATAATTATTCCCCATTTTATATTACAATTAAATGTTGTTCCATAGCTAAATAGGCAGATGAAACCTTTGTAAGAAATACACATTAATATGATCTACTTGTCATGACATTATATACTTTAAGCAGGAGTCCCCAAAACTCAGCCCACTACTGGCCCTTGAGCTGTTTGGAACCAGACCACAGAAGCAGTGGGCAAGTATGCATACACATCCCCACTTGCACAAGCAGCAGGCAAGTACCCACACATTCCATGTGCGTGAGTGGCCCCGCTGCCCGCACAGAATCATCCTCTTTCCCCCCCACCATGGCCAGTCCTTAAAGCCAGAAAGGTTGGGAAATTCTGCTTTAAAGAGTTGCTTGTATAGCTGCATACAACATTTTCTCATAAAAACATTAATATTTATATAAAAGGATATAATTTTTCCCAAATATTATTCACAATCTTAGGACAATTTAATTTGTTTGTAGCAAAATTTTCAATTGTCTTCATAATCAATATGATTTTTTTTTCATTCTGTGTAGTATTTTGTCTTTACATTTTCACACTCTTGTTTAAAGCTATGTGTAAGGTAGGGTGAAAGAATCTACAATACACTTTATACACACCATCAACAATGCAGACAGCATTTCCGGATATTCAATATACTTTTAAAGTGCATTGTAATCAGAAGAGCTAAAAAGTTTTATTTTTTTAAAACTGCATTTCTATCTAACTGCTTCCTATGAACTAATAGCTAAATCATTTTCTAGTTAAGTGGTTTTCTTCATTATAAACTCTATGTCTGGTGTCCTCAGTTATTTGGATATCATTCTATAGTTCTTTTATTTTATTTTATATTATGTTTTTGCATTCTATGTTTTCCCTCTGATTTTATAAACTATTCCAAGAGCTGTAGCTAATTGTAAAAATAATGCAATATATATACTTATCCATCATGATATTCCCTTTCAGTATAAGCAACATTATGAACAGGACAGAAAGGAGCACAAAATAGTAAGTCAAAGAAATCAAAGATATAAGGTAATAAAAAGAAATACAGCTAAATCTAGTTTATGACCTCCATTTTCTATACCTTCTATCCTTGCAAAACACTTCTGGCTTATTACACTTATATTTTCTGTTCTTTAAACTTTTCCACTATGTTTTTTGAGGATATCATCTTCCATCCAAACCATAATTATTTGGTCTATTTGTTCCTCTCAATCCATTCATTTTTCCCTCCATACTTTTGCTTTGCATTTTGATAAATAATAAATAAACCTACAAAACATCATTAGTTGCAATCACTATATTTATTTACCTGAGAAGGGGAAAAAGGTAGTGTTTTCACAGGTGTTTGTTTTAGCATAGTATTGTTGCTACAGAGTCCGTCATTCTGTTCATAGGCTGATGATTGTCCAGTCCTGATTTTCTTCTTTTTGCGTAAAATTGTAGGAGTACTGAATTTGGCTACATTTGGGGATCTTGATTCTTCTTCATCACGTATTTTTTTGCCATCAAGTACAACACTTACATTAAACTGGCACTCCATTGCCCCATCATTATGCTGAATACGCATTAATTTTACTGGAGCTTGATTGACAGGTGAAGGAGCCGTATCAGAAAGGTCAAAGCTGGTGACATCACTCCATGCTACAGGATCCTCATATATCCATTAACAAAAGAGAAAAATATATATTCACAACATCTCTTAAAATAAGAGTTATTTACACCCCAATTGAACTGGGGATATCAATGATATTTATCATATTATTTATCATTTTAATATATATATATATATATATATATATATATATATATATATATATATATATATATATATATATATATATATATATATATATATATATATATATACAGATCTTAATGTTAGTTCTAACACGTACTTTTAATCCATTTTTTGTAATATTACAGATAGTACTTGCTTAACAATCATTCATTCAATGATCATTCAAAATTACGATAGCTCTGAATGAAGGAACCTATGACCCATAAAGTTCCTGGTGTTGCAGTGCCGCACAATCACATAATTGTTATCTGGAAACTTGGCAACCCATTCATACTTATGACTGATTGCCAAGCACTCTGTGAGCATGTGATCACCATTTGCAATCTTTCCTGCTGGCTTCCTCAGAAGATCAGTGGGAAAGCTAGCAGGAAAGATATTGCTGCCTTCCAAAAGGACACCCTCTGGTTTCTGGTTGAAAGGGTACATCCTGAAATCCAAGCAGAATTTTGGCATGAACCATTTGCAGCATGACGCATTTGCAGCCAGTGTCCAGAAACTAGAGGACTCCCTCTCATTTCTGGAGGCTGGCTGAAAAAGGTCCATTCCAAGCAGGATTTTGGCAATGTAGATTTACTATAGATGACCAGGTAGGAAGGGTCAAACTCATCATCAGTCATAAATCCCTGCATGCCCACAACAGATCTAAGTCCAGCCCACCTTGAACTTTTTTATTAACTCCCACTAATTCCCCTTGACCATTACTAGTTCAGATTCCTATAGAAAGAGCGCTTAAGCTTGCAATAGATCTTTATAGTCATTTAAACTGCCTGAATTTCCCGAGTTCTTGACATTTACAGCCTCAAAGATGCAGCATGATTAGGCAAGGAGAACAGGATGCCTTAGGAAGGTGAGGGAGAGGCCCAGTGAAGGCTGCATAACTCTTTCCCCATTCAAGGGCTGGAAATCCTGCTTGGATTTTGGCAGGGAGCATTTTCAGCTAAGCATAGAAACTCAAACGTGCCCTGCACTATGTCTCCCAGTCTTCCCCTCACCGAGGCAACCCATGCTCTTTATCGGAGACTCCATCTCCTTCAGACTCACAAAATTGCTTAACAACTGGAACTGGGAATGCCAAGATTGTAGTCGCTGACCAAGCAGTCACAATATCTTGCTTAATGACTGTTTCACTTGATGACCGAGATTCCCATCATGTTGTATTTATTAAAGGAGAACCTGTACTTTCTCAGATAATCCCAAGAATTCAGATGTTCACTATCATTGTATTATTTCTCTCAGAAAAATTAATAAACAGTTAATATCCGAGTTTTAGTGAACAGAATTATTACTAATAATAATCTTAATAAACTATTAAAATTTATATTTTTCTGATTTATTAGATTAATTTTATTATTAAGACTTACAGACTCAATGAGTTCTAGTGTCTCTGCAAATTCAGGTATGGTCTGTAGAGATGACAGCACTGCATTTGCTTCCACAGCCAAGTATTTGCTAGGTGAGGTTTGCTGATTTATTGAAGCTTGTGTATCATCTATATCATAAAAGTCATTTGTTTGCTCCCCAAGGCTATTTAAAGTATTTGCCATGTTATCTTCCATGATGAAGTTTCCAGACCAGTTAGAAAAGTTTCTGGCTTGCTAAGAACACAAAAAATGTTGCTGTTTTATTGAAAATTAAGCATGAAAGCTAATTCAAACTCACTATAGAAGACATATGAGTAATTATGCTCACTGGCAATTATGGCAGTTGTGGTATAAAAATGGGGCAGAAAATCAATATATTATTTTAATTAACCTATAATACATTTACCTGGAAGTAAGCCCCATTTAATAAGTGGCTTATTTCCAAAAGAAAAAAGAAAAGAAAAACTACAAAGGGTTATGCTGCTGATATAACCATGTGGCACATTCTTAAAAGTCACACTATTTTGTCAAAACTTGAGTACTTCCGCCAACTTATTAAGACATCTAACTCAGACATACATATTTGAATCATTTCATACTGACCATTCTCACAATGGCAGTTGTGTCTAATTTTAACCTGTCAACAATCTCTATTGTGGTCCAAGAAATCATACTGCTAAATTACAGTGGCAAATTATCAAAAACTAGAGGTGTTTCATTTCACTATTGTTAGGGTATATACTCCTATATTTCCTTTAAACCAAAAAAAATAAAAATTAATTATCAAAAGCACCAAACAGAAGTCTCCTAGGCAGGGCAACATCCATTCACATGACATCATGAAGTATTTAACCCCATCTGCTGTGCCCTTAAACTTGACTTTTTTGATGGCTGCTAGCCATCAAAATATTGCTTGCCCCAGCCTAGAGAATAAAAGCTGGTTTAATAATTTTGCCAAATGATAGAGTAGCATGCAATATATAATCTCTAGCCACAAATTATGCAGAGTAATCCTCATGCTTCTCTCTCTCTACACTTGTTTACCTTTTCATGAGCCATCAAAGATATAAAAAGCACAGAAAGTAGTATGTAATCCTTTGTTCTAAAAGTCATGAGAAAAATATAAGCAATATTTTATGCCATCCAAACTCTTTATCTGTTGAGAAGTGAAACATGATTTCTTCAACTATGCTTCAAATACCATTACAGTTTATTTGTTCATTAATTAATTTTAAAGATGTAGAAAGACTTAATTGCCAATCAGCTCTTACTGAGGACACTCTCTTTCTCCTGATTTCATTTTCAGCTGACATAAGTAGCAATTCAAGTTCTTTAATTTTTTTCTCTTTGTCAGGATCATCATCAAATGGCTGCCAAAATGGACATTGAGGGGAAAAAGAACACAAAAGGAAATAGAATTACATTTAGCACACATTAGTAGGAGATAAGCTCAGTGACAAAAATATTCCTCAAATTTTTAAATACATTATTCTTTAGCAAGATACTACTAAAAACCAATTTCTATCCAATCAAACTGATACATTAAGAAACAAAATAAGATGAAATTCTGGCTAGGCAAGTAACGGAAATTTCATACAGTAGACCAACATATTTGATAACTACTTTAAAAAAACCTTCCGGATTTATGCATATGGATTTCATCTGCTATCCAAGATCTAAAAATAATTCAGCTGCATTAACATATGATTTTTTAAATATCAAGGAAATGACCTTGATAGAAAAAGTATTTAAATTATTGGACACCATAATATGTCAATCCTTTCAAAATAACTGAAGTTGATTGTATTCCTGGTGATCAGGTCTCTATTAGGAATATTTTTTTTCATATAACAATTAAACAGAAATAATTTTGTGCTGTCATGATGTCAGAGAAAGAGTAAAAGGTGAAAATGGTGAATACCCAACAATTACCTGAATAAAGTGTGAAGGAGCTGCAACATCTAAACAGCTGCTTTCTGTTGAAACATATTGGTAACCTGGTATCTAACAAATCAATAGTTATTTACACAAATATAATCAATTATTTTTGCACAATTACTTTTACAGAATAACTTAAAACATTTAATTTTAGAAAAAAATAATTTGAATGTGTTTCAAAGAATTACGACTTCGAGACAAAATAAGAATATTAAGATGAATAAAATTGGAAACCAAATATTTTTAGGATCAAATATTTACAGTGAAAAAGTATTTTAAATTAAAAAATATATCAAAAATAAATCAATATGAAAAGGTTAAAACAATGCTGAAAATATTATTTTAATTTTAAATTCTTTCAAGTATCTCACCTAAATTATTTTAAATTATTTGCAGCATGATGCTCTCACACACATTCTCCTACAGTAAAAAATATGGCTATAAAAATTGGGAACCTACATGTGTCTGAACTGGTATATAAAATTGATTTTGGGCATGCAGATGATCAGTAGATACACAAGTTTTGTGAGGAAGTTTTGATAAACAAGGGCGCTCTGTTTTGATTCCATCTTGTAAATATCCTTCTTGTTCAACTTTTCTTCGCATAGTAGAGTTCCAATGATTTTTTATTGAGTTGTCAGTCCTAAACAAATAGGACATAATCCAAAGTCAAGTTCTCTTCAGTGTAAAAGAATGAATTCTTTTTGAATGAGACAACATTCAATGTTTAATGTTGCACTATGTCCATAAAGTAAACATTATATTTATTATGTATTGCATAGAACTGAAAATTAAGCCGCAAGAAATAAGTTACAAATATTAAAATGCAAAATTACTTTTCCAGAATTTCCGAAAATAAAATTTCAGTTTCAATGTTTTAAAAGATGTATTAAAATGTTATAATACTTTTATATTATCCCTTCTCAAACATGTGGAAGGATAAATCACAATAGTAATCTTCTAACAGAGATTCATACAAGTATGTTCCAGAAGCCAGGAGGGTTTCCTGAATTACACCCAAACCCTAACCTTCTCACTTTTTAAGTTGCCTTATGGCCTTTAGGCCTTTTTTAGTTGTTGAAGATGTCTTCTTCACTATTTCTTTCACTTATCAAAGGCTCTGATTTTGGGGCAAAAAAAGGAAATATATCTTGCTTCTCACATAGGAGATGGGGGGGGACTGGTCTGAAAATATCTGGTAAGTTTTTCAACATTCCTCTGTATTTGTCCTTTGAGCCTTTCAAGTCCTCTGTGTCCATGCTGCAGAATGGGGCAAGACTGCAAAGGATCACTGAAATGTGGGCTGATAAAAACTAGGAAGAAAGGACTTTGCTGGGAGAGAGCAGGGCAATACGGATAGTCAGTGAGAGTTCTTCTTTTTGGGATGAATTAAGATTTGAAGCACTGTTGCTGCCTTGGCAGTAATATTATAAAGCCCTGTCAGCACTTTCCTAGCATGGGAGTTCCTGAAGAAAATGGGCAAAAACTCTGTATTCCCAAATTGAAGGATTAATCCAGTTAATTGTGCTGGTTTTCTACCAGAATGAACAGTTAAAAGCACTAAGTGGGTTAATGGAAAATTTATTAGTATATTGTGCAAAAAAGGCCACATAATAGCATCATTTTAAATAAATACAATTTTAAAAAACTTACCTTCCAGGAAGCAGTTTTGCAATTTCAGCCCATCGGTTTCCTAAACGTTTATGAGCTTCATAGATTATTCTGTCTTCCTCTTCCGTCCATGAAGATTTCTTTACCTCTGGATTAAGATGATTGTGCCATCTCTCTCGACATTGTTTCCCTATCCTTCCTTTTAAGTGCTTTGCAATCAAAGACCAGCGTTTGGGACCATATTTCTGAACAAGTTCAATCACCTGAAATACAAATTGAATGGCACATTTTCTCCAGCATTGTTTTAAGAAAAAATAGCACCCATGTAGAAGAAGCAATGGATCTCATTCTATTTATTTAATAATTTAGCCACAAAATCATTCTGACTTCAAGTGGCTTACATTTAGGACACTGGTGCTAGGGGAAGTGTAAAAATACAATGGATGAGATTCCACATAATGCTAAGACAGAATTTAATATAGCATACTTTGTTTAAAAAGCCATAGCAGCTCACATTATTCCATAATAGGTTGACTTATCTAAGTACACACACATATACATCTCACATTATGATGTAGTATTATGTATAAACCAGACCGAATATCACATTTAGAAGCTAGCTGGTGGAGTGCAGTATAAAATAGAATATCTAAAGGGTAGGATGCAGAACAGTTTGAAATAATGTTACAAAGCTAAATTATAACATGGTCTTCCAAATATAAATTGGTGAAATGACATATTTAATGTAAGAAAATAGAGTATTATAAATGTTTCTATCCTTTACCTCTGGCATCTCAGGTATTTCGTCAAGGTACTTACAAAGTCATAAAATTTGGCAGATAGCTGTAAGGAAGGAACATCTTCTCCATAGAGGCATTACTGCCCCAGGGCAAAACATTCCTCTTTTCCCAGGTGTCTAGGTAACTGCCCATACTATGCACATTAAGTAGCATTTGTGTCTTATATTATCTTATTTATGCAATTTCTAGTACTATGCAGTACTTCAGACTTATTTCCAAAAATATGCTTCAGGATAGGCAATGAACTACTCCTTGTTAAAGCCACTGCATCCTTTCTGGGAATCCACAGCATCTCTCCACAACTTCATACAATCCAGAGAAAAGACAGGGGTCAGTTGTAAAAATATACTACAATATGCTACCTTTATAACAGTGGAATTGGAATTAAACCCAAAATGTTCCATAGCCTTACTATTTATTGAACTTTACTGTTTTGCTTTTAACTTGTAACTTTGCAACCCACTTAAGGAAAATTTTAAATGTTGGTTTTGTCTTTTATTAATATTTATTTCAAATTATATTATATTATATTTATTATTATAAATTTATGAATAATGAAAAGGGTTAAAATATGAAAAAACAAATTATAGAAAATAAAATTAATTTGGGAAATCTTTATTTATATATATTTGATTTGGTATATATGTTAACATTTCTTTCCCTAAGGAACAATATTAACAATTCTGCGAGTGAAGGTGTTAAACAATATTTAAATTTTTGAACAATTATATGCAATAACTGCCGTATATAATGGAGCATAGGAATAAAAGAATAATAGCTCAGGGTTGAAATGAGGGGTCCTTGGTGCTCTGAGCTTGGTTGCTTTCTTGCAGACGTTTCGTTACTGATGATGTTACCTAGTTTAGATCACCAAGTATCCTCGGAGCATAGGAATGTTAGGACGTTTTGGGTAAAGATATTAAATAGGAATGTATTCTAATTAAAGGCCAAGCACAGCTCCTAAGCTTAAAAAAAAGATGAATCTCTATTTTAAGCAGCAAAGAATATGGATGCAAACATTTATAATGTTCTTATTTATATCCTACTTTGTATTGGACTACATATGGCAAAAGAGGACAATAGATACCTGAATAACAGTACTGTCCTTCCTGAAACAAAATTAGTACTTAGGAGCAATATAAATATAAATCCGATACCCTCTGATCTTCTTCCTTAGTCCAGGGGCCTTTAATAAGTTCTGGATTTAGGACCTTCTGCCATCGATGCTGACACTGAAAATCAGAACGATTCTGCAAAAAAATGAAAAATAATTATTCTCTGTGTAGCTTTTCATCCTGATTGAAGATGTTATAGGATTCTAATATTTGTTATAATATAATTTTTATTTGATTTATTTTATTTGATTATATTTGTTATTTCTGATATTTGTTAATATTCTAATATCTGTTATAAAACTAGATATTCTAACAGATATATAGAGAGAGTTCTTTTTTCTCTTATTGTTTATTCAGACAATGATGCTGAAATTTCTGAACAGTTGAACACTAAATTTAAAAAAAACTAAATCATTTTCCACTTACTTGTAAATGACTAGAAATAAATGTCCAGTCACTTGTACCATGCTGTTCTACTAGTTTTTTAAGTTTTTCATCCTGTAATAAATTATAAAATTTTTCATGAATAATTTTTCAATGCTAAACACAAGTCTGTATGGAAGATAAGCCATGTTACAGTTGAGCTCACCTCATCACGGGTCCATTTTACTCTGTTACATATCTTTTTTGCCCCTTTTTGTTGTGGTACTTCATAGTCATGATCTGCATAATGAAGTTCATCATCATCTTCCTCACTGCAAAGTGCAAACTATTATTAAGTTAACATTGACAGTAAATTTATGCCCATGTCTCACATGCTTTAAAGACTTATAGTCAACATTTTAAACTAAAAGGTACTGCAAACTTTAGGCATTTGTTCATATACCATTACTGACTGAACAGCTAAAGTCTAAGTAAAACTTTAAGAAGCAACCAAATCAAATCCTTTAAATATTAATTAAATATTTATTTAAATAAATTTACACTATTAAAATACACAGGATCATAGTAGGCATAATGTGAATGATGTATAGGAATACTATGTTTACATGTCTCTACATTTTTAAACAGAAAGCAACCTGGGAAGAATGTCATAATTGGACTATTTCTTAGTTATCTTTTACTTTTACATTGTTTTGTTTTTGAGGGCATGCCCAAATTACATCCTCTCCTATTTCACATACTTGATTTATGTCAAGATCAAATTTTAGTGCTTTCAGGAATAAGAATAGATAATTTAAGCATACCCTGAAAGATGACTTTACTTCCAACAATAACAGTTTTCCCAGTGTGCTTGACACCAATTGAAAGCAAATTTATCTGATACAATGTATTATATTTATTACACAAACAATTCTCATACTAGCATAATCAAACATAATTTAGATTTGTGATGAAATTCATTTATGAACTAGTGTCATAAATCTTATTTTGAGAATATCGACTATACAATCAATCAATCAGAATAGAGCTGGAAGGGATCTTGTAGGTCATCTAATCTTCATGACTATACATGAGTGTTTGATGGAAACTAATCAAGGTGAGAACCAATCTCGAACTAAGAATAAATTTTCTAAAGTGAGAACAATTAATCAGTGGAATGAGTTGCCTCCAAAAGTTGTGGGTGCTCCAATACTATAGATTTTTAAGAACAGATAATCATTTATCTGAAATAGTATAGGTTTTCCTGCTGGAACAGAGGGTTGGAGTAGAAGATCTGCATGGTCCCTTCCAACTCTATTATTCTGCTTCTGTTATTATAAATTGTAAAGAGAGGGCAATATTGATGCACAAGAAAAAGCTGTGTTGCTATTATTTGTGAAAAGGAAAACTGAAGTAGGTTCTCATTAGTGTATTTACATAATGCCATAATTAAGTTTTTGACCACTGAAGATCAAAAATTTGTTCCTCCAATTAAAATTCATTCTTTCCATATACCTTTATAGTGATGGTTATGATATGAGCAATGTGTACTGCTGAGCCGTCAAATTTTAAATATAGTATCCCCAACAAGAACCGATTTGTTCAATTAAGAATGAAATGCATAATGAAATGCAGAACAAAGAACAAATTTCACATGAGAAAATTTCATGAATTGAGTAAGGATAACTGGCAGATCACTCAAGGGAAAAATTTTGTTAAGAACATTTGGGTCACATTATTTATACTCTTCAAAATTGGAAGAGTTCTCAAAGAAGGGTTCCTCACATGCTCTTGCAGAAAACTTCAAGAGTTGAAATTTTCCAATTATTATCATTGTCACATTACAAGAATTTCTTCACAGCATCATGATAGTAAAGAAAACATAGGCAGGCCGATTCTTATAGCCAAAAAAGAAGTATTAGTTCATGGGATATTATCACAAATCTTAACTCTGGAAAAAAGTTCAAAATTTGTGCTTTGGCAGAAAAACTTATTACAGTTTTGGGCATTGCAGAAGGTACTATTCCACTGGAATTCCTTGAACTAGGCAATATTTGAACAATATCAAATTAGAGTGTTACACTGCAATATTCAAAATTTTGAAATAATTATTAGAGTTTAGAAATTTAAGGAAATCTTGCTGCAACTTGATTACCCTAGATCTCAAAAGTCACGTCACCCAAGAGGCAATTTGGAAGCTGCATCCTATCATCTTAATCCATCCACCATAGTCCAGAGTTGGTGACATGCAACATTCAACTTTTTCCAAATTGAAAAAAAAATCTTTCAATTTGAGTTCTTAACTCAAATGAAGAAGTGGAAAGGACTGTCAGAAGACAAAGCATGGAGTTTTTTCATGATGGTTTAAGAAGCTTGCCCATAATTGGCAGAAGTGTATAGCAAATAGTGGTGATGATATGGAGAATACCAACAACTACCAAAAGTGCTCATTTCAAGAATTATTTTCCTATTTCATTTATTAAAATATCCTTATTTAAATTAACATTTACTTTTGTATATTTGTACAAATGCTTAGGCTAGTTTATACATGGCATTTTTCCTAGATCAAAATAATATATATAAAGAAAAAAAATTTCTACAAGGAAGTTACGATAATTCTATGCAAATATTTCATGTTAGGAAACAATAATTAAACAGCAGCTTTCATTTTCAGGACTATTAAAGAAAACAAGTAAGTTTTCACCTTTGTTTCCTTGAGAACAGTCTGCCATCTACTGGCTTCATAAAGAACTATACTAATATTTATCAAATTAGGTGTTTCATTTACAATTTTTTTCATAGTTTTCTTTGCAAATGGCTTAAGCAAGATATTAAGTATTATCATATAAACTAGAACAGACAAATTCATTTTTTCAGTCTTTGCTCAACTCTTTTACAACATTTCTTTGTGTCCAGGAAAAATCATAATAAAAAAATGTTTCTCAGTCATTAATATTTTCATTTTAAAACCATCTAAGAAAATATATTCGTAAGATCATAGTCTACAGGACTACTATATTATTTTTTCAGTTGATTCTCTCCCTTTCAGCCAGAGACAGCAGTCATGATTCTCCAAATGAGGTTGATTTACAATTCCAACTTTTTCAATCATCTTAGGTCAATTCTTGAATTAAATCCATTTCAATTCTTGATTTGGCAGTTCTCTAACTGCTTCTGATTGGCGCAATAGTGGTTTGGACATTATCATCTGTCATAACTAAACAAAGTTATATAAACTATAATTAAAGTGGAACAATTTCCCATATTATAATCTTCAAAAGCCCATCGCATTAGTTCTATATCTTCTATTTATTTGGAAATAAGTTCTGCCAATTTCATATGATTTACAAAATTGTACTCACAATTCATAGTTGACAAAAGAAAAACTTAATCGAGATAAAAGAGACAAATCATAATGTAGGCAGGAAGTTAAACTGAAAAATCTACCTAAGATACTGATTGGAACTGGACAAAATAATGAAATATCAATATTATATACTTTGGTTTCCACTTTAGGCTCAATTTAAAATCTTGGAATTAACCAATGCAATCCATATATTTATCTGTTTCATAAGAGGCTTCATGCCAAGTATCCTTGCTTGCTGAAGAATCATACATTGTTGCTTAATAGCCAGGTTTCAATAATTCAGTAAAATGCCTTCCCTTGCTTTATTGTCTTTTTATTACTAATAAACTTTTTGTACCTAGGATCGTTTACTTCTCTGTATATTTTTAGTGCTATGCTTTATCATTTTTACCACAGTTTTAGATTTATTTATTTATTTATTTACTTACTTACTTTCCTGTTTTTTCATTTATGTGTTTTTGTATGCTATCCTCTGAGAAATCGATTAAACAACAAGAAATTTATCCGGCAAATATGTCCATTGAAACTAATTACAATTATTAGCTATGTATTTTTCTAATAAAGGAGTAGAAAACCAAGAAAAGATTTCAATATTCAGACAAAACTGTTTGGTTTATGTACAGGTTTTGACTGAAGGCCAAATTTATTGCAATCCTTAAATATTATTTTTGCTTAGATGCTCCTATATTTAAATAATGTATAGGAGAAAATAATTCAGCAAGAACCATGACACAGGGGATACATTACACTCTTTCAGACTTTCCCTCTCACATACTTTTACTTATTGTACATACATAAAACAAGAGTGAAACAAGAAGCAAAAACGGATAGCAGGAATATTTTTCGGTACTTATACTTTTTCCCGCACAAATATGTGGTGAGGAAATAACCGAATGAAATAGGAGGACCATCTTTTCACCCTGTGTAAAATCAGCATAACAAAACCTGAAACCATCACTAGAAAGACCCAGGCCGAGGCATGTCAGAACGGGTCAGAGCTGCCAGGGCACGTGGAAGCGGCAGTAGAAAACCTTCCATGATCCGCGGACAAGAGAGGCGGCTTGGGTCAGACTCAGAAGCCTTCGCCTAGGAGGGTGACACGGCCTCTTCCGTGGCAGAAAGAGAGGGAAACGTAGAGCCAGGCATGGAGGATGCCAAAGGCGGCGAGCGGGAGAGTGTACGGGGCCACTCACCTGCGCGGCCTCTTCGCCATCCTTCGCGTGCACCATAAAGCAAGCAGAAAGGAACGGGGATGGCCCCGCCGACCAGGAGCGCTCGCTCAATCGAAGCCGCCGGGCGATGCCCGACAGGGGAGTCCGGGGAGGGGGAGCGCTGCTTTTTTTAGCCCCGCCCCCGCCCCATTCCCCGCACGGGGGGCATGGCCCCACACCCAGCCCAAAACGGCAGGGGAAAAGGATCGGGGACCAAGCGATCGGAGCCCTTGCCCGGCTGCCACTGCTCGGCCCTCCGCCTCGAACGCTTCCCAGAGGCGCCGCCGAGGAGCTCGCGGGGTTTTTGTTGTTGTTGTTTTTTTCCCTTTCCCTTTTTTCGACCCTGCCGCCGAATCTCGCGCCCAGCCTCTGACCGGAGCCACCGTTTGAATCTGCGCACGCGGACTGACACCCCATTGGCTGCTGCAGAAAGCACGCGACCAAACGGGGGAGCTTGGGCGAGGGAGGAAGGGGGGAACGGCCAGTAAGAGGAGAAAGGTGGCGGGATACTGGAGAGGTTGGCGAGGGAGGAGGAGCTACTGGGCGGGCTCAGGCTCAAGGGCTGCTGGGAAAGCGAGTCCTTGCCTCACCGAGGGCTAGAGAAAAATGAGTTTCCCACGTGTTTTCAGCATATTGCGTTAGCGAATATGCTATTTTTTCTTCCTTTTCCCCCTACACTGTTTTAAAAGAAAAAGGTGAGGCACATTTTTGGTTTATTTTCGGATTGGCTTCTTAACGCTGGCTGTATAAAGAGAGCTGCTCCATTTTAAAGTATGCTTTCTCAATAAACGTTAATTTTAATCAGGGAAGATATAAAAGCCTTACCGATCTGAAACACCAGTTTAAAAATCAACAAAATGGAGAGAGAAAAAGTAAGCCTCCTTCGAGCCGGAATCGAACCAGCGACCTAAGGATTCCCATGCGAAATACCGCCTCTACAGTCCTCCGCTCTACCAGCTGAGCTATCGAAGGGACCTGGAATGCGCTTCTTAATGCCTGGCATACAGATGTGCGTTGGCAGTAATGACGTTGAGGATAAAGTTTTAAGATAAGACCACGGATACAGCTTTATCTTTAAGCCGTATTCTGTGGCACCTGAAAATATATTTCCTGACGAGAAGTGTGTATCTTCCCTGTAAAGCTTTTAACTTTTCAATTCCAACATAACGCCGATCAACCACTGAACACGACGAGATTTACTTTCCAGAGAGCGTACGAGCCTAAATCTAGGCATGTACACCGAAATAGTTCACGCTTTCCGCCTTTAAGACTGGGGGCCAAATAAAGCAGCCTCAGATAAAGCACTAGATTTGGCTGTTTGCTTCAAAATTCCCAGACCCATAATGTACATTTTAAAGAAGACCGAGGTATTTTTTTTTGTCTTTCTAAAAGCAGAAACAAAAAGCATCTTTTCCAATAAAAACACTGTGTCTGATGTTCGTTGTTATTTAGGAACAAAATAGTTAATTTTTTGCTCCTAAATGACATACACTACGTACTACTTAAAGAAGAAAAATCACCCGTTAAAAATTACTACTTTTTCTAGATGCATTTAGAAACCCAGTTATCATTTAGTTGCGAATGAGCCGTTGCAATATTTCTAAGAAGTTTCCAAAAGGTGTGGAATTTATGGTCACTAGCAGATTGGGTGGAGGCAGAGTGGAAAAGGGGAGAATTTGGGAGGGCGTATGCAGGATGCGGTCCACAAACATAGCCCAAATCCTTTTTTAAAAAAAATGTGCCCTGTGACCACTCTCTTCTCTTAACTAGACAACCCCCTGTAGGCACCCCTGGAGAGAATGGCGATTCGTAGGGGAGCCCCTTCCAATGCTGCCATTGTAGGAAGTTTAGATACCTGGATGGGTCCTGGCCTAAAAGGGAGGGGGAAAGTACAATTTTATGAACGCTGAAGAAGTTCCTAGCTTCTTACTGAATAAAACAAATCTTAAAAAAAGAAAAAGGAGGGAGTTAAATGATCTTCAACAAGGAGAGACAAGGAACCATGTAACTTTCCTCATGAAGGATGGTAGAAACGACATAACATGCCTAGCTGTACAAGTAAAAACCTATATTTCTGAGTTTTAAAAATTATCTCCCTATACATGCCAGTAAATCTATAATTTTATGTACATTGTGAAGCGTTGGTTAAGAATTGTGCCCATCAAGCAATTAAGGATTGTTACATCAATTTTGAGGCAATGGGGGAGATGGACATGGACACGCGATCTCTAACTAGGTCAGTGTTATCCACTTTGCTGGCATACCCGACTTTTCTATTTTAAGGAAGTAGGTCAGTGATGCCAAAGTCAAGATATATACAATGTTAAGTACAGTAAACCTACATGTTTTCTTTACTCTTAGGATCTTTCTTTCACACTCACTTAGTGGTGGCCTTCGGGTCTACACAGAAATTGTTAGAAAAAATGATTAGTGAAGTGGCTACACATAATTTATATAACTATTAATTTTGAATATGGTTTATATGGAGTATTGATATTCACCTTTGCTTCCAAAATAGAAAAGTTAGCAGTTCCTTCATTTGCTTTTTGATAGGCTAAGATAGCTTTTAATTTGCTACCCTAAAGACACGAATGAATTTCTATGTCTAAAATTAGATTTGAAAGCTAATTAAGTATTTTAATATTGCAGTATAATACCACTAACAAATACATTATTCTTCACAGAAAGCATCTGCTGTACCACGGGTGTCAAACTCAAGGCCCGCATGGGCCAGATGAGGCCCGCAGGTTGCTTAGATCTAGCCTGCGGGGCAGGCCTGGAAATAGCAAAGGACCAGCCTACAGTGCCTCTACTAGCCAAAACAGGATGCGGGGGGGGGGGCGCATACAGCCCTCCACCTCCTGTTTTGGCTGCCAGTGTTGCAGGAGGCTGTCCAGGCCCAAAACAGGGCACAGGGGATGGATGCAACTATCCTAAATGCATGCCAATTGTCCCAGTTTTGATCCCATGACTGTTGGGACACTGCAATGGTCATGAAGTGCAAGGACCAGCCATAAGTGACATTTTTCAGTGCTGTTGTAACTTTGAAGGGTTGCTAAATGGTTGCAAGTCAAGGACTAGCTGTATGTATATTTTTATTTCTTTGGGCTCAGGACATCATACTAATTTTAAAAAAAATATTTAAAAATATTATAAAACAAAAAAAAAACCCTTCCACCCCATTTCCACTAATAAGATGTTATACAATGGTAAATAGCCCTTTAGCTCAAGAACCTATATAATTCCCCTTGCATATTCTTCATATGTAGGATGAGGTACTCAGTACATTACTTTATTATTATTGATGGTAGTTAAATTTAAGATCAGCGAAGTATTTTATGGGTGGAGAGTGAGATATCTAGAGATTTTAGGTATATTTCTCCAAAAAGGAAAAGCAGGATATACATCTAGATGAACAAATCCACAGGCCCATTTTTGACCACACATCAACAGAGTCCTCTGAAAAGTTATTCTAATCCATCTAACTTCTATATGTATACCTCTGTGCTCTCCAATCTATAATGTATGTGAATTTAAAATAATACATGTGATTGTATTGTCCAACTAACAAATTTCTTAATTAAAATGTCCCAATAACTGGGATTCTGAAACATAAAAACAGCTGAAAAGTCAAGAGCCAAGGTGGCGCAGTGGTTAAATGCAGCACTGCAGGCTACTGCTAGATCAGCAGGTCAGTGGCTCAGGGTTGACTCAGCCTTCCATCCTTCCGAGGTGGGTAAAATGAGGACCCAGATTGTTGGGGGCAATATGCTGACTCTCTGTAAACCGCTTAGAGAGGCCTGAAAGGCCTATGAAGCGGTATATAAGTCTACTGCTATTGCTATTGCTAAGTCTACTTAGGAGTAAAGATTGATAGAGGTGCAGTTCTGTTTAACAAAGGGATGGCACTGGCATTATTACTCCCATTCCTCTATACAAAGGAATTTGCCTTAATGAAAGGCATAGAAAGTTGCCTATAATAATCACCTCTGTAACAATAACTTGATACAAGGAGTAGCAAAAATTTGTTTGGCTTAGATTTTTAATATTGCAATCAAAGAAAATTCAAAATACTGTACAGTAAAATGTAATATAATACACTGTTATAATACACTATTATTACATTACAAATTAAAAAAAAACAAATTAGTACAGCAATCACAAATAAAATTCAAATGTGCTGAATGGCCAGCATTGTGAACATGGTATTATTACTACTCTAGTTTAATTCAATATGTAAAGCACTTGCCATTTTAAAAGATATCCTAAATATATACAGTGCTAATGCTTAATATACATTTTTTAAGAAATCCAATTACTTCCAAAAGTGCACTCTTTTCTGGCAATAATCCACAATAAAATAAAATCTAAAAATATCAGTTACAGTTCAATCTTTTGCTACAATCATGGGGGCCAAGCAAGAATTCTGACTTAAAAGAATTTTAAATGCAGCACCTTAAAATGTAAGATATCAAAATTATTGGAAGAAATATTTTTGAATACACAACTCCACCTATCAGCTACTGATGAAGTTCTAACAACCAGCTTAGCAAAATTAGCTAAAAGAAAAACCAGTTTAGATTGAGATATTGAGTTGTATGCTGAGCTGAATATGGATACGGTGGAACAATAATCAAAACGCTTTGCTAGACTACTGTATCATAATTACATTCTTTTCTGATGGGAAAAAATATTCACTTTGATCTTCAAAAAGCTACATTTTCCATTTAGCATTATTAGAATAAAAGTATAACAATGCTCTTCTGTGTTCTTTATTAAAACAGTGAATAGAAAGCATAACTCAGGAAATCCTATTTCTATAACATATTATTTTCAACCGACGAGAATTTTTTTTGTTTAAAGTTGCAGAGGAAAAATAGAACATAAGAAAGATTTTGCATTTTTAAAAACCAGAATGTTACTTTTTTCTCTTGTAAATAATGAGGTACAAATCTTCAAAAGTTAAAGAAGACATAGTCCAGCACATACGATGTTATTTTTAATTGCACATGGTCTATGTTTAAGTTTCCAACAAATACAGAAATGTAACAAAGGGGTATAATGTATCATAAAATACATTTACATCTAAATTAAAATCCTGCAAAATGCCTTAATGCCAGCAATTTCTAAAATGCATTTTATTTTTATTTGCATTTCTTTCCTCTGGTAACACAGAGGCTATTCTCTTAGTAAACCAGTACACTGAATACTGCCAAGCTTCTGTTGTACTAATATTTATATTATTATTTACAAAGAAAATTGCTTTGCTATTTAATAACAAATTTGTTTAACCTGAAAGGAACAGCAGTCTGACTTCAAAAAATCATGATCTTCCAATTATCAAACTGGATACCATTCCCTTCAAGAAAACTGTGATACAGATATAGTTATGCTACTTATTTCTTAAGGAAATTCAGTTCAGACATCATTACTATTTCTTTTGCCAGATCCAATGTTTTTCTCCATTAATTATTTTCGTATTTGATTAAATCATGAAACAGGCAATACTATAGCAAGTTATATGAACTTAAGCTCACTGAAATTCAGCAGTTTAGCTGCAACAAGATGCTATTAGAGTCAATGGTTTTGAGCATATATTTGTGCACCTCAGTCTCATTAACTTTGATAGGGATCAGACAACATTGTGTGCACAGTTGTAATATTAAACCTTAATATGTAATGTTTACCAAGCATTTACAGATGCAGCAGAAAAATTCACATAGCTCCTAAGTTTTAATAGTTAATTTTTAAAAAATTGGGCATTTCAAAAATTTGTTGTCACATAAAGGAAAAGATACAAAAATGAAGAATGTATTCTCTGCCTAGAAAAAAAAATTAACAGTAATCCCTAAAGAAAAGTTTCTACGGAAAGAATACTTAACTCTTAGTCAAACCAACCAGATTAAAATTAAAAAGCTTTGTATGCCTCTCCAGCTTCACAACTTATCCTATACATACATGAATTTTCAGTAAGTGCTACTGATTGTATTGTTTATTCCCTAGAATCATTATTCTATTTCTTCATTACCAAAAGTTACTAAACTGTCAAACTATTTTAACAATTTACATTCAAATCAATACAAAATTGCCAGTTTTTACTCGAGTCCTAGAAATGTAAGCACTATGGAAATGCTATCATTGCCAAAAATATTTTCTTCACAACAGCTCTAGCACCATAATTCCAAGCATTATATGAGAAGCCAGATTTTTTAGAAAGGATATCCAGTGTTGATGTCCTGTTGCTCAGAAAAAGCACTGCTGCTTTTCTTGTTTATATCAGCCAGCTTATGCTAGTTTTGAACTTCATTATGGACTTAGCCGATGTCACCCTATGAATGCACAACTGGTTTCTTGGTGTCATTGGCACGTGGTTGTGTATTTGCTAGCAGTTTATAGTAGTTTTCTGATTATGCAGGCATCTATTCTGTATGGCCTGGATCAATTTTAAAACTGTATATTGACATATTTTACTTCTTAAAGAGCAAAATTATATATTTAAAATTACTCATTCATGAAAGTGTGATTTGAAGGCTTTATACACAAATAGTGCAATACAAGATAAAATCTGGAAGATTCTCTCTTAGGAGAAAAGACATATGGTATATAAATGCATAAGATATTCAAGTGAACTGAGGCAATTGTTATCTCTAAGTAACTTTCCTGCATAAAAAAATAAGCCTTCCCTTTTTGGGGGTATTTAATCATAGCATTCCTTAGTAATTTTGTGTGATTGTAACTGCAAAATGTTTAAACATACTTTAAGAGTACAAGTATTTATATTATAAACTTATAGACAGAAAAAAGTCACATGTGCCCAAGTCTTGGATAATAATTATGAACTTAAGATTTATTTCCTATACTTTTCTATATTGTCTTTCACCCTTTCAAGTTTATTTTTATCAGATGTAGTAGTAATAATGCACATAAATAGAAATATGTGAAGAGGCAAAAAGTGCAACATTAGTATCAACATAAAGGTCTGCTTTATTGAAGCAAACAGTGTCTTTTTCTTAAAAATTACATCTGGTGAACATGCTGCTTAAAGTGGATCCAGTTTAAGTAAAGTGATGTATTACAATAAAAGCTTTAAGTATGTCCTAAGTGTAAGGAATTTAAAAGGAGTTTTTATTAATTCAATGAGAAACCCCTGATTTAACAGTTCTGTTAAATTTGATTAACCAACATAGGAAGCATTAATAGGGATCACAGATAATCAATGCCTATTTGTAAAATGTTCCTGAATCAAATCAAATTCTTATTCTGTTCTTAAAATGCTTGCATTTTATTGTCTTTGACCATGTAAAAACATACTGTAGCACTTCAGCAACTCAAAACAAAACATACTATTACTTGCCAATAAAGCAAGGAATTATAGTTCAGACATCTTTATTTTGTTTCTTATATACTATCTTCCATATCTTCCTTTACAATTTTAAAGAACCATCAGTAAATATACTTCAGCATTTTGACTTATCTAACAGATATAAATTTGATTTCAAATGTCAAGTATAGCAAATGTCGTTTAATGAAATATGGACCAGTATCTGACAAACAAGTACATTGTCAGGTTTTATTTTCACATATCAAACTGAAAAAATATCTTTATGATTTCATAGGGGTTGGCGGATTAAGACTTTAATGGAATAAAAATTACAAAAAAAGAGAGAGAGAGAGAGAGAGAGATAACCCACAACTACAGCAGATATTTTTTTCTCAGTGCTTGTTCTAATAATTAATATACAGCTAACTGAGACCTAACCTGGCAGCAGAATGTCAAATTAAAAGTTACTATCTATCACACACTTGCTATCATGCAGTGAGTAACATATAATCTTTGAAACATACAAGATTCAATGACTAAATTAATGTGGTCCAGCCAACAAACTACATTCGCACAGTAATCTATTGTTGATATCAGCTGTTAGACTTTTCATGAATGATCCATTGGCTCAGTTGTATTAGTAATTTCTGCATCTTGGCTATCCATCTCTTCAGGCTCTTCAACAGAATTTCCTTTTTGGGCTTTTGATCTTGTGGAGAATGATGCTGCCAATGCATTTGACATGTTACTATCAGTTATTTCTGTATTCAAACGACCACTGCCACTTGATAAAGTAAATGATTCAGTTAAACTCACTTGAGGGCTCTTTGTTTTAACTGATGAACTTGTTGCCTCTAATTTTCTTTGAGAAAAATCGTTTGTTGCCAACTGCTCTGTATTTTGATCTCGCAGATGTCTGTCCATTGATGCTTGAATTGAAGAAACCATTTCCTGCAATTTTTTCCGCTGTGCCTCAATTAAATTAGGATCAAGTTGTCTACTATCTCTCATTGTTCCTACTCCAGGAGCTATCCGTATAAGTTCACTATTTCCAGAATCACCGGTGTACATGGAAGGGTCCAATTTAGCAGAATTGGTATTGAAATCTGTACCTGTGTTTTGCTTTCTTCCAAGTGGAGCTTCCCTAACTTTTGGATGAAGCTGCTGGCTACTGGTTCCACTGCCTAGAGAATGGCCTTTTCCTTGAAATGCAGTTACATTGTGGAGTTGCTCTGATTTCTTTTTAACTACTCCACCACTACCTAA
The DNA here is from genome assembly GCF_051295495.1 of Thamnophis sirtalis. Lineage (NCBI taxonomy): Eukaryota > Metazoa > Chordata > Lepidosauria > Squamata > Natricidae > Thamnophis > Thamnophis sirtalis. The sequence goes on along the minus strand of NW_028261382.1, from coordinate 135,293,079 downwards.
TTTTAGAAGTCCATGTGAAGGACTTGCTTCCCTACTTCTTGAAGAAGCCTCTGCTCGTACTTGATTTAGGGCCTCTTTAACCAAGTCTTCCACATCAGAACCTACAGGGAAATGACCAGCAGCATCCACACAAAGTTCCAATCTATCTTCTGTTGCATTGTATACAAAGGTCTTGCCAGGCAAGTGTGGAAAAGTACAGTGTTCACCATCAGCCAGACCTACAAAAATAGTAAAAATGCATGATTATGACTTTTAATAAAGCTTATAAAATCATGAAATATAAAAAAGTAAAGTATTATTTATATACCCCAAATACATTCAAGAAATACAAAATGAAAAAGAATAGAAGACTAGCTAAATAAGATTCAATGCCCAAGTGAAATGTGCATGTGGATTTTGCTCTTTAACATTCACTCATTTTAAACCTAGAAATTTTATATAGCCATAACAAAGAGTACATAAAAATACATACTTTAGTTTAATGCATGGGTATTTTTTATCTTTTTTCTAGTGGTATATATTTTTTTAGAAAGAACACAATGATAATCTAAACTTCAGTAAGAAGCTATGAAGAATGTGTGATAGACAACCTCTACAAGACAATAACAATATGCAAAATTGAAAATGGATACATTTTAATTAATAAATTAATAAATTCAATTCGGTGAAGATTATCAAAATAAAACATCTAAAAATGGATTCTTAATTTTTTCTGAGCAGAGAAAAGATAGTCAGAAAGTTGTGAGGGAGGAAAGAATCGGGAAATTCCAGCTTTAGCACCAAATTCAGTTCCTATTCTTTCCTTATAATGTTTGTGGACAAATATTTATAGGATAGGAACCAATATGGCTAAGGAAAGCAGACAATATTATCTTGCAGCTTATGCCATCTTGCTCATTATATGCCATTATAGAGACATATAATATCTCCCTCACCTTAGCAATAGCAGAAGTGACAGATAGATGAATCCCATTACCAAATAATATCAACACATCCAGTCTTCAGATCCTTAAGTTTTACAGTATATTTGTTTTCCATTTTAATTCTATCACAATGTCCTTTTCAGTTCTTGACTTGAATTCATGTTTCAGATTTTGGTTCTAGATCAAGAACTTTAGCATACAGATAATTAGACATATCAGTCTAAAGTAATTAACACCAAAGTGTTAAATATATAAAGCACAGCATGGTAGAAAAGATACATTAACATAAAATTAGAAAGTATACCCATTGTTTTCTTCATTATATTGTAGAATACACCACCCTGCTGGAACAGATGAGGAAGCCCCTTTGCATAAGACCAAACATCTTCCCCTGTGAATATAAAGTAAAAAATAATTTAAGAAACAGAATATGGACAGCTTTTTCAGTTACACATGTTTTCTAAAAGTCAGGATGTGCTCTAATTCTTTATTTTTAAAAAAGTAACATTGGAAATCGCGTCTTACACTGTATTTTAACCACAAGTTGCCTTTGAAAACCTTGCAAAAGGAAGATATAAATATTTCAAGTCAATGCATGATACAGATATGTAAAGAAGAATTCCACTCCCCTTCTTGATGTTTCCTCTGAGATCTGTTGTTATTCAGAACAAGTGTGAAACTTAGTTCTTCACTGAGGCATTCGGCAAGGGAAAATAAGACCCTTTGCTTCATCCCATCTGGTCTGTCTCACCTGTCACCTTTTGATTTTATTGCAATTTCTTTATTTAACTGTTGCAAACTGCCCAGGCTCGTTGGGAGTTCCAAAAGCCGTCATCCAGAAGTACAGTCCAGCTAAATTTCAGCATGGTTCAGAGAGAGGACAGAATATTCTGTTGTTCTGCAGAACACTCCATTCTCTATCAGTGAACTTTGCAAATCCCCACACTCTACACGGACACTGGGTCTGCAACCATAGTGCCACTTCTTGAAGGCTCATGGCTGATATATGCTACTAATCTTCAGCACGGCTATTTCAGCCCAGGAGGCATTTGTAACAAGACCAGCAATTCCAGCAGAAGTATCTTTTGTACGTTAACAGATTAAGTGAGAAAGCCCTTGAAGTTCTTACTGTATGTGGCTGTCTCAAAGTTAGAAGATCAGCAGAACATGGTTCACTTTGTCTACTAGAGCTACAAGTTAGATAGGGAAATCAAAAAACATCCTAGAAGAGAATGGCAAATCATTTCAATATTGCTTCCAAGAAAACTGAATGACCATGTCCTTAAAATCATCAGTCCAGATCAATTTAAAGAGACACCACTTTTAATATACTCATACTCCATCACAATAAAGGGCCATTTTAATTCTATCCTACCCCATTTCTCCTACTTTCACTATTTACATTTTAAAACTCACCATATACAAGGCTAAACAATAAGAACACTTTTCTGGGGGGGAAAAATCAAGAAAAATTGATTGCACTGGAATAAGCATTTGTCATATTACAGATAAGTAAGAATATTATCTTCTAACAGTGTTTTAAAACCAAAATATATCTTTGTTTTCAAATTTTTGCCATTCTACATCATCTGAAGGTCTATGGCTGTAGCCAAAAATTCCCTCTTTCTCTAAGTTAGATTCTATGCTTGAAACTGCCTTCAAGATTACTTAATATGTCACAGTAAATTTAGACTATTCCCAGGAAACAAAGCTTCACTAGTTGAAAAATGTCCCAGGCAATTTAATTAACAAGTTTTGTTAAAAGGCATAAGCTTCCACAGCTCGAAGGACTAACTATAGACTCTCCTTCTACAATGTCAGGAATCTTGTCAAGAATGTATAAACATCTGGAGATGAACCATTTTAATACCATATTTACTTGAAAGGAATATGATTTTGAATTTGAAACAATCCTGTCATTCCTCCAAAAATATTAAACCGAAGTTATTTTCCTGTCTCCATATTACATTCAGCCTCAATATAAGATGACCTCTTATATTTTTTTTTCAGATACATATGGAACACTTTCACATTTGTAAGAGGAGATACTTATAATTAATCTAGGAAATAACCCCTGATAAAAAGGTCAAAGTAATCCCTTCCATTGCTAGGCTATTCCCAATCCAATCTATAGTGAAAACCAGATCAAGGGCATGACTTGTCATTTCTGTACCACAATGATATTCCACTTTAAAAAAATCATTGTCAAGCCTTCCACCAAGTCTTAAAACTCACATTTAAGTAACTTGACAGTATCTTGTATGCAATTAGTTAACACATTTCATACAGTTCAAAAGTAATGAGAAAAGAGTGCCAGCATGCTTGTACCGTGTTTCCCCGAAAATACAACATGTTCTGCTAATAAGGCCATGCCACATTTTTTGGGTGGGCAAAAATGTAAGCCCTCCTCTGAAAATAAGCCCTCTGAACAACCCCCCCGCCTGGCCAGGCAGAGTGCCACTCACTGACCTAGCAGTATCCTGAAGGCACCAAGCCGCAGGAACGGAGTAGGGGGGCAAAGGCTCATGTTGCTTGGCACCTTCAGGATACCGCTAGGTCGTTGAGCAGTGGTGTGCCCAGCTGGAGAGGGAGGTTGCCAGGGGGTTGCTCTCTTGCGAGCGGGCTCCCGAAGAGCCGGGCACAGCCTCAGGGTTGAACGGCTGTGTTGTGCTGTTGCAGCAGCCAAGCAGCCGCCCAGCAAACCCCCTTTCCAGCCGGGCACAGAACCATTCACTGACCTAGGGGTATCGCCAAGCCGCATGAGCAGCTGTTTGCCACCCTCCAACTCCCATGGCTTGGCGCCTTCAGAATGCCCCTAGGTCAGTGAATGTGGCTCTACATGGCTGGAGAGGAGGGTTGCACGAGCGGCTTTTCTGCTCCCCACTCGCACGACTCCCAGGTTCACGATGCCCTTGCCTAACTCTCCCTGCAGAGCCAGGGCATCTCTGCTGCCACTGCCGCATGGCTTTTTCTGCGGCTTCCAAAGCATGGAGGTAGAATGCCGAGTCTTCTGGAAGTTGCCACTCTGGGAATACGCTCTATGGTTGTACGCTCTTTGAGTACGCTGTGCCAGCAGCCAGCCCACAACCATAGAGCATACTCCCAGAGCGACCGCTGCCAGGAAGACTCGGCTGTGGATCTCCGGAGTTTAGAAGCCAGAGAATAGGTTATGCTCGGCAGTGGCGGCACCCTGACCCTGCAGGGAGAGCTGGGCCAGGGCATGGTGAGGCTGGGAGGCACACGAGCGGGGGGTGGAACAGACACTCGTGCAACTTCCCTTTCCAGCCGGGCAGAGCGCCATGTACTGACCTAAGAGTATCCCGAATGCACCAAGCCACAGGAGCTGGGGGGAGGGCAGAGCACCAAGCGGCTTAGTGCCTTTGGGATATCACTGGGTTGATGAGTAGTGCTCTGCACGGCTGGAAAGGGGGGGTTGCCAGGTGGATGCTCGTGAGCGTGGTCACCTCATGGCTGGTGCATTGCGCTGCTGCGACAGCGCAACACAGCCGTTTGCCCCTGAGGCTGTGCCTGGCTCTTTGGTGCGTGCTCATAAGAGAGCAGCCACCCAGCAACCCCAAAACAATAAGCCCCTCCCAGATAATAAGTCCCAATCAATATTTTGGGGGTGAAAAGAAAATAAGACCCTGTCTTATTTTCGGGAAAACATGGTGTTTATTTCAAACCTAAGACTCTCTCTTGCCTTTTTCTTGGTTGATGCATACAAGGAGACATATTGCTTTTGAACAATTTCTGTTCTGTCCAAACTTTCATAAATTAAATTAAATAATGGTTTGATAACATGATTTGTAATAATCCAAATTTAATAATCTGAAATTAAGATATAATTGGTTAATATTGTTAGTTTGAATAATGAATAATAAGAATAATGTCATGTTTATAAAGAATAGCCATACAAAATTGAGTTGTGTACAAGGTATTTACTCATGCTATGATTTGTAATGTTTGAGTCAGGCCACATCAAAATATATCATTCAGTATAACATATGCTAGTCTGATGTCTCCATATGCGTTGGACCCACATAGATGATTATAAAAGTTTCCAATTCTGACAGTAATAAACCACGTTGGAAAAAAACTATCATACTACATTCACTTTTCATTCATGTCATATGCATACAGCCACACCTATATTAGATGCACACTTATTCGTCTTCCTCATCTCCATTTTTTCTACCATATATCAAAGCATTGCAATTGATATTAACCCAGTTTTCAGACTGTTTTTGTTTCTCACTTATCCATTTACTGTATATTTTTGAGTATAAGACACACTTTCCGCCCCCCTAAAAGAGTGTGGAAATGTTGGTGCATCTTGTATACCGAATACAGCCATTTTTTTGTCTCCTGAAGCCCCACCCCCGCATCCCATTTTTGCGCAAAATGGGCAAAACATGGCCTGTTTTCCACCCTTTCCCCCCAAAAAACAGGCGTTTTTGCCTTCCCCCAGTCCTGCTGAGGCCTGCAGAGTGCTGATGGGGGCTGAGGGAAGGCAAAAACTTTTTTTCTTACTTATCTCTTCGAAATCCTGGTGTGTCTTATACACCAGTGCGTCTTATAGTCCAAAAAATGCAGTAGATGCATTAGGATAAGGAAGACATATTAGATATTTAGAATAAAGAAGAATACCTTAGGGATCAACTTTTTCCAAGGGTCTCTATCATCCAATTAGATGGAGCAGAATGGGTATGCTACAGATCCCATCAGTCAAACAGTGTCAATTGGCAAGGATTACAGACAAATTTTTTCTGTGGTGTCCCTGCTCTATGAAGAACAATTTTACTGTATCAAATAATCTCTGTAGACGTATTTTCAATAAAAATTCAGTCCTTTTCCTGGAATCAACCTTTCCTCTTGAATGCAAGTTGAAAAGATGCAAGGAAGAAATATCATTCCTTCAGAGTTTAAATGGCCCCACCCTATCAGACTTTTGTAAGATCACTCAAACCTGGCTATGTTCTCCTGCCTGGGGTGCTGAATATGTTAAGAGCCCCATTTCCAGGCTGTATTGCTAACTGGCCATCTTTGTCCTATGTATATTTAATATGAATGTTTTTATTTTTATTGTTTTAAAAAGGTTTTAGTATTTTAACTGTAATATATTCTTTGAATTGTAAGCCACCCACAGTCATTGGCTGAGATGGACAGCAATAGAAAATGAATGAATAAATGAATGAGCGAGCAAGCAAGCAAACTATGGTACTTTCTCTTCCTTACATCTTTTCAACTTTCATTCAAGAGAAAAAGTTGATTCCAGAAAAAGGACTGAATTTTTATTGAAAATATATCTATGGAGATTCTCAGACATCCAGGTCATTGAAAATATAATTTTATTTGAAAGAATAAAATTGTTCTCTCATAAAAGACATGTTTGTAAAGCTTTCAATTCATAAGATTATACAATGAAGCTTCACTTAAAAAAATAATTGCACTGTTTTATTTATATTGTCTGGATTGGAAAGTCCATTCCAAATTAAAGAACATAAACAGCATCACAAGGGGGGTAATAAAAGGAAGAACATTCTGGGAGGGTTTTCTAGAAACCTGTGGCCGTTCGAACATTATCCAAAGAGGTTTTTTTAATTGCAGTAATATAATGCTTAAGACACATATATCAACCAGCTTTCCATATGTCATGCAGCCTGCAACCAATTATAAGAGCTGCAAAACTTAAATTAATAGCAATAGCAATAGCAATAGCAGTAGACTTATATACCGCTTCATAGGCCTTTCAGGCCTCTCTAAGCGGTTTACAGAGAGTCAGCATATTGCCCCCAACAATCTGGGTCCTCATTTTACCCACCTCGGAAGGATGGAAGGCTGAGTCAACCCTGAGCCGGTGAGATTTGAACCGCTGACCTGCTGATCTAGCAGTAGCCTGCAGTGCTGCATTTTAACCACTGCGCCACCTTGGCTCTTAATGTTAACATCACCAATTAATTTAAGTGAAAAGTTTCTAAAACATAATTCCTAGTAGATTTGGCCAAATAGCAGATAGTGCTTAATACAACAAATAACTTATATTAGTACATCAAATTTGTGAATATAAATTTAGAGCTATTTTCCGATTTAAATGCATATTTTAAGAACACTAATTTCCTATGGAGTTGAATTCTCTATGAAAAAAGTATAAACAAAGAACATGCCCATGTTGTACAATGTACAACAATGTATAATGTACATTAATATTATACTTCAAACAAACCGATAAAATTTGTACTGAATGTCAGAAAATATTTCAACACCTCACATTTGTGAGCATTATATCAGTGCTTCATAAATAGCATTCAAGAAAAAGTGAAACAAAATAGGGTTTTTTTTCTAAATTTGCAACTACCATAGTTTTTCAAAGTTTCATTAAGGCATAGTCCTTCTGTAAACAGAATTATTTCAATGAGTTCAATCAATACAGAATTGCCACATTACTTAATATTAAAATGCTCCTAACCTACAGAAATTGGTATGGTAAAAGAAAGAAGTGTTCTTATTATTACTAAAGAATTTATTTGGACACTGTACATTTCTAGCGATACAAATATTTTTATACTTATACTCTATATTTATAAAGAAGGAGATTAGTATTGCCTTACCCATAAATGTTGCAAGAAGACACAAAGAGTACATTTCCTTGTCTATTTGCTCTTGAAGTTCCTTGGAAGAAATTCTGCTAGTAACAGCAATATCATCATGCTTCACAACATGAGCTGAATGTACTGAACTAGCCTGGTTATTATCTTCCTTCCCTTTAAGAATCTCTATGGTTATTCTATCTCCATGTAGCAGAGGAACAGGTTCATTTTCTTGCCCTTCCTTAGGTGGCAGCAGCTCCTTGGGAGGAAAGCCAAAGCGAATACATTGCAAATGTGGAGGAATATTAAATTCTCTAGCTATGCTTTCCTGCAATTCTAGAAATGTTGTAGTGGATTTCAAAGTGAGCATGGTCTGTCGCCCATCATTTGTTGTTATGCGAATTTTCTTTTCTTTCGTAGATATTGGAGAATAAGGAGTCTTGGTGGGAGTAGCAGGTGCAGAGGATGACCCATCAGGAATAGTACCAGGAGACACAGTTCTAGCTGGCCCTTTTTGTACTTGCTTCCATTTTTCAGTTTTTCGTTTTTGCATTATAGGTGCTTGTTCTGCAATGTTTTGTTGAATAGTTCTTTCAGTTTTACTCATATTCAGTTCTTCTTTGTGCAATGTTTTTGTTTTCTGTCCAGTAAGAATAATTTTGGTTGGAAGCTGAGATGCCAAATCTTGTCCTTGTTGCATATCATCGGCTCTTCGGGCATGAGCACTATCAATGTTTACAGGAGTGTAATCATCAGGGTTCTTTTTGGCTGTTTGATGCAGAATTGTATTGACAACTTTCTGGACAAGAATCTCACTACCAAATTCTCCAGGAAAGTGCTTAGTAACGAGTTTCATTGCAACATCATATACATTGCTGTTCAGAGATTGATCACTTTCATATTGGAACCAATAGACTGTCTCTCTTACCACTCTCCCACCCCACTCTAAAGTAATAGGGAAAGCTTCAGGGAGATTGTCATATTCTTTGCCTTCCCAATAATGTTTGAATCCACAGCCACATTTGCCACCTGTTGATCTAGTATTAGTTCTGTCCCCATCCAAATATACAACAGAGCCATCACTTCTCACACGACGCACCAATGTGCCATGACACCAGTTACAGGCAGTCAGACTACTCAAACTGTAGTCTGGTACTAGTACATCCTTTACAGGATTATAGGAACATACCAAACTGTTCAGAGGGAAACTGTAATTTTTATCAGGCCTTAACTGACCATGGGTACTCTTTGCAAGATTATACAGCTTCCCTCCTGGAGCTAGCCATTCTGGAGGAACATGAAGTTCTGAAAGAGCACAACAAATGAGACACTTGTGAAGTCGGTTGTCGATAACTGCCTTTTTAGCAGCTGCTGTAACATCTTCAGGCTGAACTCCTATTACACCAGTCCGCCGATAGAAGTACTGATGTACATCAGCTACTAAACTGGGATGAATGCCATGCTTATCCATAAAAACTTCCTCCATGGCTGCAACTAGCCTCATCAAGTATTTATCATGCAAACTTCTGTCTCCTCCAATCACACAGCTACCATCGTCTTCCAATTTGATATACTTTTTAATAAGGTCTTGAGGCACTCCCCAAGCTTTAGGAAGTAATTTCATAGGCAATTTAGGCAAAGCAGCACCTTTTATTCCAACCAGAGGAATATAATGATTACGCCCAGAACTACTCCAGGCAATACAAATTGGTTTGTTCAGCATGCCATCTTTCCCCATGCATTTTTCTTCTGGTATCAATCCAGGAAGGAATGTGGCAGAATAGTCCCCTGAACTACGCATTCCACTCAAGGAATCCAAGAGGATGATGGGCCGATGTAAAACATTGGCTAGTCCAAAAATGTGGATGTTTCGAAGACCCATCGGTACACCCTCAGGAGGAATAAATAAGGGGTCACATTCATTGATTATGTCTTCCCATTCTGCCGCATCAATAAAATCATGAAAAAGGGCTTTATAGCGGCTGAGATTCTCCATAAAGTGCTTCTTGAGGTTCTCCCGCAAAGCATGCCAGAAGAGTTCCCTACCCACCAGTGCTCGGGAAATTGCATGGACTAAACAATGGCCATCACCATCCACATGGACTGGGATGAGGCACTCCTGGCTATTATTAGCCTTCTTAATATCCTCTAAGGTGTCCTGCAGGTACAGGAGGCTACCAGAGCGATCTTTGCCGTATCCTACAGTGTCGACATGCTCAGGCTCAATAAGAAAGGCACGGTCCCCAAGCAGAGCACAGTCAAAAACATCTCCTTGGTTCATCTCAGTTAGGAGTTTAGCTTTGCCCGTCTGTTTATCCATGCCATAGCGGGCCAGAATAGGCGAGAGCAGCTTGCAGTGATAGTTTGACAGGCCCATAACTTTCACCAGCTCGGTGTTCTTTCTAGGGGGCCCCGCCCCACTCACTCCTAGCAGTGCGTTCCGCAGCAAATTGTGCAGCACCAAGTCGGGATCCGTCACCTCCTCCACTCCCAGCAGCTGCCGCTGTTCATGACGCTGCCCACAGTCCGTGCACTCGATGCTCCCGCTGCTTAGAGGCCCGTGCGCCGGAAAAAACAGGCGCGCCTGACACTTGGGGTCAGGACAAGTGCCCGAGAAGATACGCCGGTCCTTCTTCTTCGGGACCAGCGTTGCCACTGGCTGCTGCTCCTGCTGAGGCGGCTGAGACATCGCTTTGCGCCTCCTCCTTTGCCTGCCTGCGGCTGGTCTCTTTTTTTCCACTTCTTTCGGTAAGCGCCCCCTCACAGCTTCATCCCCGTTTTTCCACCAGCACGCACAGAACCTGACAAAACTCGCCCTCTTCTTATTACTCGGGACAAATCCAGCAGCGAACACGTAAACCTCCGGTACTACCGCTTACTGCCTCTTCACTACCGTGGCCGTTGCCCGCGACGTAACGGCCTTTCCCCTCCCTCCTTCCATGCAGACAGCGCAAGCGCAGCCGGCTAAGGCAGATTGGAATTGTAGTTTTCTTTTCCAAGGAAACCAAGCGGCGTGGTATCGAATGGAGGGTAGTCGGAAACTACTATTACCGGCATGCAACACCGTACAGGAAAAACTCGAGAGAGGGGAGGGAGGGAGACAATGTTTTTCAACAAAGACGACTGGGAAATGTAGTGTTTCCGTTTCAAAGGAAACATTGGAGCTTCTATGAGAATGGAAACCGAAATGAATGTTTCCTAGAATGCCTTGCTGTTGTCTCGTGACTTTTTTCATGAATCGTAATTTGATGTGAAAAAGTTGTCTAGCTAGTGCGAAGAACAACATTTTTCTCTTCCTCAATCGATGTGAAGGGTATCTAAACCTGGTTAACATTCTTGCCAATGTAAGAATGATTGTGTTATATCACTCAAGAACGGTGTACCGGATTCAGCAGTCACTATTAAGGCAAAGATAATTTTTGTACTCCCTTTTGTGTGTTTTCGTTCCAGTATTTATTGCAGTTCCCATCAGAAATATATACTATATACAGGTACTCAGGAAACAGTTGATGAAGTAGATGGTAGTCAATCAAAGCATATGCAATAATGTATTAATCGTGCCACAGAGAAATGCCACAGAGCTGTTTATTAGATTGATAAGCAGTGTAGGGTAGCAATGAAGGCCCTAGAAAATATATTTATTAGTGTCCCACCTTTATTATTTTTACAAATAACTCAAAGCAGCGAACATTTTCAATACATTTTCCTCCTATTTTCCCCACAACAACCCTGAGTTGGGCTGAGAGAAAGTGACTAGTCCAAGGCCACCCAGCTGGCTTTCATGGCAAAGACAGGAGAGTTTCCCAGTTTCTAGCCCAGTGGCCCCCAACCTTTTGGGCACCAGGGACCAGTTGTGTGGAGAGAGATTTTTCCATGGACCAGAGGTGTCGTGATTTTATGTTCTGGTTCAGATGGGGCTTCCCTTGTTTGTGTGGCCCAGTTTCTGGCATTCCATGTCCCCCAGTCAGGGACCTATTCTTTAACTACTAAACCAAACTGATTTCTTATTCACATGTCATAATGTGCCTATATTTACAAAAACAGAATCATACAAGCAATGGCTTTCTCTGTCCCATTATGGAAGTGAAAGGTGGTTTTTGAAAGAAGATGGAAAAAATATTGATGCTTTTGAACTTTGGTGTTAAAGAAACCTCTTAAGAAAATCACATCTTTTTAATCCAAAGATTAAGGATTATAGTAGTAATTGATGCACAGTGGAAGATTTGAAGGATCAAACTGAAAACAAGTGGTTTTGGAAAAAAATCTATGAAGTTGCTGAGAGTTGACACCAGCTTGATGATACACATACTTACTCATCTCTGTTCAGTTCAAAATTCTCAGCAAGCCTTGAAACTATAGATTTAGATGTTATTTATTGGAACTTAATACTAAACAGCAAGCCATCCTTAAGATATTTTCTTAATCTCACATTGACATTTTTGTGGACATTACTAAGCCAAAACAGCTTTTCTTTCAAATGCTGCCATTGTTGTCAGTGTTATGGGAATTGTTATGATGAACAAATTAGGTTAGGAATGGGCAACTTTCTTAGCCAGACAAACATCAGTGGAACCACAAATAATTTGATGGGATATATTTTTATAAAGTATTAACTACAAAGAAAAAAGCCAATATCATCCTTTATGAACGAATTGGAAAGTATTTTTTCAAAATACTTAATTTAATTTAAAAAGGGGTGTCATAAAATGGTTTTCAAAAATATTTCAGATGGAGTTTATCTTATTTTTTTCGCTTTTTCAATTATGTTTCTCCATATATTTGACAAATCATAATATTTTGCAGCAACAATGTAGTTTTTAGTTAGATGCATAGCTCCAGTTCAAGAATCAAAAAATCCCATTTAAGCCTTTTTCCAGTTTCACTATGTCTCCACCTCATCCCTGTGCAACACTCAGCAAGGTAGAGTTACTGTTTGCATGCTATCCTTTTTAACCTTTTTAAAGTTTATTTTACTTATTTCTTTTACTTTTGCAAAAGTATTTTTACTTTTGTGTTGGTTCTTCAAAGTCTTTTTATTCATCCTTCTTATATGTTAATATATGTTACATGTTAATATAATTTTATTAAAGACTTCCCTTCCCATCTGTGTCCACCACTAGTTGGGTGGGAATTATGAAAGTTTAACAGATTTGGAAGCATCACACTGGAGAAGGCTCAGCTTAGTACAGATAGTGTTACTTGTGGTGTTATCCCTGGGTCCCCTTTGGCTTATTCTTTTTGTAAGAAGTGAATGAATGCAAAATGACTGCAAAACTGTGTTTTATTTGCTTACAGAAAGCAATTGATCTATTCTGAGGTAACTGGTTTTTTTATTTTATAAATGAAGGCAATTTACAGTATCATGGCAATGTGGCCATTTGCTTTGGCAGTATCTAGTCCCATTTGCCTGGAAATAATATACAGAAGTTTTTTTTATAGAAAGCAGAGATACAGCTCTAGATAACAGAAGGATTAGACATAAGGGACTATAAAACAGTTATAATCCACTTGCCAGAGTATTCACACTATGTACTTGATGGCCTTCATTCTACTCTTTATTCACACACAGGAAAATAATGTTATTAATCTTATCAAGGCTACTTTAAACACAATTAATTTTACAACCAACTGAGTATAGTGGTACTGTATTAAGAGCAACAATAAGCCACAACATGTATCACTGCAAGCAATATAATAGAAATATGACAAACATGAATATGGTATGTGCAGCTACGGTACATTATTATATTCCAAATTTTTCTTAAAGGTAAATTAAATGTATTAATCAGCAGTCTGAAATAGTAATCTTCAAAGTAATAATACAAATCTCTGTTTTGGGTTCTTTTCTGAATATATTCAGTGATCTCAGGAAATAAGGATTCTATTCCCTCTGAATGATCTTGTTTGTTTTCCTCTAGATTACTTCTTTTCCTTGTCCTCCCAACTCCCACTCTGCTACTTTCCTGTTTTATGCAATATAATCAAGAGAAATAGCTGGCAGATTCTGTTACCAAGGCACAAAAGAGCCAAGAATTCCATTAGGAAATTATGAAGAGTGGCTGAATCTTCTCCCTTCCCCAAGAATGTAAATAAAGAAACGTATTCTCAAAAGTGCATTAAAGACAGGCCTCCAGATAGTAGTTTTTCACTCTTGTGTCAAGTGTCCAGCAAAAGAAAAGACAGTATATTGAAGACCTAAAAATGACTCCACAAAAGAAGCCAGCACTCAATCATTTTACAAGTTACAAGTGTGCTATGACAGGGGCAGTATTACCTTTGCCACTCAATTTGGATAGAAAAATTACTGTTATGTTCACTCTAACCCTGGTATCCGGTGACACTGCATTAGTGGAACCCACAGTCAGGAAAGACTAAAATCTATTAGAATGATAAAATCCTTGTTTAATTGTTAGCATTAGCTAAGCTACAGAAAATAACAGATAACTTGTTAAAGAAGACACTGCACAATTATTCCATATGTTGGAAATATCATTTCTCTATATAAATATATCTCAGCAGAGCATACACCAATAGAGATATTTGAAACAAGAATATTTTAAATATTGGAAAATATTATATAATCTGAAAAACAACAGATAATGAAAAAATATGTAAATATTAAGTTAGGAAGAAGACCAAAAGGAGAACTCTTGCTGAAGCAACTTCTTTATCCAAAATGGAAGCCCATTTTTCGGCACTGTTTAGACAGACCAATCAAAGAAATGCTTTACAAGCCTTGATACAGCCTTGTCTTCCAGAGCAAGGCAGTTGCTATGCTATAATATGACACAGGATTGCACTTACAAAGTCTTCTTCCTCCTAGAGGTATTCAGCCCAAGTTTTCAAAGAGTATCTTTGGGAACCCTGATTTTGCTTCCAATGCTGCCCTGCTCCTGAGGCAGAATTATGGTAAGGCTGATTGCTGCTTTGAAAAGAGAAATGTAAGCAAAGCTTTTGCCCAAGCTAAATAATTGTATATTTTTGACATTGAAAAATACCATAGGATTTTCATATTAGCAAGGTTTAGTGTTCTGTTTTTAATCCTAAAAGAAGAAACATATCAACTTACTCCCTTTGCAGAGAGTTTTTGCCCTTGTCACTTGGAAGCAGTTGAAACAATGTGTTGTGCACTGTTATACTGTCATTGTGTTGCTTTCCAACTTGAGATAAGTTTACTGTGGATTGGGTAATATCCTAATTCCAGTTCAAAGTAACTTTGTTGTAAATCAGATTATATATATATATATATATATATATATATATATATGTGTGTGTGTGTGTGTGTGTGTGTGTGTGTGTGTGTGTGTGTGTGTGTGTGTGTGTGTGTGTGTATATAGCACAATTTTAATCATGATGGTATTTTTATAGTTGCCAATTTCTAGCTGCGTTACTGCCAATTGTAGCTGCGTTACTAGCAAATAAATGATGAAACCTGGAAATGTATCAAATTTTTACTATTTCCAATGTGTCTGCTATTGCTGTTGATTATTATAAAATTGTATAACTGTTTTCAGTTTATTAACTACCTGATACAAATTGTTTATAAGTTGGGATAATAAAATTATTTAGGTTAATTTGCTTTTTGATCATGGAATACAATAAATGATCTGAACTGATCCAAAGTGATAAGGATGCTATATTCTAATTTATAAAATATATTTATACTTAGCTTTTACCCTATATTGACTGCCAGATTGGCACTTCAAAATTAAATAAATGGCTCAGAGATACAGTAATTAAGATTCAGATATACTAATCTATTTTTTGCTTAATAATAGTTTATTAAACTACAGCTTAATGATTTCACATAAAATGAGTTGTGATGCTTAAGGGAATTGTTTTGTCCTTTGAGTACTAATGAAATGAACAATCATCATGGCTCAATGGAGCAACATCCAGTTATACTTTACATATACAGAACATTCCCCGAGGTTTCTAGATCTAAACTACTTGGTGATGAGTCTATATATAAAAATATATACCATACTTTTCTGTTACCATCTAATATACCTCAATCAGTCAGCATATAAGCAGCAAGTAAACTCAACTCTCCCTCTCACTATGATGTTATCTACTATCTTGGTAACAAAACATCTGCAAGAAATCAGAGAGCATCAAGAATCCAACATTACCTCAAACTTTTTACCTGTATAAAAGAAAGGGTCAGAAAGAAAGTTGGGGAAAGCTAGCACAGAATGAAGAGCTATTGTCTTAAGCTCTCTTTCCTGTTTTTCAGCTTACTAATTGAAATCATCTTCAAAAGCTTTCCTCTGTTCTGTCCCTACAACTAAGAAACCAGTTTTACCTTTGAGCAGTGGCACAGCTACTTAAGGCAACTCATTTTGCATGGCATTAAACCATTATATCTTAATTACTACTGTATCTTGCAAGAACAGTAAATGGGGAAGAACTTTTGAATTCAGATGCTAAACTAGGTTTATATATTATCCAGTTTGATTTAGAGAGAGAGAGTCTATCTCATAGTACAGATGTTCTTTGGTCAGCACTACTGAGTAAAGTAGGTGGGATGAAGAACTTGGCAGGAATATAATATTTATGGGACTTTTCACCCAAGAGACAGTTTGCTGTGTCTAGGCCCTAGACCTTAAGAAAGAGCAAATGAAAGCCTTTGTCATATGGATTTCAAGATAATTAATAAGAGTACTATTAGTGAAGTCCTAGACGATATGTTCCAGGAATGGTCCGCAAGCAAAAACCACATACTGTATTTTGGATACACAATGCCAGCAGAAGATGAACTACAAAAAAAAATATGCTGGCAAGGTTGAGGAAAACACAAGGGAAAGACAATAGTTAAGTTGGATAATATGGACCAGAGATTTATGTGTTGTCCTTGGAAGAGGTACTAGCTGTTATTAAAGACGGATCAACAGGAGTTGATCTCAATTCAATGGTAATAAAACAAATGAATAAGTGTATTTGTTGTTCGCAATTTTGTTTTTAAATGATCCATCTGGATAACTTAAATTGTTAAGTGTTTTTCTGGTGCTATTTAATGCAAACTGCCTTAAAATATATGTAAACGGATTAGGTATTTATAAATGATAAAAAAATATAAGATAGCAAATTATCTTGTCGTTTTTAAAAATTTCTTCCGGGGCTCTTGCGATTTTGACAGTCATTGCTGATACTGTATAAAGCTATTCTACGAAGGATGACGGACTTACTGCATTTTGCCTACGGGACGGTCCTTGACGGTGCCTACCGTACTAAAAATACAGATTTTTTTTTTTTTTAAAGAAGATACCAATTTCCCAAGCTTTGAACCTGAACTACTTCGCAGCAGTTTCTGCTTTTGCTTAAAAAAGAATAACTCCTTAGTCGTGGCAGGTATCCGCCAGGGGGCGAGAGGTCCTGCCGAGTTCGTGTCAAAGTCACATGAATCCAACGTTGGAACGCGTCCTCAAGTGACCCTGGCGCGGCTGTTGTACTGGGAGAAAGAAACCTCATGGCGTCTCTGGCTGTTGTTCCCACAGCAGCCGGAGAAGCAGCCGCCGCTGCCACAGCAGCAGCTGCAGCCGCCTCCCGGTCCGGTGCAAGGAGAGAGAGGTTGGTAAGCAGGGCAGGATTTTTCTGGTCTTTTTTTTTTTTGTCCCGCGCTGACCAGAAACCGCGGTGAGCGAAAGCTTCGGCGGCTGGTCAAAATCGACACCCGCCCACTCACCCCCCCCCCACTACTCCAAAGGGTGGAGAAAGCAAGGCTCCACCCTGCGCAGGGACGGGGCTAGGGAGAGATTGGGCGCGTCTCTCCTACAAACTAGCTAAGGGACGGCGCCCCGGGTTACGGCGGTTATCTGACGACCGCGTGTTGGGGGAGGAACGCCTGTGCGTGGGGGTCGGGAAGCCGAGAAGCAGCCGGACTCGCGTCGGGCGGTTTGTATTTGAGGCGCGCCCTCTCGGGTTAACCACGTCAGTAGAGAAATAGCCCCAAGCGGCCAGTCGCGCGCAGTAAAATAAAATTAAAAAAAAAATCGGAAGAAGGAAGCGAGAGCGATGTCAGCTTGAAAAAGCTACAAGTCTCTTGCGGTAAGCCAGCGTGCCTTTGGGCTGGGAAAGAGGAAAGAAGTTAGGTCGCAACTGAGTTACATGCAGGTCTCGCAACCCCCCACCCCCACCCCATTTGCTTGCTTTTGAGGAAGCAAGTAAAAAGAATCCCATTCACTTAGGACCGAGTTGTTTTAATTTTCGCTTTGAATTGTTCAACATTTCCCGCACGCCGGTAAGGTAATTCTGTTGGTTGAAGTAGAAGTCTGTGTAAATGCCGAGTGATTCTTTTTTCTTTTTACTGCTAAACAAGTCTCAGCAGTTAGTGATGCGAGGTGTTTGATTCTTTACTGAACCTAAAAACCCACTTAAGTATATATTCGACCCTACATTTTCCTAGTGTTTATTTTTCTTATCCCTTCTTTTCTTTCAGCTGGGGCTCTGTATAAAGAACTATTTCTTTTTAAAAAAGGATACTACAAAATGGATTTTGAAAAGTTGCCAAGGTAAGAAAAAAAAAGAGAAGATCTGTCATAACAAGTCTGACAGACTTTAACTGGGATATTGTAGCAGAAGGAAACATATTTGTCTTTGTCAATATTACACTATTGCACCAGCATAAAGAAATTTGGTTTAAGTAAGAAAAAATATATACAGTACAGAAAAGTATTGAAAATTATTTTGTAAATCTATTTCCACATTTATGCTTTTTAATCAATTGCCAGATAAAATTATGCTTGAGGGAGATTTACCCTTTTTATATAGGTTCTTTTTTGACAGTTCTTAGAAACAAATTAATATATGGGATCAAGAAAGAGAATTCAAAAAGAAACCAACTTTCCTCTGAAGTATAAATACAAGATTATATTACTGATTATAAGTTTTGAACTTCTTGTGTGTTTAAAATTATTCTTGGGTATATTTTGACTTTTGAGACAGTCTATTTACATAATGTAACATTAAAATCAATAGTGCAGAAGCTACTCGTGATTTTGTTTTATTTTTTTACAATAGATTTTCTGAAATATTTCCAGTGATAATTATGCAGTTAGTAAAGTAGCAGATACAGAGAGAAGTTTCTTAAGACATATTTTAAAAGAGATTTGTAATTGGGAATCCATAGGAAACATACTGTTGGAGTATTGTTTTATGCAGGTCTTAAATTAGATGTCCATAATTTTGGGTTGTTGTTTTCTTTAGAGACGTAATAAAGTATCTCCTATTTCTCACTGACTGTGTTTGTCATATCAAGCTAAAGTATTCAGAAGCAAAATGTTTATATTTCTGCTGAGCTCTTTTTGAATTAATGTTGAAGTTGTGGCAGCTGTAGATTAATATATAATTACAGCTTTTAAGAACAATTTAATGCTAATTTTATCACTCTCCAGTCCTTCAAAAACAGTGAAAGTAACTCACAGTCAATATCATTGCTGCCAGGTTTAAAATGCTGAGAAATCCATAGCTGACCAATCAAATTCTACAAAAACTGGTATCCAATCAATGCCCCACCGTGATCCATTTTTAATTCATTGTATCTTTTATCCTAAATATCTAAACAATTGCTACAGTGGGGAAAGGGTGTAAAGTTGCCAAGATATGATCACTCTGTTGCACATTGAACTACTGTAGTGATATCTCAGGAAAATGTTTAATGGGTTGGATCATTGCAGGGAATAGGAAAAGAAAAACTATGTCCAGTAATTGGGAGGGAGAGGAACTGATGAGTTTCACTAAGGGAAATTAGCCAATCCACAATTTATCCAGAATTTCATTGTCTAGAAAGGTTAAGTGTAATCAGAAATACACTATAACTAATAAATGAAGATAATGGTATGTAGTTAAATAAACAAAACTGTAATGAGTAATGAACAAGCCTTCACATTTTTACAACTTTTCATCAACTAAAAAAGGCAAGTGTAAAAAAAAGGAGTCAATGATATAGCAGTAAACGATGAGTTTACAGATCACAATAGCAATTGTGACTAGTTGCTAAATGACATGATAGTAAAATGCAACATTATGGGTACCTTGATTGATTATCACAATTGAGTCCAAAATTTATGTTGCTAAGCAAGACAGTTAAGTGAATTTTGCCTCACTTTATGATCTTTCATGCCACCGTTTTTAAATGTGCCACTGCAGTTGTTAAGTTAGTAACATGATTATTAAATAAATCTGGTTTCCTCAGTACCACTTAATTCAGGGCCTTAGAAGTTCAAACAGTCACTGAATGAGATATTATGACATTGGACCATCTGTATAGTGTAGCTCTAAGACTGTCTAAGATAAATGTGCAATAAGACCCATAATGGTATCAGCTCTTTAGCAGCTTCTTCAGATTGTAAGTAATTATTTTCAAGCAACATTGTCACAAAATCATCCTTTACAGGATGAATTGAGATGAAAAGAATTGGGTGACATAGGAAGAATAAAACTACAACAACATGTAACCCATGATGCTCTAGTTAAAATAAAAGTCTCCAAAGCAAGCTGCATTACCAGCAGAGTCTGCCTAATAACCTGGCCCAAGACAAAACCAAATCTACAAAGCCTTATAAAAGGCTAACAGGTCCATCAGATCTCTGGAGGGATGGTGTTTCAAGGATGCACAACCACAGAGAAGGCAAGGCTCCAAGAAGATGGCATTGTTTAATAGAATGGTTCCAGAATGTGCATTTCCTACTAGACTGGAGAAAGAGGCAGAAAGAATGGGAGACAGGAAATAAAAGAATCTCAGCAACTGAAGTATTTATCATTTAGAACCAATTTAGGATTGAGACTTTCTTTGATGTGGCAGGGAGGCAAACCTCTTCACTGGTAACAGAAAAGCTTGCAGCTAGATGCCTATATATAATACCTGTGTCTTAAATCTCACTAAATGGTTAGTGAGGAAACTAACCATTACAGAAAGCTATAGATTTTACTTTTGAATAAACCTATATGGAATTATGAACAATAAGTAAACACAACAGAGATTTTTAATAAGCTACATGTTACGATGCTTTCAGGTTGCACCTAGTATTGATAGTCATTTATGGAGGGGTTTTCTATTTCTGAATAATATGCAATTCAAAAATTACCTCAGTCTATGCTAAAAAAATTACCTCAATCTGTGCTAAAAAGTATAGGTAACAAAGGACATGTGAGACTTGTTAGGTAGAAAACAGAAATGCAGTGAAACATGGTAGATTTTTAGCTGATCATATTCTCCCACCAAGTAAATCTAAAAATAATACATAAAAATGTTAATATGATAATAAAATATTCTCAGTTTCAAAGACTTCTAGAAAAAAGAATTGTTAAAGGAAAAAGAAAAATATATGTTCTTCAATTGCATACAGTAATAAAATTGGAGAGTAATTTTGGGTGATTTTGTGTGGGTGCACCTTCAAATAATTGTTGACTCCTGGTAACAACCTGGACTTGTCTTTGCAGTTTTCTTGGCAAGATTTTAGAAGTAGTTTGCCATTGTTTGTTTCTTAAGGTTGAGAAAGAATGACTGGCCCAAAGTCATTCAGTTGACTTCGTGCCTAGTGCAGGATTAGAACTCATAGTCTCCCAGTTTTTAGCATGGTGCCTTAACCACTATACCAAACTGACTATTTAAAATAGATCTCTAAAACAATACCATGTAAAAATGCACCTCTCGAACAACAGCATGTTCATAAAATCACACTTTACATTTGTCTTTCATTGATTTTTAAATTTAAATGTACTTTTAAATGGCTAATATTGGCATGTATTGTATAAATATGATATTATTCTAGAGATGTATTTTTACATGTCCTCCAACAAATTTACCATGTTCTTTCCTTTACTACCCGAATACTTAAATGTGACAATTAATGATTCTGGAGTTCTGCACAAATGATGTACATGACTTTTGTCAATTCATTCATATGTATTATATATATTTCATAAATGCTCAAATCTACAGAGCCAGCAGTAGCTACATCTGAGTAATCTAGGATGCAACTCACTGTGCACAGGAGTGGGCTGTAGGAGAATGAAGTTACCTCAAGAGGTTATTATGTAGTGAATTATTTCTGCTCCATTCTTGGAGGATGAGGCAATCTTTCAGTTCCCCTAGGAGTAAACAAAGACTTTACCTCCTATTACCTTCCAAAGGACAACATGTAACTGACTAGTGATTTTCTGGGAAGTACAAAATATGTTTTGTTGTTATAAAAAATAAAATGGGAAAGGGGCGTGTCTGCGTGTGATTTTTTAAAGATTAGTAAATCTAGCGCAGGGGTTAGCAACCTTAAACACTCAAAAGAGCCATTTGGATCCGTTTTCCACAGAAAAGAAAAAAACGGGAGCCACAAAACCTACCAGGAGTCAAAAAGCTCAATAAATCACATGCCGGTGGATATTTTCCAAACTCCGGAATTTGGCTTCCGATTCTTCCAGCAGTGGCTGCTCTAGGAGTGTTTTCTATGGTTATGGGCAGCCGGACAAGAAGTTTTGCTCCGAGCTCAGCAGCCGCTGCAAGGACAGCTGGCCTAGGGCATGGTGAGGCTGGGAGGCATGAGAGCTGGGAGCGGAGCAGGCGCTCGTGCAACCCCCCTCTCCAGTCAGTTACAGCTCCATGCACTGACCTAGGGGTATCCCGAATGTGCCAAGCCATGGGAGCTGGGGAGCAGGCAGAGCACCACATGGCTTACGCCTTAAGGATACTCCCTAGGTCAGTGAAGTGTGCTCTGCCCGGCTGGAGAGGGGGTTTGCCAGGTGGCTGCTCATGAGCATAGTCACGTCATGGCTGCTTCGCGCCTGAGGCTGTGCCCGGCTCTTTGGGAACCCACTCACAAGGGAGCAACCGCCTGGCAACTCCCCCCTCCAGCGAAGAGAACGCAACTCTCCAACCTAGCATTCTGAAGGTGCCTTTCTTCTGGGCCCTGGCTCCCGTGGCTTGGCACCTTCGGGATACCGCTAGGTTGGTGAGTGGTGCTCTGCCTCGCCGGAGGGGGGGTTGTCTGGGGGGCTTATTTTCAGGGAGGGGCTTATATTTTTGCCCACCCGAAAAATGTGGCAAGGCTTTAATTTCAGGGCATGTTGTATTTTCGGGAAAACACGGTAGTGACACAGTTCTTAGAACCAAATATTTCAGAAAGTCAAAAACTACATTTCATTCTTTTTAAAAAAATAAAAGATCACTGAGAAACATTCACCACATATAAAATAGAAGTAGACTGAAATAAATTGAGAAATCTTAATCTCTCCTGTTACATTGAAGTTACTATTCTGTTATATAATATTACATGACTCCTAGGACCTAAAGAAATCTAAGGTGCCATCTTAATGTGATCAATTGTGTTTTGATAGTAAAAAATTTCATTGTTAATGGTTATTTGAGCTGTGATTCAACTTTATCATAAAACAGTCACTGTACTTTTCTATATAGTTTATCAAGATGTAATGAAATAGATACAAAAGATTGGATATGGGTATTTACAATTAAATTGTAAAGTGGAGATTATTGCCATTAGTACTGAATTTTTAAAGTATTAAATGTTTTGCAGTTTTGTTGCTTGTGGGTTCATTCTCTCTTAAAAAAACCTATGAAGTAATTACTAACGTAAGATTATTTATGAGTAAAGTTATTTTGATTCTATGGCTAATCATAAAATGGATTATAAGTATTCTGAATGCTGTCTTTGAAATATATTCTACTAAATATGGTGAAGCTTATTTATCATCAGGTTTGAGCTCTAAAAGAGAACTGACATATAGGAGTGAGAGAAATACTGTAAGAGTTCAGATTTTGTACAATCTTGCTCAATTCATGATATGGCCAGAGATAATTGCAACATTTTGCTTCTTTTTAAAGGGTGGTTTTGACATTTCTGGGAAGTGAAACAGCATTGAAAACAAAGAAGTGACAGGAGTTAGACAAAAGACCCTTGAAAAATAGCATTAAACATTCTTGCATTATAAAAGGAAACTTAGTATTATTACATGCAAACAGAAAGATTTTTAGTACATGAAGAACTAACCAAAGAAATCTTTTAGGGACCATATCATACAACTGAAGAATTTGTCTCACATGTGTTGCAATGTTTTTCTGTTGTTGTAACTTTCTTTCTTTTGTTCAGATAATTGTTTTGGAGGCAATGTCCCAAACATGTCAGGAACTGAGAACAACTCTGGAGAACAACTCTGGAGGTGAACAAGCTTTTGTCTTGTTCTCAGAATTCTTCATGCAGTTGAAAAATATGTAATAACATTCAGTGGGTTAATTTACAGTCACCTTAATGTGTGCAACTGGTGTTGCTGATTTTGAAACCCAAATTCATTTATAAAGTAGGAGTTTGATTCAAATCATTAGAATTCATTGAATGGATTAGACTGCTGACTCACCCCAAGAAGTCAAGATAAAACAAATCCCCACAGAGATACTAATTTGTAATGCTTGGTATCTGAAGGTGGCTTGATGTTGCTGCTTTGTATCTCCATAGCTGAAGCAGATCTTAAAGGACTCCACAGGGATGAATGACGACGAAACTGAGCGTCAATAATTAGAATGATAGTTCTATTCCGAGACGCATCAAGACTGAAATGTTTTATACAACAGTCTTAGTTTTAAATTCCATGTGGTGGTTATGGTGGTTTCTTTCCCCAAAAGGAAGATAACCTTAAATTTAACAAGTATTCACAAGGAAAAATATAGATGGACAGACAAAAATCTGGTCCAAAGCCATTTTTCTCCACCTTGCCATTTTAAAAGGGTAACTTTTTCAGAAAGTTCACCTGCCATTAGGAAAGTTGGGAGAAAGAGAAAGTGATTAATTCAAGCTAGTTGTCTGTAAACAACATATCACACTTATAAACTGAATTCTTATCTGCAAATTTCAGCTATTCTCTTTCCCATACACTTACACTATAGATCAGTGTTTTTCAATCTTTTTTGTGCAAAGGCACACTTTTTTCATGAAAAAAATCACGAGGCACACCACCATTAGAAAATGTTAAAAAAATTAACTCTGTGCCTATATTGACTATATATAAAGTGTTTTTCCAACGGCACACCTTACACTATGTCACAGCACACTAGTGTGCCGCGGCACAGTGGTTGAAAAACACTGCTATAGATGTATACCGTACGTACGTTTAAAGACACACGTGTATACATAACACTTCCTCGTTTCTTGCCAGAAACAGCAAAGAAAAAAACAACTTGAACCAAAGTTTATATTGCATTTCAATTATAGGTGAGCTTGTATTGAGAAAGAAATGTCCTTAATTTCAATCGTTTGGGGGATGTTGTCATGTTAGATGACTAGGATATTTCATGTCCATGCCTTCATTTATTGCCAAATACCACTGTATTTGAAAACAAAGCCTGTCTTTAGTCCAAGGTTTAGGCTAGCATGACTATGAATCCCAGAATTATTCTATGTGTGGGTGAAAACAGTGGTGTACTTGTATTCCTAAGAGTGGAAGAAAGCTGCTCGTTGCAACAGCTACCTCTCCTGAACAACTCTTTCTAATCTTGTTTCCAAATATATTGTTATCCTTGGACACCAAAAAGCAGGTGCCGGTGCTGATATAACACTACATTTACAGTAAAATCTATTTGAAAAGAAATTGTTGGAGCATTGTAAGATGGTCAGTGATATCATTAAGTTTATTTATTTATATTTCATGTTTCATATTATTTAGGCTATTCCCCAACTGACTCTGAAATCTTGAAGTAGTTTTGTTTGGAAAGAATGATATAAATCTATAGAGTTCAATGAGGTGGGAAACACAAGTAAAATTTGCCTCATCCTTAACATTATATTAACATGAAGCTGGGAAAGCAATTATTAGAGACCGCTTTTGCCAGTCTATATTATTCTGCCTGGCTTCTTCCATTGATCCAAATTGCAAGAACTGGACCCTCTCTTAAGTATTTTATTTTAATTGCTTTCATGTGCAGAATAAACTTCCTAAAGATGCACCTATTTTCAAGAAGCTGTTTACTAGGGACATGAGAAAGTTTTTTGTGGATCATTCTTAAAGCATGGAATGTTTTTATTTGGATCTTTTATGTTTATTTCCATGTGTCTATTTCTGTCCAACCAGGGTGTCTAGGCAAGGCATATTATTATTTGCAGGACAGATTCATGATTTAATTTGATAGCTTATATTTGAAATATTTATAAGAGAAAACAGTCTAGGCATCTGTTTAAATCACGTCTGTCCTGTAACATGGGAAGAAAATAGCACATGGGTTTAAATACTTTTACTCTCTTTTGCTTTTTATATTAATAGCATGCACAAAAATAAATACATAGGTATATAATTGTATGTGATTTCAACCTGTGTAATCCTGAAATTGAATTGTTCCATGTTCTTTGTGCCAAGTTCCATTTTTTTTTTACATTCAAGGCTGGGCAAACTGAAACTTCTTTTCTGCTGTAGCTGTCAATGTATTTTTGTATGAGAATATTATAATTACATACCAGACTGTACGCCTATTCTTTATAGATTGGAAATAATTCATTTTTGAATTATTTGCTTGGTTTTGCTCTTTGCAAGTTGGAAATTTGGCTGCATAAAGAAATGAATTTCTTAATATCATTTTCTTTCCCTGAACTGTTTATTTTTCTTTTTTTTTTGTCTTTTTAATCTGCCAGAATCATCAAATGTATTTCTTGGGCCATTATTTGATACTTATCATTTGATGCTTAAATTTTAAATGCAGGAGGATTATTACTTGTATTTAGAACAATAGCTTGTGTTTGTCAAAAATAAATTTACTCCTGGGATAAAACAAAGACCCTATAAATCTTATAAATTAGGTTATTTATTTATTTATTTCAACTTGTTTGAACATAATCTCCAAAATCTAAGGTTCTGGGTGCATTTGAAAGCCTCTGAGCAGATCTAACTCTGAGTCACAGTCACAAGCCAGGTTGCATAAATATTGTAATTCAGAAGCCAAGTTTTACATTTTATGTTCATTAGTATACCCTCAGCAAGCTCCATATTTTAAATTAGCAGCTTAAAGCTGTAGCAGTTTTTTACATTTGCCATGTTTTCTTTTGATCTGTGCATACATTACGAGTCTATGCATTGGGGATTATTGATAAGAAGAGAATTAATTAGTATTTAGCTTTTCAAAGGAAAATCCCAGGCTGTTTTAAGGCAACATATCATATTTTATATTAGGCAGAAATTAACTATTCTGAAAAGACTGTTCTGGTTTACATGTTACAGTAAACCATAGTGTGGTTTATTTGGGGCTATTGTGTTAGCCAAGCCCAGCCATGGTGGTTTATAAACTATGCTCATGGTATAGTGTTATACACAAATCCAACTATTATTTTGAATTACTATCTTAAGAATGTCGCAAAAAAGTATAGGCTGGTAGTAGTAGCAGGCTGCAGCCAATCTCCTTTCATTAATGGTAGAAAACAACTCAGCTTGGTTGGTTGGCATTTTTTTTGCCAGCAGAATAAGGAACAAGATGTGTTTTCACAGCATCTGAGGATGCACAGTGACATCATTATGAAAAGCCCACTCTATGTCCCAGCATAATTATATAAACATTTATGCAGTGATATCACTGCAAGGTGGTACTTGTCATATCTTGTCCTATTTACATTGGAAAATATGCAGTCTTAGTAACCTTTCTCTAAATTAAAGATATTGGGCTATGTGGGAAAGAACGGATAAGAGAAGAAATAACATAAATATAATTCTACATTTATCATTTTGCAATTATGTTAGTGAGATTATATTTATTGCTTGACCATAAAACCTCAATCATAAAAATCCACCTTCATTATTCTGTTACTTGCTATGATGTGACAACATGTGACTATATGTTATTCTTTCAATAGCGTTTGTGAGATTTGTCAGGAGCTAGTAGAGCAAATAAAATGCATAATTATTTCATATTGCAGTTTACATACATGTAGTGACAGAAATAGTTCAGAGTTCTACATATCTTCTATAGAATGTATATTCAAATATTAAAAATATGCTTCTTGTGTCTGCATGCATAATCTCCAAGCCCTTTAAAAAAAAACACGAATACTCTTGTTCCAAATTCACTTTGTAGAAATGTGGGCTGGGAGTGAATTTTTAAAAGGGGAAATCAGATTTTATGAACCACATCACTTCTTATTGCTACTTTCTAACATTTCATTTTATTTAAGGTTTTCATGATGGAACCTAAGTTTACACAAGAACGACTATGTGTTTTAAGTCAATGCTGATGATACTTTCTACGTCCTGGTGTGGTGGTCTTGAGCTTTTGCTCGAAAGCAACATAAAATGGATCTGAAGGAAAGCTGTCCAAGTGTTAGCATTCCCAGCTCTGATGAACACAGAGTGAAGAAAAAAAGATTCACTGTAAGTGTAGAAACAGAAAGTGCTTCATTGTACAGTTAATTTCATATTCTCTTCCTTGCTCAGTTTGAGAAGACTTCAATGCTACACCAATGAGAGCAGACATGCTTAATTTAACCATTTGTCTCAAGGTCCTGCTACAGGCGGCTTTGGCTTCAATTCCAAATCAGCTATTTATTCCTATAATCCTATGCTATTCTTCCTTAGGCAGCCGAGATTATTCACTTCTGAATCAACTGTGATGCAGCATATATTGCAAGGTTTGGTTTTAACCTGCATTTTTGAAGCTCCATATAGCTTGGGGATCCAGCTACATTCTTACTAGCAGGAAACCCACCTCCTGACTCCAAGGCGCTGTCCAACCTTTAATTATCTTGTGACCAACCACAACTGTACAGAACAGGAAAGGGGGTACTATGAATTGTGCCAGCTACCTCCCCTAATGATAATGGTGATGATTTAGAAATAATTACAGTATAACACTTCAAATTTTTATTAGTTTATCAAAATAATACAAAGAAAAAAATGAAAATAATAAAATGGAAAAGTAAGGGACGAAGAAGGAAAGAGGGAAAGTATAGGGTAAAAGGAGAGACAAAAAAGAAAAGGGTTGACTTCCAACTTTTTTTTAGCAAGGTAGAATAAGTTAATGACATAACAACTTAACTTTTTTACTTTTACATAGTAATATATACTAACCATTTCTGTAACAATATATCTAATTAGTAAAACCCCAAATCTAAGTTTCATTGTTTTCCATCTCAAGCACCAATTCCATAAGTGATTTCCAAATAAAAACAAAGTTATTTGTACTCTTTTCTTTAATTAAAGCAGTCAATTTAGCCATCTCTGCTTTTGCAGCCAATTATCCATGTGGACATTAAAGTATTTTTCTATTGAGTACAGCATTCTTGCTGCTGTCAGGATATATAACATTAAAGTTCCCATTTTTTTCAAGTTCTTTGTCCATTGTGATTTTATCTTTACATTCAGTTCTCAATACAAAATCTATTTCTATAGTTAGACTATGTCCAAAAGATATCAATAAGAGATATGAAACAAATTTGACCTGATGCAGAAATATTAATACCAGAAATACTGGATAATAAAAATATGTGGTTTATAATACAGAGAAGGAAGCTAAAGTGAAACCATAAATGACAAGCCAAGAGAATGACTTGGATAAAGACTTCCTTCTGGATATATAAAAGAAGTTGGCTAAACTTTTGAAAATCAAAGTAAAAATAAAAATGATAAATCAAGAGAATCATGTTGATACAGGTAGTGTTTGACTTATGACCACAATTGAAACCAGAATTGTATTGTTAAGAAAGGCAGTTAAATGAGTTTTGCCAAATTTTACAATCTTTTTTGCTGCAGTTGTTAAGTTAACCACTGCAGTTGTTAAATGAAATGTGCTTGTTAAGCAAATCCGGTTTCCCCCATTGACTTTTCTTGTTAGCAGCCGGCTGAAAAAATTGCAAATGGTAGTCACATAATCCCAGGATACTGAAACCATTGTAATACATGGTGGTTGCCAAGAATCTGAATTTTGATTCCTTGTCCATGAGGATGCTGTGACAATGTTATGTGCTGTTAAAAGTTACTGGTTGTAAATCACTTTTTTGCTGTTGTAATTTTGGTCATTAAACCAGTGGTTGTAAGTCAAGGACTATCTGTAATGATTTTTTATTAGATTTACACATGAGGATTGCTAAAGCCTTGAAAAGGCCTTTGAAATGGGAAAATAAATTTTTGAAGTGAGATCAAATCCGAGGACAACATTTGAATGAATTAAAGATTAAGATTGCCAGACATAAAAGGAAGGAATATAAAGTTTGTTTGACCAATCTTAAAATAAGACATGTATCTATAAAACTCTGTTAACCCTTTAAAGACTTTTTGCTTAAACTAGGACTGAACAGTTGATATTTTATGGATTTGTATCTAGATAGGGGATTATGAGTAGAAATATTTGTTTGTAACTTTATAGGGTGTAAAGAGCTATTAAGTTAGTTTATAACTGTCATGCGGATCAAAAATAACTTCTCTATTTTTTGTTTCCTATTTCTTTTTCTTTTTTTTCTTCCTTTGCACTTTTTATTCTTTTTATTTCTCCCCTCTCTGAGATTAGTTTGTATTTGCTTTTACTATTGTAATTAAAACTTTCAATAAAAATTGTAATTTTTTTTTAAACCAGGTCATTTAGATCTGTTTCCATGTGGGCATGCCAAACAGAAAAGTTTATGAACTTGAGAACTTCAGATTTACTTTTATGCCTTCCCGTATCTATAAAGTAGGGTCCAGTCAAATCTATTAACATTTAGAATAATTCAAAGACATATAAGGACTTCATGATTATGTATATGGCATGGTACATAAACAAATTCAGCATAAAAATATTGTCATATATTTATATTGGCTTTAAACGTTTTGATATTCTATCCTTCATATCAAATTTACTGCATTGACTTTATTTAAAAATCAGAAATAAATAAATAAAAATTCCTTTAAATCAAATACATTACATTAGACTCTTCCCCTTCTTTGTTAATCTTGGTGTTTTATGCTTCTCTGTTCATTTAATTGTTTCCTGTTCTTCCTTCCCCACCCCATTTCAATAACTTGTTTGGATCTGGTTTCTGTTTTTCGTGTGTAATTTTGGCATTGGCTTTTCTTTTTAATTTCATTTATAGAACAAATTAGTTTGATAATGTCTGTTGAGAGAATTTGTAAATATTTCAGGTTGTAAACATGACAACATAATGCTCACTTGTTATCAATGTTCCCTCTAATTTTTTTTCAGTGTGTGCGGAAAAGTATAGTGTTTGAGCGGCACATTTTCATGTCTGAGCTCCTGAATTTTTTTCACAGATGTTTCACAGAGCAATTGATTTATAGGATCTGAATTGGAATGGAGAAAAATGGTTTTGTGCATGTTTGTGTGTGTGTGTGTGTTTGAGTGAGCGAGGGATCCGGTAAGGGAACTGTGCCTATTTAGAAAAGAAGGTAAATTATTGCAAACATGATCAGTCGAAGATAAGTATGGGGACAGGTTGGGCGGTAGAGAGAAAGTGATAAAAGAGTAGGAGAGAGGAAGAGAGGAAGAAAAAAGAGGGAAGAGAGACAGAAAGAGACAGAGAACGAGAGAGAAAGTGACAGAAGAGTGGGAAAGAAGGAGAGAGAAAGTGAGACAAAGAGAAAGGATGAGACAGAAAGAGACAAAGAGGAGAGAGAAGGGAGAAGGAGAGAAAAAGTGACAGAAGAATGGAAAAGAAAGAGAGAAAGAGAAGAGAGACAACGAGAAAGAGGATGAGAGAGACAGAGAGAGAAGAGAGGAAGAGGAAAGAAGAAGAGAGAACATCTCATTTCAACCCTGAGGTGCAAATATTCTCTTTGATTGGTAATTTTATTTGTCCATTTACTATCCAATACTCTCATTCCTCCTTAAGTTCATCAAGAATTTCCTTCTTTTTATTGAATTTATCACAATACCTTGAGAACAACTTTTTCAGCATAGCTTTACAACTATTTAAAATATATAGAAATTTAGGTCACATTTTCAGAACATTAGTCTACTATTTATAAATCACTGTCAAAGAAACAGAATTCAGAAAGTTGGCTTCCCTTTTTGTAATTGCCTATTGCCTGCTTAACTTTTTACCTACATTTTTGATAACTGATATTCACTGTTGACCCAAGAAGCCCATTGCGCGGCAGTTGGAAACTGCTGCGTGGTGTTTTGTTGCCACGGCCGTGGCCGCGCAACTTAGAGGGAACAGTGCTTGTTATCACTGTATTTAACTGAATAGCTTGGTGAAGGAGCATGATGGCAATAGCATATTGTTTTTCTGTTTACTGCAGCTCTTATCTGTCTGAAATAAAAAAATATTAAGATAGCCAAAATATCTGATTTTAGGGTAAATCAGATAATTTTCTTAGTATTACAATTTTAAGGTAATTGGGAGAAGCAGTTGTAGTGATTTTGCTTGGAAGAGATTGTCTTTTTTCCCCTTGCCCTATTTATCTTTGTATAATTAAGCTACATGTCCTTTTTTTCCTGTAAATATTTACAATTGGAAGGAGATGAATAAAGGATAGTATCAACAAAGTAGGCTAGGCTAAATCATTTTCTTGAGAAGAACCTGGAGCAAAATTCAGGTCCCATCATAAATAGCGTAACTTATAGCAAAGGAATATTACATTAATCAATATTCCCTGCTCTGGGGGGAAAACCCACAAAAACCTGTACAGCAACAGGAGAAACTATTAGCATGCATGAAGGTGATTAGATATTGGACCCAGCTCTTAAAGGGTATGATGTCAGTAATGCAGTTTGCTATAAACACAAGCACAGTTCTATAGATAGAATTAGATTCAGATCAAACCTTGAATATCCTTTAAGATCTTATAGGCCTATTATTTTTGAGCTACAGTGGCACAGTGGTTAGAGTGCAGTACCATAGGCTACTTCTGCTGACTACCAGCTGCCTGCAATTTGGCAGTTCAAATCTCACCAGGCTCAAGGTTGACTCAGTCTTCTATCCTTTCCAGGTGGGTAAAATGAGGACCCAAATTGTTGGGGGCAATATGCTGACTGTAAACTGCTTAGAGAAGGCTGTAAAGTACTGTAAAATGGTTTATAAGTCTAAGTGCTATTGCTATTAACACTAGCACCATTCAAATTTTGCTTAAATGCTACTCCTGCAAAAAAAGAGTAAGAGAAAAGGAGAAGATTCTGGATATGAAAAAGTAGTACAAGCCTGAATAAGAAAAGGACATGATTCCTACTGTCTTCAATATGAAACTGTACTGTGGTTATTAAAGGAAGCATTCTGATATCTTTCAGTTTATTAACGCCAGTAGAAAAGAATATCTGTAGTTCAGGGTTGATCTATGGAGTCCTTGTTGCTCTCTGAGCCTGCTTATTGGTTTGCAATTGTTTTATTATCGTATTAAGTAACATCAATACTAGTGAATATGCGGTTTGCTCCCCTTTTATATATAGTAGCTTGCCCTGCTAGTATTGGTGGAGGTATAGTTTTCTCTTTGTTTACTGTTTGCTTGTTTGTTTATTTATTCAGGTGTTAATACCTCTTTACCTGGGAATTGATTGCTGGTCTTTCTGTTTCCTTTTTAATTTTGTGTGTGTGTCTTTTGAATGATGTGTAAGCGTTGTTCTACCTCTATGTGCCTGTTGATGGCTGATTTGTCTAAGTGCCAGTTGTACCATTTGATCTAGTGGTGAAAGCACCAGGCTAGAAACCAGGAGATTGTGACTTTTAGTCCTCCCTTAGTCAAGAAAGCCAACTGGCTGACTTTGGGTCAGCCACTCTCTTGCAGCTCAACCCACCTCATAGGGTTGTTGTTGTTGTGGGGAAAATAGGAAGAAGGAATATTATATATGTTTGCAACCTTTAATTATTTATAAACATAATAAAGGTGGGATAAAGATGAATATAATATCTTTAGCACTGGCAGAGCAAGCACTGACAGAGCAAGATACTATATATAAACAGTGAGCAAATCCTGCAATTACAAGCATTGCTGATAACTTGTTAATTAATGAAACATCTGTGAACAATCAAACACAGAGCACCAAGGATTCCACATTTTATTAATCATTGCTTAATCTAGATTGTTAGTAATGTTTCTTAATGCAGTTGTTTGGGGAAAAAACCCTGATCACTTAATTTCATGCCTGTATGAAATTTGCTCTCGGTTGACTAATTTATAGGAACTGTTTTTCCTAGATTTTATAAGTTGATGAGTTCCTGCACATATCTCAGTTTCTTTCAGAAAAAATGAATGTGTTCAGCAGACCCATATTATAACATTAAGTCTTTTGATGAAATATTAAATAGTAATTAAGAAAATGGGATACGTATGTAATAATCCCATACATTTTAATAAAACTTTTCATTAAAAATTGTTTGTATCAACAGGTCTACAAAGTCTTGGTCTCAGTTGGCACTAATGAATGGTTTGTCTTCAGGCGATATGCTGAGTTTGACAAGCTGTATAATACAGTAAGTAGGGAAGTTGTGCTCAAATTAGTTTGGGAAATTCCTCTGAACCAATTTCTTCTGCTATATTGTTGGTACATCATGATTGAGAATTGAACTGATTTCTGATGTTAAATTATATCATATGACTTATGTATTTCAGCTAAGGAAACAATTTCCTACAATGAATTTGAGAATTCCTGCTAAGAGAATATTTGGAGATAATTTTGATCCTGGTAAGCAGATCTCATTTAGTTCTCATTTTATCTTTAAACTGTTTCTGCATCAATAAGTTCAACTTGAATTAAGTATTTTTGAAGTTTTCCCCACCTATATAACAGTATGTAGAAATTCACATAGAAGAATATGTGGATATAAATGTACACTAATGTGATTTATCATCTGAATCAACAGTAGGCAATCTAATTCTTTCCAAATGTTTACAAGTCCAACTCCATTTTGTTGTATCCAGTATAAGCAGAGAAAAGGGATTGTGAAAACAGGTTCAAATCAAGGCATGGGACTCTGCAAACACAAGTGCACTAAGCGTCAGACTTCTGAAAACAATGAATGATGCTTTGTACATTAAATTCTGTTTATGGTCAATTAGGATATATTTTAATCAATTGCAAAGTTGTGTAATTCTGATAAATATGGATATAAATTCTCCATTAAAGTAGTTCTGTCATCATCCAGAACATTTGTATTTGAACATTTTTCACTTGCATATAAATAAAAGTTTTTGATTTATTTTTGATGGGTTTTTTATTTGTTTGAATCTGATGTGCAGAATTTGATAATATTGGGTTTTTTAATACACAACATACCTTGTTGCTGAGAGACATATTGCATTTTTTAAATTTATCAATATCACACTTTTTAATTTTTATAAATAACTCAAGATGGCAAACACACCTTCCTGCTTCTATTTTCCCTATAACAAAAACACCCCTGTGAGGTGAGTTGGCCCAAAGTCACCCAGCTGGCTTTTAAGGCTTAAGGAATTAACAGACAGACTGAGTTGTACCCTGGGAATGATAAATTGCGATTGGTTTTATTAGTGTAATCAAATTTAGGAATAATTCGGTCTTTAAATGAATGAATCTGAATATAGATAGTCTGCTAAGGCAGCTCATGTTCTCCTGCTTTTTAGTCTGATGCCTTAATCCATAGTCCAAACTGATATTGCATTGTGCTGTATTGTATTGTACTGTACTGTTACTACTTGGCAACCAGCATGCATTTAGGATAGTTGCAGCATCTTGGGATCCTGGGATCATCATTTGTAACCTTCCCAGTTGGCTTCCAATAAACAAAATCAATGGGGAAGCCAGATTTACTTAATGAACATATGATTAACTTACACCTACAATAATTCACTTAACAACCATGGCAAAAAAGTTCATAAAATTGGGTGTGACTCACTTAACAGTCCCCTTGCTTAACAACAGACCTTGTCGTTTCAATTGTGGTTGTAAGGTGAAGACTATCTGTATTGTAATCCTCAGCTTACAACCACAATTGACACCAGAAGGTGTGTTTATACCTGTATTGTATTGTATTTACTCTATTGCATTGCATTGCATTGCATTACATGCCATTCTATTAATTAATCAGTGGGAAAAGTCTATACCTTTCAGTGCTAGGGCATATATATTATATATTTTAAATTCTTATGAATTATATGTAGCACATCCTATTTTTGGAGTGTTTGTCCTCTGTAATTAAAGTCTTTCTTTTTTTCTCATTAGTCATTATAACATGCAAATATAAACAGACTGAATGTGAATGCTTGTTTTGTACCATCCAAATGATGTAATAGACTTACCAGTATTTACCAATCATATTCAGAGAAAAACATTAGCTCAGTTATAAGAAAATTTTAGCTAAAACTAGGAAATATTACATAAGGAAGTTTGAAGTATTTGTATATTTATTCATAGAAAAGAATCCCAGTTTATCTCTGATCATATAGAACTTCTTTCACTGCATTCTACATAGCCTGGGTAAAACATTATCTGAGTTTCAAAGCAGCTTTTATATATTCTTGTTTATATTATTGTCAGTTTCTCCAAGAGTAACTTAGTACTGAGCTTAACAGAATAACTAGTTTCTGTTTCTGATTTGAGATGCCTTGCCGTCTTAAGTTTTCCTACTAGCTATGCTTACTTCAGTTGCTTTTCCATCTCTGATTTCCTACACAGGACAATGTATCACTCTGCTAATATTAATCAAAATAGGTGTGTATTCATTATTTTCTCAAATAATAAGAGTTGTATAGGAATGATAGATGTTTTTTTTAAAAAAAATTCAAGTATCTATTCAATAGTATCCATTTCACTATATCCTTCTTCTTAAAGTGACTGCAGCATTAAATCTATAGTTTAAAAGATTTGGAATTTAGAAGTAAGGAGAAATCTCCTGACAATTAGAACAATTAATCAGTGGAATGACTTGCGTCCCAAAATTATGGGTACTCCAACACGGGAGGTTTTTAAGAAGAGATTGGACAACGATTTGTCTGAAATGATATAAAGTTTCCTGCTTTGAACTCTTCTGTTTTTCTGTTATTCTGTTATTCTGGTAGAAAATAAGACTTTTTTAAAATAAAAGGTCTATTTATTATCTAATCTAATCTGTTTTACCTGTCCATTAGTATTTATGGGATGCTGGAGAGCAGCCCTGATTACAAATACAAGAGCAACAAGTTTTTTATTATTTTTTAATGAGGCAATCTAAGAAATGTATATATTTAAATTTTGAAACAGGGATTCTAATATCTGATCTTTTCTCATTGGGTTTTCAGATTTTATTAAACAAAGAAGAGCAGGATTGAATGAATTCATTCAGAATTTAGTTCGACAGCCTGAGCTTTGCAATCAGTAAGTGAAACTTTGTTTTACCCTCAAGAGAATAAAATTATGTGGTAAACTATATACTGGAAACTACAATCCATACGTACCTTCTAAGTGATATACCGGTAGTTCTCAACTTACAACCATTCATATAGCAATCATTCAAAGTTACAATAGCAGTGGAAAAAATGACAACCTGTACTCACACTTAAAACCATCTTAGTGTCCCCATGGTCACATGATGAACATTCAGGTGCTAGGCAATTGGCATATATTTACAATGGTTGCAGCATCCTGGCCTCATGTGATCATTATTCGTGACATTCCTAGCCAGCTTCCAACAAGGAAAGTCATTGGAGGAAGCTGGATTTGCTTAATAACCATATGATTCACTTAACTGTAATGATTTGCTTAACAAACATGACCAAAAAGGTTGTAAAATTGGGCCCAAATCACTTAACAACTGATCTGCTTAACAATAAAAATTCTGATCCCAATTGTGATCGTAAGTCATGGACTACTTGTATTGGAGTAAGAGAATGTCTATAACTTTTGATTACCAGATGCTGCACAAAATGACATGGAAAGTGATCACCAAGGCATGCTTTTGGCAGGTCAAGGTTAGAGTTCTCAGATGTGGTGTTTGATATGTTTTTATACTACTGCAGAATTGTTGCTAAAATCATTACTTAAGCCTTTAATAATTGGTAGCCTGATCCTATGCTTTGATTCACACAAAGGTAAAGTTTGAGTTTTTTCTGATTAAAGGAATTTATTAAAGGAATAATTTTCTTCTGAATAATTCTTCCATAACTTATAACCAGTCACTTAGCAATCATTTGCAATGACCAGTTGATTCAATCATTCAAAATTAAAATGGTCCCCCTACTTCAAAAGCTATTTATGACCCAGATTCAAAGTTGCGATGTCCAGAGCTCCCATGGTCGCATTGCTGCATTTTGGGTGTTTGACAGCTGGCCTTTTGCAGTATCCCACGATCACATGTCCACGATTTACAATGTTTTTGCTGGAATTTGGCATTTACTTTGATTTTCAAAAATTGTCCCATTGCAAACAATGGGTTCATTTAATGACTGAGGCTTTCACCTCACTACTGTCGTGTTCACTTTACAACACCTCATTCACTTAATGATTGCCACAAGAAAAGTCATAAAATTGGGTCTGGTCATTGAATGGTCTGCTTTACAACTTTCACAACACCCAAAATTGTGGACTCAATTGGGGTCATAAGTTGAGGACTAGCTGACTAGGTGACAATGAGGCCTAATAAGTTTGGCAGTTATAATTAGATAGAAAGTCGAGCTACACACCACAGTCCCGAGGGTTGGGGACTCCTGCGGTAGGTGATTCGGTTCCACCACAAAAGCGCGTAGGACAAAATCGCGCTCGACAAAAGCGCGCTGTGATGACGTCACAGCGCGACGAAAAAGATCGAAAAAATGTAAAAATAAAGCTAAAACCTTCCCCTAACCCCCCCAAACCTAACCCTAAACCTAACCCTAAACCTAACTCTTAACCTAACCCTAAACCTAACCCTAAACCTAACCGTTAAAGTAACGAAAAACGTAACGCTAACCCTTATCCTAACCCTAACGCTAACGCTAACGCTCTAAAGCTAACCCTAACCCTTAACCTAACCCTAACCCTAACCCTAACCCTAACCCTTACCTTTATGTGAATCGGCTTGCTTTAATTTAATTTTTATTAATTTTTATTTGAATTTTTCGATCTTTTTCGTCGCGCTGTGATGACGTCAAAGGCGCGATTTTGTCGATCGCGCTTTTGCCGTCCGCGCTTTTGACGGGTCACGGGTGATTCCTGTCCACAAGGTAAGTAAGAGTAGTTCAGATTCAGGTTCTACTTGTCCCATGGTTGTGTCTTCTCTGGAATACATAACCAATGGTAAAGAGTTTGGCAGTTTCATTGTTGGTTTGCTATGACTTATTAAATTGTGACTTTTTTTGAAAAATGTTTGGATTGTTAATTCCTTTGAAACTATTTTTAACAGATCAAATTTCCGAGGCTTCATTCAGTGATATATAATTGTGGTAGTGATTTCTAATGTTATTAATACAAAATTTAACAAATTAAAAGTTAAAAATGGCAACTATCAAAAGTATTATGGAAATTGCTTCTTCCTGGCGGTGTTCACAAGTGATCTAATTAATATATATTGTATCAATGGAAATGGAAGTTTCAACTTAATTAGCTCTGATGTAATTTACCTAATTTCCTGTTTGATTTCAGTTTTCAGCTAAGTCATGATCATAATTTCTTTTTTGTTTTGTTGTATATGTTATTCACATTGAAAATATATAATGAAGCATTATATAATCAGTTAAATTATCTTTCCTAGTCCAGATGTAAGATCATTTCTTCAGATGGACAATCCAAAGCACCAATATGATCCATCTGAAGATGAGGATGAAAGAAACAGTCAAAAGGTAACTAATTTTTGGCACTCTTGTGTTTAAATTACAGAAGTTACTTTATTTCCGCAACCCTATTGGCCTTTTCCAATGTCTTTCTTAATGTATACTTCACTAGAATATAAAGCATTGCCTACCTCTTTTCTCAAATATAGTAGCCTCACAATGTTGTTATTTCACATTATTCAAGGTTTGGAGATCTTTAATCTGTATTCCTAAACTATTTTTAATATATACACAATCACTCTTCCTCTATTCCAGTGAAGATGCCAATCTTTATGTCAGTAAGCATAGGTTTTGGAATATTTGCACTTTCATCAGTGAAATTACATGAACATCTACAATACTTTGTAATAAAAGAAACTATGTAAGAACAGCCACTACTCCTATAGTATTTCTGGCAATTAAACAGCATTAACTAATACTAATCACTACCATCAACTAGTTGACATAAAGTTCATGTCAACACTACTGCCTACTTCATGCTGCATTGCTCAAGCAAGCTGCGTTGAGTGTTGACTTAGCCATGGTCAGAGACTTCTGCAGTCTAATGATCATTAAAACTTTGCATTCAACCTGTAAGATACAACATGTCTCTAGGAAACGAGCCCAAATCCATCTCAGCTTTAATCCACATCTGATTTTGAACATAATTAAAGTGTCTTGCCACATTTGATCTTTTTCATGTTTATATATCATTCACAGATTTATACTGTTGTCCTATTAGAAGATTTAATATGTCAGACATGTTCTGTGGTTACCCTGCTAACAATCAGATAATTGTAATCTGATGAGTTGGTAGAGGAATGTTAATTTTCTTTGGTAGTGTGATTTTGTCATGTCATAAATGGAGTTTTTACTTGTAGACAATACTGATTCTACTTATAATATGTGTTCTGTAAATTAGTTGCTGTAGTTTTACATTAGTAAGTATACTTGCATAAGCAGTTTGTTCTCAACATTTATTTGTTATTCATTTGAGGTGAACAATAGTTTATTAAATAATAAATATAATACACCATATTGACATAACATATTCATCCATTATTCAAATAAATTCATTTATTCCAACAGTAGAATGTTATAATTGCACAAAACATAGAAAAAATCTTTTCATACTCACCAAATGCAATTGTCATTTTACAAATTGAAGTTGTTCATAGTAACTTAGGCATGTTAGGTAACAGCTATATTTTTCAAGTTTACCCCTAACTCTAATATGTCACCTGGTCTCTACCACATCTGTTCACCAAGCAGAAGAGTTTCTGTTTTCCTTCTGGAAAACCCAAAATTTTAATAAAGCCCATCTTCTCTCTGTATAGAACTGTTTCCACTGGCATTTTAGTTCAGCAGGTTTTATGGTGTTCAGGGACTGGATTAGGGAGTAGGGTGAAAAGTGTATAGACAGTCAGCCTCTGACCCAAGCATTTGTTCTATCATTCTATGGTAAGATTGACAGCCTATGGGTCATATTCATCCTTGCCATTTTTTCCCCACCTCAAAAGTCCTGGAGAAGTCTACTGATAAAATTTGATAGCAAAATGGCAAAAATTAATCTGTAAAATAAATTTCTTAAATATCTAGCAAAATTAATTCTATCAGTTGTACCTTTAAAATCTTTTTAAAAGTCTGGAAAGTTTGATCCCAACAAAAGCTGTAGATATAGTAAGAACATGTCTAAAAGGATACACAGAGTTCAGTGCAGTCCCTTCCAAATATTTTCAGAGTTTAGTTTTTAATCACTAAGTTTCCTTTTTCAATCTCAAAACTGTTTATGAAAACAAGGTGGATTTTCTTTTGAACAGCACACAGAAATATGTGGGGAACGTAGACTTTGCTCCTAAACATAGAAAACTGCCTAAGAAACACTTTTTTTAAAAAAGCAATTTATACTCACTGGTGTTAGGAATGTCTCTGTAGTGATAGGGATTACAGTAATTAACCTTTGTCCTTTTAAGCATAAAGTTACAAGAAAGACTTCTTTCCCAAAAATACTTAATTTGAGTATACTACAATGCAATCTGAAATATTATGATTAGGCTTTTTTCTAACAAATGAATTATCTATAAACTTGATTTGAGTTTAATTTATATTTTTTATTTTTAAACAGCTAAATTCTACCTCACAGAACATCAACTTGGGGCCATCTGGAAATCCTCAGTAGGTTTTAGTTAAATATAAATTAGCCTTTGCAGTTACTTTTTTAAAGGGGGTCTGGGAGTAAAGAGCACCCTTCATGTAATATCAATTAGGAGCAAGCTTAGGAAGAAATAGTTGTAATTTGGAACTAAGAGAATATTGTCTTGCAAGTTATTAAGTACAAATAAAAAAGGGAAAAGGATGAATTTGTAGAAAGTCAATAAAAGAAACAGTTATGTGGAAGATAATGAGAATGCACATGCATAACATAGGAAATACTATGTAGAATAATTTGTGCTCTAGAAGACTGAAATACCGCAGATATGTGATTCTTAAATTTGAACTGTGATGGAGAGCACAGTGAACACTGAAAGAATAGTTATTAGGAGGAGGGGAAGAAATCTGGGAAGATAGGAAGAAAATGTGGTATGACTACCATTCAGCTACTAAATAGCTACCTTTTATCATTTTGATTACCTGTTTTTCTTTATCCTGAAACCACTCCAGTGCTAAACCAACAGACTTTGACTTTCTGAAAGTTATTGGGAAGGGCAGCTTTGGCAAGGTAGGTTCCTATTATTGTTATATACTCTTTGCTAATACCACTTCATTTTTTTTATTCTATTGGTGGGATATATCTTTTTGTTGATGATATGAAAAGAAAACCTATAACTGCATGCCTTAGATACCAAAGACTCCAGTTTCAATTCCTGGAATCTCAAGGGTGATTTTTAAAAATTAGAAGTAATCTAACATCACTGCATTATCTCTATAAAGTTGCTACTTGTAAGAACTGGGGAAAATTTTACTTGAATTCTTCAACAGGGTGGAACAGACTTTCTATGAAAATTCTTCTTTAGGTTCTTCTTGCAAAACGAAAATGGGATGGAAAGTTCTATGCTGTTAAAGTGCTGCAGAAGAAAATTGTCCTAAACAGGAAAGAGGTAAAAGGGAAGAGATTTTGTTTTTCCTTCCAATTACAAAATTATTCCTACTTACTTATTGACCCTTCATTTCCTCATAGCAAAAACATATCATGGCTGAACGCAACGTGCTCTTGAAAAATGTGAAACATCCATTCTTAGTTGGACTGCATTATTCATTCCAAACCACAGAGAAGCTGTACTTTGTTCTGGATTTTGTTAATGGAGGAGAGGTAGGAATACTTTTCAGTCTATATAGTAGTCAAATGTCATCAGTTTTGGCTTGCAGTTTAAGAGAAATTGCAGTAACTAATTGTAGTGGCTCAACATAAATTGATTCCCACATTGCAAATATATATTCATTTGCTGCTATGCTGCTTTATTGCATTATTTATGTTTATATGTAATATTTAGTGTAAAAATTATTATATTCATGATTTATATTAACCAAAAGTTAGTGAAACATGGGTAGCATTCACAAATAATGTGAAGCCAAAATCTTCAAAATCATGGTTGCTGATTGTGGTTATGTATAAACTAGACCAGTGTAGTAGTTTATTTAGCAATTGCAGCTGTAGCTTGCCAAGGCTACAGATGTGAAAAAGTAAGGAAATGATTAAAGGAAGGATGTGAATAATTATGCACAATGCTTTTTCACTGTTTTGATAGCTGTTGATAGACAACTGCAGAATATGTTAATCTTATTACTAAGAATAACACTGTTTTCTCTTAACTTGCTCCATGCATATTTACAGCTCTTCTTTCACTTACAAAAAGAACGCACCTTTCCTGAACACAGAGCC
Source organism: Thamnophis sirtalis (assembly GCF_051295495.1). Classification (NCBI taxonomy): domain Eukaryota; kingdom Metazoa; phylum Chordata; class Lepidosauria; order Squamata; family Natricidae; genus Thamnophis; species Thamnophis sirtalis. The sequence continues at coordinate 135,250,048 of NW_028261382.1, read as the reverse complement.
AAATTTTATGCTGCTGAAATAGCCAGTGCACTGGGCTATTTGCACTCCTTAAAAATTGTATACAGGTAATGACTCAGACTAAAAGGGAAAATGAAATAAATGCAGTCATTTTCTATTAATATATATTTAGTTTTTCATTTTATAATTTGTTGGTTTATTTCTTATTAATAGTTACACAAAGGCATGATTCTTGCTAGACATTTTACTTACAGTGAATTTCCTTCTTTCTCATTTATGCCCAGGGATCTGAAGCCAGAAAATATTCTTCTAGATTCATTGGTAGGCTGTAAATATTTCTTTCTATTATCCAATAAATTTTAAATAATACAATCGCTAAAATTCTTCATTGTTTGACAGTAGATTTTCAATTTTCAATGCAGGGGCATGTTGTCTTAACAGATTTTGGACTCTGTAAAGAAGGAATTGCTACTTCAGATACAACTGCAACATTTTGTGGAACTCCAGAGGTGAGTTAATTTACTTGTGCACTCTCTCTCTGCTCTCTTTCTCAAAATACAGTACATTTGGAACTTTCATTGGTAGAACTAACAAATAGTATCTTAGATATATATAACATATTAATAAAATAGATGTAACAACTATTAGCGAAGTCTTGATGACCAAGGGGATGCTAGATTAGCTCCCTAAGAAAGTTATGGAAGATAGTAACCAAATTAGCTAATAGTTGCACAGAATGTATTGTAGCAGTATTATCTAATTATCAATATCATAAGAAAGTTCCCAACATAATTTCCCCTTAGATTTGTATGGCACTCCATCATGCCTTGATTCAAATAAGTGGATCATTTCACCCAAGCTTTGGGCTACAAGTGGGTAGCAGGCTCATTGCAAGCTTTAGAAATTTTGGTTTTACATTTATTTACTTATTTAAAATATTTGTATGACTGCCCATCTGAAAAAACAACTCTGAGAGACTAACAGCAGTAATAAAACTTCAAACCATAACATAATAAAAGCAAAATAAGCTTCAAGACATCTATTGTGTTTTATGATTACATACATACATATATGAAATCGATGTTGATCTCTGTTAAATAGTTGAGAGTGGAAAGCCATAGATATGCTTAGCATCATTCATACCAAAAGAATTTGTACCTCTTAGTGATTGGTTGGAGCTATTTTTCCCTTACAGTACCTGGCTCCAGAGGTAATCCGAAAGCAACCCTATGATAACACTGTAGACTGGTGGTGTCTTGGAGCTGTTTTGTATGAAATGCTGTATGGTCTGGTAGGTAATTCATTTTTTCAAACTGCATACCTGAATCACTTATTCTGATCTAGTAGAATTAAGTTCAAAATGAACTTAACTTTAATTATACAATACAATACAATAGCAGAGTTAGAAGGGACCTTGGAGGTCTTCTAGTCCAACCCTGTGCCTAGGCAGGAAACCCTATACCATTTCAGACAAATGGCTATCCAACATCTTCTTAAAGACTTCCAGTGTTGGGGCATTCACAATTTCTGGAGGCAAGCTGTTCCACTGATTAATTGTTCTAACTGTCAGGAAATTTCTCCTCAGTTCTAAGTTGCTTCTCTCCTTGATTAGTTTCCATCCATTGCTTCTTGTTCTACCCTCAGTTGCCTTGGAAAATAGTTTGACTCCCTCTTCTTTGTGGCAACCCCTAAGATATTGGAACACTGCTATCATGTCTCCCCTAGTCCTTCTTTCTATTAAACTAGACATACCCAGTTCTTCATATGTTTAATCTCCAGTCCCCTAATCATCTTTGTTGCTCTTCTCTGCACTCTTTTTAGAGTCTCCACATCTTTTCTACATCGTGGTAGAAAAGGCTGAATGCAGTATTCCAAGTGTGGCCTTATCAAGGCATTATAAAGTGGTATTAACACTTCACGTGATCTTGATTCTATCCCTCTGTTTATGCAGCCTAGAACTGTGTTGGCTTTTTTGGCAGCTGCTGCACACTGCTGGCTCATATTTAAATGGTTGTCCACTAGGATTCCAAGATCCCTCTCACAGTTGCTACAATTGAGCAAGGTACCATCTATACTGTACCTTTGCATTTCATTTTTCTTGCCTAAATGTAGAACCTTACTCTTTTCACCATTGAATTTCATTTTATTAGATAGTGCCCAATGTTCAAGTTTGTCAAGATCCTTCTGTATCTTAAGCCTGTCTTCTGGAGTGTTGGCTATTCCTGCCAGCTTGGTGTCATCTGCAAATTTGATGAGTTCCCTATTTATTCCCTCATCCAAATCATTGATGAAGACGTTGAAGAGTACTGGGCCCAAAACAGAGCCTTGGGGTACTCCACTGCATACTTCCCTCCATGAAGATGCAGTTCCATTGAGGACTACACATTGAGTGCGGTTCGACAGCCAGTTACGAATCCATCTGGTGGTGATGCTGTCTAACCAACATTCTTCTACTTTATCTAGTAGTAGGTTATAGTCTACCTTATCAAATGCCTTACTGAAGTCCAAGTAAACTATATCAACGGCATTCCTCTGGTTCACTAATTTTGTCACATTATCAAAGAATGCAATAAGATTAGTCTGGCATGATCTGTTTTTGACAAACTTGTTGGCTTTTGGCTATTACTTTGTTTGCTTCCAGTTGTTTGCTAATTCGTTGCTTGATTATCTTTTCCAGAATCTTTCCTGGTATTGAGGTCAGGCTGATAGGTCTGTAGTTTCCTGGATCTGTTTTTTCCCCTTTTTTGAAGATGGGAACCACATCAGCTCTTTTCCAGTCCTCTGGTAGTTCCCCGGTACTCCAGGATTTCTGAAAGATATAGTTCAGTGGTTCTGAGATCTCGTCTGCCAGTTCCTTCAGAACCCTGGGGTGTAATCCATTTGGTCCTGGTGATTTGAACTCGTCTAGGGTAGACAGGTGCTCACTTACATTTTCTTCCCTATTTCAACTTGTGTTCCTAATCTGATTTTTCAATCTGAGCCTTCTCGGTGGTAGCCCCGACCCAATGGAACGATCTCCCCGTGGAGATTCGTACCCTCACCACCCTCCAGACCTTCCGCACAGCCCTTAGAATCTGGCTATCCCGTCAGGCCTGGGGCTAAAGATTGTAACCCGCCCGAATGGTATGAATGTTGCGTTTTAATCATGTATTGTCTTATATGTAAAAGTTTGTCTTTCCCCCCCCCCCTTGGATTGTGAGCCACCCTGAGTCCCCCCAGGGAAAAGGGCGGCATACAAATAAACAATTACAATTACAATTTTTGTGGTGCTGTTTTTGATAGGTTGGACTGTTTTATCCCTTTATGTAAAGACAGATGCAAAACATGAGTTAAATAGTTCTGCTTTCTCCCTGTTGCTTGTCACCTTCTTGCCACTTTCTCCCAGCAATGGATCAATTGTTTCCTTAACCTTTTTCTTGTTTTTAACATGTTGGAAGAAGCTTTTTTTTGTTATTTTTTACTTTTGTGGCAAGCCTTTCTTCATTGTGAGCCTTAGCTTTCCTCACTTCATCTTTACATGCACGGGCTATTTGCTGATATTCTGCCTTGGTTATGTCCTCCCCTTTCCACTTTTTATACTTACCTTTTTTATCTTTCAATTTTCTCAGAGAGTTCTTTATGAAGCCATGCTGGTTTCTTTTGGGAGCTGTTATTTTTCTTCTTCATTGGTATTGTTCTAGACTGGGCTTTTGTAATCTCATTTTTCAAAAATTCCCAAGCTTCTTGAGTTGTTTTTCCCTTGAGGATTCTCATGCATGGAATTTTTCCCAAGCTCTCTCTAATTTTATTGAAATTAGCTCTCTTAAAGTCCAAGACTCTAGTTTCACTTTGTTCTACTACTTGTGTTTGCATAATATTGAATTCCAATTAACTTTTAATTTTTGAAATAAAAATATTAAAAACATAGTAACAATGCATATATGTGAATAGGCTACTTTATTCCCAGCCAAGTCTTGTGCTTTAGTCATTTGCTTCTGATGTTCTCTCAATTTCCTGGCTGTAGTGGAACAGATTATGTCACCAAGCATGAAAGAATAAACAACTGAAATAGCAATGATAGAATTTGCTCCTAAAGTGAATGGAATCATTTAGAAAAAGCTGAGAGTATCTAGGACATTTCTAACATCTTTTCACTTATCCTTTCATTCATCATTGATAATAGAATAGCAGAGATCCTTTTTGGTTTCTGCAGTAATGATATTAAAATGTACATTTTTTGGTCTTTAGGGAAAAGAATTCGAAAGTTTTTTCCTATCACCAGACTTTGCTTCCTGTCTCAGTTATAAAATATTTTTCTTATATCAAAAAGCATATACAATAATTTTGAGTGAGAATATTATTCATCTTTTCACAATCTATTTTTGTTGAAATATATTGGACAAAAAATGCAACAGGATTTTGATCTGAGATAATGTGCCAGAAAAATGACAGCTATTGCCAATTAGAACGAAGTTATTTTCTTCCTATGGTCCAGAGAATCAATATTTCTTACCAGTCCTTGGTGGTTTTTCTATTTCAGATCACTCTGAATGGGGTTGCTTTCTTTAAAACCCAATTACCCGAGAATATATTTCACTGTGGTAAATCTTATACAGTGGACCTATTTTTACACCATAATATCCATCAACAATATTTAGTTTCATAAATTTTTAGATTATGTTATCTTCAAGGTCTGGTATCAAATTTGAAACTATAATAGCTTCTAAATCAGTTAAATAAATTAAGTATTTAATTTAAATGATCCCTTGTTTATTTAATCCTAGGTATTAAGACGCTCTTGTGGCAGTTTAGAAACTGTTCTGTTGCATGAGTACCAAGCAAATTATAAAATGATGGTTCAAGTCCTAAAACAAATTATCTTTCATATCTTTATGATATGCACTTATTTAACAGTATGTTGCTCTTCTCAATGGTTTTCTTTGAACTTTAAGGGTGAACATTCTAAAGCATGGGTGATTGTTGCAATATCTCTCTCTCCTTACATTTCTTGAACAAGTATACTTAGCTTTGTTCTGTTATTTTTCCCTACAATCTGTCTAGCCGCCCTTTTACTGCCGTGATGTTGCTGAGATGTATGAAAACATTCTTCATAAACCTCTCCATTTAAGGCCAGGTGTCAGTCTTACAGCTTGGTCTATTCTGGAAGAACTCTTGGAGAAGGAAAGACAGAACAGACTAGGATCTAAAGAAGACTTTGTATGTAAAATACCTGATTTTAAATCAAGTAGTAAAGAAAAAACATTTTTAAAAATTGATTTGTTACTATGTGAAATGCAAATATTTGTTCCTTTTTATAAATATTATAGGTGATCTGAAAAATTTAAATAATCAAATTTGGGTACTGCATTTCATTCCAGCATACAGAATATATTTATTTATTAAATGTATTTGCCATCCATCTCACTACAATGTGACTCTGAAGATTAACCCAATTTTTATTGCTTTGGATGGGATTTAAGCATAATTAATTTTCTTTGAATCAAGAGTTAAACAACATGAGGTGTTGCCAGATAAAAATGTTTATGTGGGTTTTTAACAATTAAACAATTTATAGAATGTTGCCCATCTTCATTATAATTGTGTTTCCTATAGATACAGAGCTTTTATGGTACTGAATTTCATATAGTGTACATACTCAGTACTTCCTTTATGCACACAGTCTGATCCTCTCACTTAAAGATAAATTAACCATTGTTTAACATCCTGGGAACCATGACCAACCAGGAAGGGCATGGAACTGGTGGAAGCACTGACATTCTTCAGAATACTGCCCGTTTAAAATTCACAAACTTAGACTCCTGCCTTCTTCAAGCCAAGCAGTATCTCTCCCTTTCTCAAGAAGTAACTATAACCTCCCCATACTCATAGTGCAATGGAAGCCATGGGCTCCTGATAACCATACAAACAACACCTATGATATGCAAACTGAAGTTACCTGACAATAAAAACCTAGGCAACCTCCCCACCAGACCATCAGACATGAGATCCAAGAGCTTTGGGCATTCTCTGGTGGGCAGCAGTGGGGTTAGCAGCAGCTCTAGCTTTGTCCTTCTGTCCTGATATTCATGCACATATAATCATTCACCTCTATTTACTGGTGGTGGAGTACTTCTGATTACTATAAGGGTCTAATAATAACTCATCACTACACTCTCTTCCCTTGAAGTTTGTTTTATCAGAAACCTGACATTTAGCTTTATGTTTCATTTTTTAAAACACTTAAGTATATACTTGTTTAAACAGTCAGCGACTCTAAAAAAATATCTGGGCCATTTAATTTTTCTTCTGATTCTGCTTGCAAATTGCTTTTTTTTCTTCTTTTCTAAATTTATCTGTTATAAGAATAAACTATTTATAAAATTGAAATTATACAGTGAACAGAAAGTTACATGAGAAAGTATTAAAGCAAGTTATTGTAAGACAATTATGTCCATCATATCCTTCCTTTTTGTACTCTGGCATTGTTGATAATGAATAGCACATCAGGACAAATTAACATTTACAGAATATTAGAAGCACAGTTTATTTTAAGGATACATGATTCTGTCCCTATAACTTCAAAAATTAACACTGATGTGTTAATACACTGTTACCCAAATGTTTAATATCATACATAGGAAATTCAGCACAAGATCCATAATTTTTTGGAACCTGATTTTAATCAGAACAGGAATATTTGTTAACTTTTTGTGGATAACTCCAGTTTTCTGACACATTTAAGACAAATTATATATCTTATATTAACCTCCATTTTGTATTTCAGGTTGAAATTCAAAGGCATCCGTTCTTTGAATCTGTCAGTTGGAATGACCTCTTACAAAAAAAGATTCCGCCACCATTTAATCCTAATGTGGTAGGTCCAATTCCTATTCCTTATTCATTAAGTCATAGCTAGGATGAAGGAAAAAAAAATCAGGAAAGGAAGGGATGAGTAAAAACTGATATTATTTTGCATAATCTCAAGGAATTATTCCTTGATTGTTGCATAATCTCTAGAAACAAACAAGTGTCTATCTACGGCAGTATGTTGTGCATATTGGACTGTATCCAGATACAGCCATTTATTGATAGAATCAGAATGAATGAATTCCTTTCTCCACTGCCTTCAGAGGAAATAACTGGAAATCTCATTGTACAAGTGGAGGGTTCACTGCTTAACAAGATAGACTATAGCCGGGATGGCGAGCCTATGGCATGCATGCCACAGGGGACACACTGGCCAGCTGAGTTTTTTACAGCCATTTTTCACCCTCCCCAGGTTCCAGAGGCCTGGGAAGGGTGAAAACAGTCTCCCTGCCCCAGAGGCACTATGGAGGCTTCAGGAGCTTCCAGCTTCCGGAGCGCACAAAACCGCCTCTACGGGCAAACCGAAAGTTTAGGAATGGACTTCCAGTTTGCTCATAGGGCCAGCTTAAGCCCTTCGGAGCCTTCAGGGACCTTCCAGAGGCTTCACTGAAGACTCCAGAGGACGGAAAATGACCCAACAGGCAAACCGGAAGTCACTTCAGCTCCTGAAGCCTCCAGAGGGCCTCCGGGTGGGGGGGGAGGCTGTTTTTGCCCTCCCCAGGCTCCTATAAAGCCTCTGGAGCCTGGGGAGGGCAAAAAAAGCATGCAAAAAATGGGGGGGATCGCCTGCCATACGTGCATGCACGCTGGGGGTGTCGCATATTGCATTATGGATACAGCACACCCACGCACGACCCCCCTGTGCTCCCCCCGCTTATGGCACGCGAGCCAAAGGTTTGCAATCGCTGGACTATAGTATCTGTATATGCTAAACTATTTTGTTGAATTTTTTTTAAAAATCATTTTAAATTGATAATATATGGAAATATAGGCCTCTTCCTTGCAATATTTTACATAAGCTTTATTTTCTAGTTTGGTCCAGATGACATCAGGAATTTTGATGCAACATTTACGGAAGAGATGGTACCCTGCTCCATTTGCATTTCTTCTGATTATAATATTGTAAATGCTAGTGTACTGGAAGCAGATGATGCATTCATTGGATTTTCTTATGCACCACCTTCTGAAGACTTATTTCATTAAGCTGAAGATTGGAACATTGGAAACTATCTCTAGAGTGATGAAATTATATGATTATAAACAGTTTCTGAAATATATGCTACAAGTGCCTAATTTGATCTGCTGAAGAATGAACTTTTTCTGCTGTATTATGAGGATAATGGGCATTTTGCATTCCATTTTTAGACTGTTAAATATGCTGCACAAAAATATTTTTAAAAATGCATTTAAGTAAAAGTTCCTAACCTTGAAACTTTTTAAACAAAGATAATAGCTGTTTTTCATTCAGTTTACATTAACCTATCTATATCAACTATCTTTATGATCAGCATGCCCATTTAATGGGCTTTGTAATATATTGGATTTCTATGCTTGAAATACAGCTATGCAATTATTTTGGTAAACTTCTGTTTAAAAAATAAGCTTAACTACCATTGCTTACTGGCAATAATTATACTAGTTTACTAACTAGAAGATATAATGTATACAATATCACTTGGTTTAATGTAAACTTGTGCCACTGTAAATCATGATGGGCATATAAATGAAGTCATTTATCACTTCACTTAAGTATTTGATTCATTCCAGTTACCAAATACAGGAATGTATTTTCTAAGTTTAATAATGGTGGAGCAAATCATCATTTAGTATTTGTTGACAACACATCTCACAATGACCATTTCTCCTCTTCTTGTAGAAGAAGCTAAGGGTCTTTCTTAATGCAGCACTGCAGGCTACTGCTAGATCAGCAGGTCAGCGGTTCAAATCTCACCGGCTCAGGGTTGACTCAGCCTTCCATCCTTCTGAGGTGGGTAAAATGAGGACCCAGATTGTTGGGGGCAATATGCTGACTCTCTGTAAACCGCTTAGAGAGGCCTGAAAGGCCTATGAAGCGGTATATAAGTCTACTGCTATTGCTATTGCTATTTCTCCCCAAGAAATAAAAATGTAAGCATCACTGTACAGCCATTTGTAGAAGTGAATCTCCTTCCATGTTGAAAGCTAATATATTACAATTTGATTATATTAAAATATTATTTCCTTGTTATCTGTATTTTAATTTCAGTTTCTTTTTATTTGTCAAACACTTGTACAATTTGCTCCCAAATAATGTGCTAACTTGTTCATTTTTGGACATGCATGCACATTTATCCCAGTATAATTAGTGATTTGAGGATGAGGGAATTAGCTTCAAAACAGTGTCTGTGAAATTTGAATAGTGAATACTTTTTTCTTAGCTTTAACAGCCTCTGGTTGAATATAAATCAAATCTTTGCTTTACAAATATAAATAAGTTTTTCTTTGGTTTAGTTGTTCCATTCAAAGTAAAAAGACAAAGGTATTTGAGACAATCAATATAAATTGTAATATTATTACTGCTTATTTTTCACACTAATAAATGGAATTAATATTGACTAAGAAAATGCAAATAATCATATCTTAAAAATACAAATTAAATATATATTTAAGATAATAAAAAGGATGTGTTATTTCAGGAAATCTGATTTGAATAATGCTAAAAAAAGGTAACCTGTGAAGATGTTTAACAAGATGTATATACTCTCTATTATTACACTGATTAATAATTTGACTGTAGCAAACAAAATACGACCACAATTGAACTCAAAATTTCTGCTGTTAAGTGAGAAATGTGTTAAGTGAGTTTTGCCTCATTTTATGACCTTTCTTGCCAGTTATTAAGTGAGTCACTGCAGTCATTAAGTTATTAACACAGTTGTTAAGTGAATCTGGCTTTCCCCTTGACTTTGCTTGTCAGAAGGTTACAAAAGGTGATCATATGACCCTGAGACACTATGACCGTCATAAATATGAGTCAATTTGCCAAGTGTCTGAATTTTAATCATGTATCCACGGGCATACCGCAACAGTTGTAAGTGTGAAAAACAGTCATAAGTCACTTTTTTCAGTGCTGCTGTAACTTTGATTGGTCATTAAATTAACTGTTATAAGTTGAAGACTACCTGTGATGTATGGGATATGCAAACATAATCAAAATATCCAACCCAAAGCCCAATTTTATCTTCACCATAGTATTCTTAATTTTAATCCTAACTTAAGAGTCTAGTAAGATCATTTTAATCAGTTATGTTCCTCATACAAGATCCAGTTTTCTCACACAAACCACGTATCCAATGAAGTAGCTAGTCAGGTTCATGAAACTTTGGAGAATATAGATTATGTGGATCAATTCCAAATGTATTACTGGGCTGTTTTGGTAATTGCCTTGATCATCCAACTTGTACCATGTGAGTATAACTTTGTTGATCTTCCTGAATCATTACAATCTATGTAGCCATTTAGTAAAGTTGTGAGTTGGGTGCCATCAGTATGCTCACACCATCAATAATAGTATTCTGCTGAAAGGACATCTGTATTAGAGTTGGAGTATGATGCAGTATTCTTCAGTGATCCTATTCCATATTCCAGAATTGGCGTGAGAATGTGACTTCAGCAAACTTCTACCAAGTTATGGTGTCCCAAATGTATCAATTATGCCAATCTTGTTTAATTTCTATACTAATCTATTGAGTGATCTATTTAATTACCTATTAATCAGGGGCTTTGGGATTAGAGACTGCCTGTATGCTAAGGATGCCTAGCACTCCCCCCTACTTTGTAATTCACTACTTTTCTAAAATCTTGTATTAAAGGGGGGGGGTATATTGAACACATGATAATGCTTCAGAAACAATAGTTGTGAATAGATAAAAGGCCAGTTGAACTACCGTAACAAACTGGTAATTGTTAAACATTTTACTATGAGTGGGCTGTGTACTATAAGGAGTATTTGCTTTTTTCTCTAGGTTTGCTTATGTGGCATTAATGCAACAGTAGCTAATCAACGTCAATGAATGTCTCATGAATAAACTCAGTGTTTCTCAGCCTCAGCAACTTTAAGCTGTGTGGACTTCAACTCCCAGAATTCCCCAGCCGGTAAGCTGAAGTCCACACATCTAAGGTTGAGAAACCCTGAATTAAGTGATCTGAGGTAAATCTTATGGCTGAATTTGTCAAAGCTGAAAATCTTGTCGAGCAGAAGGTTGCTGTACAGCACTGTGAGACTGGCAATGGGATTACCAAGCACAGCAAGTTGGAAATCTGGTGTTGGGCTTTGATCCTCTTGAGGGAGAGAGGAAGATCTGCTGCTACCGAATGAAAGATGAATGAAGCCAGTGGCAGAGATACATGAAGGAGAAGAGGGAAGCGGAAAGAAGGCCCGAAGAGGAGAAACTGGCATAAACCTTTAAGAGAAGATACGGAAAGTTTATTAATTAAAGAGTTACAGTTTGAACAACATTGTCCCATAATCCATGGTCCAAGAGAGATGAGGGGAATGGGGGTGGGGTGGGGTGAGAGAGACAGAGTCATGCTATTCTCTAAAACACTTGAGGGTAGGACAAGAAGCAATGGGTGAAAAAGGGGGAAAAAATTAAGGTTGAAGAAAGAGTACAGCATTGAGAAAGCATCTACATTGTGATAATTAAAATTGCTAAAAATTGCTGAGCCCTTATTAATTCTAACATCTGAATAACTAATTGAAATTGGCGTTTGGGATAGAAAATGTATGTACTAAGGATGACAGACATGTTGTGAATTTATTCTCCTGTTCTGAAGCTTAATGTGGAAATAATACGTTTGTTCAAGCATCTGTAAATGATATTTCTGGGGAATAGGGGAAGTGTTGACCAAGTGTTTTGGATCCATTATTGGTTTATTATTTAAGAAAATGTCAACCAAGTATCTGAACTCAAAACCATTATCTAAGCTAAAGGACATTTTAAAGACAGATCATTAGATACAGTATGTATAAATATAATGCAATGCTTCATATTTGAAAGAGGAAGTGCTTTATAATCAGTTTTCATGAGAACATTGAATTCAAAACATACTCCATTTGAAATTAAAAACTTCCTAAGTAATGAAGGTGGTTTCATCACCATTATTATTTAGCTGTATTGAAAATATTATAGATGACATTTAGCTTTTCAGTACTCCAATTTTCTTGTGTTTTATTCTAATACAGTTTGCTAATTTCCTTTTTATTGTTCCTTTAACTATCCCACAATTATATATATTTTTATTCTTCAGAGCAACATACACTTGTAATCTTAAGGATTGGGTAGAAAAACAAGATTGGTGTAAATGAAGTTGGATCTACTGAAAATGAAAGAAGCTGCTTTAATTTACCTTGACAAGAGTGGTGGTCTTCAGAAATTTGTTAATGACTGCAAATTATATTGTAATGGTATTTACCTAAAATTATTATTAAGCAATCAGAATTATTCGTCTGAAAACAATAAATAGGAAATTTTACATTTATTCATTTCTGGCCTTGCAGAATCTAGCCAAGCTTGTGCTGTTTTCCGGTTTCTTATATTGGTAAACCCATCTGATATTACTGAGTTGGATGCTACTCTTGGAAATTATATTTTGCATCAACCTGTGAAGGGTACCCAGATTTTTCAATCAGTAAGGAATATTTTACATTTTGATCAAATATTCTATGAGTATTCTGAACCATAATTTTCTCATAAATTGAACTGAGTTTTGAATTACAGGTATGTTTTACTGCAGCTAAAACATTGTCATTAATTCAACAAATAGAGACTGAAGCTCAGGTGAGTTTTCACCATTATTTCAATCCTATTTTTTCTAAAATAGTGGCAATAATTTGTAATTTAATTACATCATGCTAGCATATGACAAAGATTTGTTATTGTTTTAATTACCTAGCTTTTTACTCTCATATTTATTTTTTCCTCTCTGGTGTAATGTTTTTTCTGAAATATAATTCTTAAGGCAAAATGCATTTATTGTAAATTTATTTATGGTAACATTAGAAAAAATAGAAAAAAATAGAGAATATATCCATATGCCTACAAACTTTCATTCACACTGACAGTTCTTGTTGTGTAATAACTTTTAACATTAATAGCAAAAGTAGCTTTCTATGTGTCATCATCATCAGTCACAGACATGTTCCCAGTCTATGATCAGTACTGAAACACTGTATGTAACTGGATATTTTGCCTGCAGTTTATTTGTTTATATCTCAGAAATAAAATTACCAAAAAAAGATGTGGAACTAAACTGATCTAAACTGATTTAAAACTGAAAGTTTTAAAGTTTATACAAATAACCTACATTTTAAAGAACCTTTATTTATATAATGTACCTGTCAACTAAAATAGTTAACTAGATGATATACTGTGGTGGATGACATGGGATTCATCTTGTATTACTGAAAAAAATTGTACTTGCATTAAAAAAGATTGGCATATAAAAATATACAGGATAGTTTGATTTTTAAGCTTGTGGGTGAACTGTATATTCAGTTAACCTTTGGAAGTAGAATGGTTTGATCAATTAATATTTTAAAACACACAGTTTTTCCTATTTGCAAATGACTTGTTAAATGTTTCTTGTGGATGTTATCTTTTTGTGTCTATGGATCTGATTAATTTTGGAGGAAGCAGACTTTATACTGTATAGTCTCATCTGCTCAGAATTCATGTCACTCTGCTGGACTTCTTGGGCATATCTAATTGACCATAGCCAGGAGTAATGCAGTGATTTTATTATTTTTCCCCATTTTGATGTTAATTTGGCCACATCCATGTTTTAATTAATTAGCCTTGGCAAGCCATACAACCTAAGCGTGTCACTTCATTCAAAAGCATTACTTACTGCTGCTTCCTTCCTGGAACTTATTTATATAATAATATTATTATAAAAAATTTAATAATGACAATATTTATATGTCTGTCCTATTTGTAATCAGCCCAATCATTTTTAATTCTCTTTTAGATGAATATAGTCCTGAAACTAACACATTTACCTTCCTTGCCGTGTTACGTTCTCAGTCTTTGCAAATTTCCATTTGATTATACTACTCAGAGGTTTTATGTGGCAGAGGGAATAGTGATTGCAATGAGTATCATAACGAAGTATACACAGGGAGCAAAATTTGTTTGTTCTGAAGAGAAATGTCAGTTTTCTGAAGGTATGCTAGTAAGCTTGAACTCAAATTCTTTCATTTTGAAGCCCAACTTTAAAGTCTATAACTTTGTTTTGGATACTACAGTACATTTGATTTCCCATGTGGATTCAGATGTTAGTCAAGATTATTTTCCTACAGAATATAATAGAAAGCAAGAGGAAGCAGAAAATAATTATTTTCTTCAATATTCATCCAAACACGATTCCCCTTATGTAGAACAGATTCCAAATAAGTTGAACTGTTACAAATTTTAACGTTCAGAATGATTTCTTATATCAAACAATCAGAACCAAGATGTTTTAAAAAACTAAATGCAATTTTGGAAAAATGTTTAAGTATGACATCAAAACATGCTTGTATTTCTACTGCATTGATCCACAGTGTAGAGTTCAATGAATAATTGTGTAGTTACAACTCTCCTCTGAAACAAACTTATTTTTGAAAGTTGAAAAAATGCTTTCTAATTTTGATTGGATTAAAGTTGGAGGAGTGCCTGTTGTCCAATTTACGCTGTCCTAATTTCTCATGGGGATCTATCACCTTTATGCTTATATAAAACAGGTATAGGTATATACACCTTTATAAATAATTTCTGAATGACTGGGAAGGGAGTGACAAGGAATGGGATAGTGTTGGCAATGAAAGTAATTGGGTATCTCAATTTGCATTTATTGTATATGCATTTATCCATATAGCAATAGCGATAGCATTTAGACTTATATACCACTTTACAGAGCTTTACAACCCTCTCTAAATGGTTTAGAGTCAGCATATTGCCCCCAACAATTTGGGTCCTCATTTTACCCACTTTGGAAGGATGGAAGGCTGAGTCAACCTTGAGCCTGGTGAGATTTGAACTGCCAAATTGCAGGCAGCTGGCAAACAGCAGAAGTAGCCTGCAATACTGTACTCTAACCACTGCTCCACCGTGTCTCAGTAAAGCTTTGGGCAAAGTAGGCAATAGCATTCAGGTGTTGTTGAACTACACTTCCCAGGATACTTCACTTTGGCCATGCTTTCTAGAGATGCTGGTAGTTATAGTTCAGCAATGCCCAGAATGTCACAGATTGATTCCTCTACCAATTTATTGAGCATATCATTTAGTATATGACTCACAATATAATTCATTATACTGGGTCAGGTGTATTCATAATTATCAGCAGTGAATTCCACATATAAAGTTAAAAAATGATAAAGTGCTTCCTGTTTCTATGAATTAACTTTGGTGGACATAAAATACAGATTGTGGCCAACCGAGGCAAGCATATAAAGATACTATAATAGGGAACTATCTGGCTAGGGTTATAAGGGATGTAAAAGGGATGTCACGTCAGTATGATATGGAAATATCTTGTTAAAGTGCATAGATTTTGAGCAGTTTTCTGCTAAAAAAACAATGAAAAATATTATCTGCTTCTGAATTTTTAGAAAACTGAATTCACTCTTGTATGATTCTAGGGTTTCAGTATATAAGAGTACATACTGCTGGAGCCACAGAATCTGCAACACTAAGAAATGATTTTGTATGCAACTTATGTATGTCACCTCTGAAAGAAGACAAGAAATATCGAGTACTTGGTGGTAAAAACTAAATAGTTCTGTTATTAATTCAATATGATACAATTTAAAGGGATCCATACCACTGGTAAATAAGTGGGGTGGCTACTGGACAACATAGAGAAATAGGAGAATACACAGATGTGAACTAGGTTTAGAAAAGTACATGAATGGCAAAGTGTGTGTACATCAGTAAAATAGATACAAGTGGATTTAAAAAAAATAAATCGATTAAACTTTTTTTGGGACCAATTCAACAAATAGATTTATCTGAAACAAAAATTGTGTATTTGCATGTTTTATATATATATATATATATTTCTTTTTAAGATAAACAAATGGTTGAAATGATTGATGCTAAAGCAGTTAGTGTGTTTCAGGGATTTTCTGGAAGTAAAACACATTCAAGATTTCAATCATTTACGGTGTTTCTAAGAGGTAAGACTTTGTTGGCTTTAAGCGTTTGTACTGTTTTTCACGGCAAAGCCTTCCCAAAATAGCCAGTAGAAGATACATATATACATAATGGGGACATTATATTTTCAAATATTTTACAAGCATATAAACACCCAAAGATTATCCTCTTTTTTTCTATCCATCTGTGTTATGCTCCTAAGACTTTCCGAACTCCTACTCTTCCCACCCAGTCAACTCCTTCCTTGGATAAACTGACACATCCCTATGAAATTCTACTGTTATGATGGAAAGACTTCAGCATCTCGGCATCATTCCCTTTTAGAAAAGACTTTTAGACTATCTTTACTGTTCACATTTGCTTAATAGGGTACAATTCACAAGTCAGAAATCTGAATTTAAATCCAGGAACTTCTTTTCAACATTTGGTTTCAGTATTTTCAACAATGTTATTTGCTAAATTCCTGGGAAAGATACTTCTCCCATCAATTATAATTACATACTTTAAAATTGTTATATGAATGAAAAGTGAGGCATAATTACATATTTTACTTTTGAAAATATTCAACAAGGATTTGATTAGAAGGGGGAAAGACATTCTACTTTTTAGTGTATTTGTCTTGGAAATAAAATATAAATGTTATGATGTGATTATTTTAAATTTATTTTTTGTATAAGACATTAATGAAGAAGTAATAAAAATAAAATCCAAGATTTCAATTAAATAAAGACAGCTGCTTTAATTCCTGCAGCAGTATCCTCTCCACCCTAGCTTGTATAAGCCCTCAAGTTTGAGTGGTAAATATTGAGGTATGAATCTCAATTACCCTGACTTAGAGTACTTTCTCATGGCTGTTATTGTGTATTGTTTCTGCTGTTGAATTGGCAGAAAAGTTAACGTTAATTGTACTGCCCTTCAAATGAATTTTATTGTGCTTTAGCAATGTATGCTAAAGCACAGTATGGTGTTCTGGTTGCAGAGTTCCTGCAGAAAAATCTCAGGACAGTAACTGATGTACTCTTGTGCTTTCTTTCTGATCCTGGTCACCAATTACTTTTTGTAACATGTAACAGAGCAGGGCTAGGAGACTAACAACATATAGACATTATGTTGGGGTGCAAGAGCAAATGTATAATTAGCTTCTGTAGAATACACCTGTACAGCAGATTTTTCTGGGAATGGGACTATCTGCTGGCAGACCAACACTGAATTTGTCAGTTGGAAAGGTATGAGGGTTGCATTAGTATTATAGAACAATGGAAGAAATCAGCTATGGAGATCAATTGTCCTAGGGCAAACATTAAAATCCAGTTGATAGGACTATTATATACAAGTTATAGGAATTCTGCAGCACAAGCCAAACTGAATGTAGAAGTCTATGCTTGGTGAGAAGCCAGGAGATTGACAGTCCTTTAAAAAAAAGTAGATGTTACCAGTATTACAATAATCATTAGCATTCCAAGGTATCAATATTCCTATTCAAAACAAATAAAAAGAATTATGAAAGCCACATGTCTAGTGTCGCATTACTCAAGCCAAAATGCAATATAGGTCAGTACCTAATGGCTAGATGGAAGGATGTGTGTTCAAGAAATGATCAAAAAGATCTCATTAGATTCCTGGCCTGAATTCATCATTGCCACCCTCATTAAGACACTATGGATTTTGTAATATTTGTATTATTATTCCTGAAATATATCTATCAGTATTCAACTAAGGGGGAACAATGTATGTGTATGTTGCTTTTTTGCACACTTTTTGTCTCAATTGCTGCTTTGATAGTTGTTTTCCTTTTTTCCTGTTGAATTCATATTTTAACTTTGGAAATAATATAAAAAATATTTTAAAAAGTGGTTCTTAAGATATCTACATTGTTGAAGGGATATGAATATGAGTCATAGAATTATTCTGCCCAATAGAAAATCCTCACCTGCCTATTTGTATTTTTCCCAGATGAATTATCCAATGAAATGAAAATGGGAAATCAATATAAAGTTATAGGAATTCCTATCTGTATGCAAAGCTGCTTACAAGCCACAATTTGTCTTGAAGCTAACAGTGTATATTCTTCTAATTCTACAGGTAGGACAAGAGGCTAGTGAAAATAGACAATAAATATATATTTGTTCCAATAGGCAACTGAAATGCATCTCTTTTTTTTCATCCCAATTTTCTTCTTCAGCAGTTCTCAAATGTGATCTAGGGACTTCTGAAGGTCCCTGGATCCCTTTCAGGGAGACAAATATATAAATATTTTAAAATTTCTCTTTTAATTTCTAATACAGTAAATGCTGATACATATAACCCACCTATTTGGGGTTTATAAACATTTTTAAGACTGGTACTAAAACTAAAATATTTAAGAATCACTGCTTTATTTAATATATTTGCTGTGAAAAAAATGTCTTTTAATTTTCAGCACATTCATTCTCTATAAGAGAGACAGGGAGAGTAATCCCTGGTGAGCTCAGGAGCCAAAAGTTCCTGAGAAAGAATAACAATGTGGAGAAAGCATGCAAAGCATGGCTGCTAGAATTCTTTTCATCTCTTTAGTAATAACTCTCTTCTGGGTCAGCTAAAAGTGACATTGATTTCATGGTACCTAATCCTTCCATCCTGGATCATGTAGGCAGCAGGAGGGAGGGGCTATGGAATGAGAACAGATGGCAACATTCTGAGACATTGCTCAACTGCCCTTCCAGTAGAGATGCCCTGGGATTTTTTACTCAGCAAACCCAGAGCGGAATGGGATAACTTGCCACAGCCAACTTGCTACAGCCAATTCACCGCGTTGCCAACTCGACGAGGGAGAACTCACCACCATGGAACAATTTAACAATTCAATTATTTAAAATAAATAAAAAAATATTTTAAATTTTGTCATTCACATTTCATTTTTTCTTCCACCTTTTACGTACTTTCTTTAATGATTCTATTGCACCATGTCTTTGATATTAGTGTAACTCTTGTCCCATGGTGAGTTGTGGTGAGTTGGCCATGGCAAATTGTAATAGACCACCCCCCCTTGAGTCTGATCTATTTTTAAGCTTGGGTTTTTCTTCTGTCAGGTTTTTCCCTAAACAAAATTTGACTCTATCCTGTTCAGTTTGCTTGTTGCAAAATTAATTTTAATTGGATTGGAAAGAATAAATAATGACTATATAACAATATTGATCTCTTCTTGTTTGTACTGGAAGAGATATTAACATGCATTTTAATTTCAGAATCATGTATCCCTATTCCTAATCTTCAAAAACAAAGAGACAATTATATCTAAATCTTTTTCTGCTCTAATTTTGTTAGCCTAGCTAATTAATATTCATTTTGTCTTCCCTGAAATTGAAATCTTGTAGGTCCACTCCTCTTTTCTTACTAGAATTCAAGAATTTTATTTCCCTTTTGAACTAAATTTTGGAACCTGGTATTCCTTTAGTGCCATTTCTTTTATATTGTTTCCTGATGTACATACAATGAATTGAACCCAGAGTTGTGTTCTACTTGTAGTAGTAGTTTCACTTATCTTACCTTTACCAACAATCAAATTTCATTCTTGGAGACTTTAAAGTATTTATCTTGCTTTTGTTTTATATCAGGGCCTTCTTGTATCAGTGAAAAATTTAAGTACCTGCTTTCTTTGACTTCAAATTCATGCTGGAAATTTACAGCACTTCTGGCTGATAGCTTTGCTTCAAAAATTCTACCATCTGGCATTTATAATATTCTGAAATTGTCCATAATGTTGAGCTTAGTACAGACTATTGATGGAGATGACAGAACAGCAGACTACTTAGATCTTTTGGTAATAACAAATGATTCTCTTATACTGGAGAGGTAATTATTCTTTTTCTTATGGAGATGTTATTATTAGCTTTCCCCAGTAGGAAAATTCTCTCTCTCTCACACACGCACATTTAATTTAGCAACCTGTTTTATTGTATCAATAATTGATGTTGTAATCTTAAATATGCATATAACCTCCTTTTCTGCATATATATTCAACTGAAATTCAATGCCATGTTGAATTATATATTTACATTTATTTATCTAAAATACTGCAATTTCATTAGTGAATTATCTATTTTCCCTAATCATCTAGAATTATGAATTATAGTATATGTCTTGTGCCTCGAGGCATTCGGCATTTTCCATCTGGTGAAGTTTTTCCAACTGTATCAAAAGATAAACATGGGACCGGAAGTGCTATTATTCAGGCCGGTAGTGCTTTAATGGCTAAAAATGGAATATGCTTCATTGGAGAGCTGACTTCATATAAGAAAGAGAAACTTGAACAATTACAAGCAGGTACAGCAATGAGCAAGTATTTGTAAGACCAAAGGTACTTTAAATATTTCTGCTAGATTGCCTTACAGCTTTGAAATCTCAGAGAAATTCTTTTAATCACTACATATTTCTATACCAGTCAATTTTAAGACCGTGCAATCAATATTTTTCTATTACAAAGTTGTATGTAAAATTTCTTAGGAATATAATGCTGTACGTTCATTCCACTAAATTCTGGTTGACAGTTGCAAGAATGCACATAAGTCTTCATAGAGCTAAGATTGCCTCCTTGCAGCACTCCTAAAAATAGGGCAATCTGATTTATACCAATTTTTCAATCTGAAATACTAGGACAGTGATGGCTAACCTTTTTGTTGTTGCGTGCTGAAAGCATGCATGCACCCACACCCACAATTCAATGCATGTGACCCCTAGTGCACCCTCCCGTGCATGCGCCCCACCCCCACATTTTGGGCCTGCAAGGCCTCCTGCACCAACCTGGAAGCCAAAATGAGGCATGAGGGTACTGCGCGAGCCCCCCAAATACAATGTAAGCGCTCTGTACATGCAAATCTCCTGCATGCACCCCACCCCCCACAAAGACGACAGAGACTGAAAGACCAGCTGGCCGTCGGGAGGCACATGCGCAATGTAGCTGGGCTGGGTCGCCAGCAGCTCTGCATGCCACCTGTGGCACACGTGCTATAAATTCACCATCACGGTACTAGGATGTATGTGTATTCTGGAAGCAATACTAGCAATGCCCCATATAAAACATGCAAAACATCTCATGATTTGGTGGTTTTTGTGAGATTTCAGACTTGAGACCATGTCTGGGTTTTCATGTTGGATTATGATAGCACTTAAAATTGCTACTGCATGTCTGGCTGACAAGATCTCCAGTGTATGAGGCAGAGTTCTTTCACATTATTTTTATTTTAAAATCAACAATTGACCTTGAGATTTCTTGCATGAAGGGTACATGCATATTGTTATTTTTGTATTGTGCTATATTCTAATTTGAGATTATTGCAAAATGAAATACATTGGTGTAAGAGAGAAATGTCCATTGCCTGATTCATAAATATACATATAAAACTACACTACAATAGTTCAAAAGGGAGCCTAAACTAACCATGTTTTCTCTAGATTCTGGCAGTTCCAGCAGTCCTGGGCTAAAATGATTTTCATTTGTAGAGATTGCTATTTTCACTACCAAAATAATCCCCTAAATATCTGTTGAATTATCTGAAACAGAATGGGAAATACCCGCTTTCTTTAATAGAAGCCCTCCATTCAATTCTGGTTTAATACATAGAATGATTTTTTCTATTCATCAAGAGACATGGATCCAATCCATGTAAACCTTTTGGGTGATACTTTTGAGAGACGAGCATTATAGAAATAACAATTCTAAAATTGGGAAATATGCAATTAATATCATATGATAAAGTAAGTTATATAAATCATCAAATTTTAAGTAGCATTTTTCTTGTTGCTGTTTTGATTAGTACTAGAGAGCAGGACAATTACTAAATTCATTCCAGGAAAGAAATATGGAGAAACCACTGATCAGCAAGTTATTTTTCCAATTCAAACAAGTTTCTGGTCATTTATTGATGTGGATTCATCTTCAAAAAAGCATATACAACTGGATAATACTGTAATTGGCCAGTTGGTGAGTCTATACTTAAAACAGTAATTGTACAATATTGATTAGGAACAGTAATACCTTTTAGAAAGGCACTATAGATAAAATGCCAAGTTAGCATGCATTTTCTTAAAGGTGTTAATTTTCCCGGTGAAGAAACATATTTTCATTATTCTATAACGCTGATATCACCCAAATACCATAAACAAATTAAATAAAAATCATGGTATAACAGCATAAATAATATTCAAGAAATTACTGCCATAGCAAATATAAGAGCATCAAGTAATATTCTGAATGTTCCTTTCTGAAAAACATTGAATCTTGCATTTTTAGAATCTTTATTTTTAAATATTTTTAAAATGTTAACATTTTATTCTAAATTATTTTTAAAATTAGGACTTAAGCTCGATTTCAGCTACTCTTATAGATGCATTTGGACTTTTGATATACTGCAATGAAGCATCATGTTGTCAGTCTCCATTTCCTGTTACAAATTTCATTTTTAAAAAATCTATTAATTCAGAAGAGATTTATTCTATCACCCAACAGTTCCAAACCCAAGATTATGAGGAAGTAAGTAGTTATTAGAAATTGTTAGAAAAAAGAAACAATCTTTTAATTAAAATATTTTATTAAAACATTAATTTTTAATTATTAAATATACATTAACTATATTAATGTTTTTTCATAAAAATAATTTATACTGTCATTTCAGTTTTTTGCTTTTTCAAAGAATTTGCATGTAGAATTATGTCCAGAATCAGAAAGATTAATTCATGGCTACTATCTAGCAAGTCGAAGAGTCAGAACACAGCTCATGAATGGACCTAATCTCTCAGCAATTTCACTAAAAATCTTGTAAGTTGTAAATTGACACCCTCTAATTAAATATTGCCCATTTTGGCTTTAAGTTGGACTAATAGATGAAATGGAGAGATGCACTAATTAGAAACTCTTGATCTCATTCAAACATGTATCCATAAATGTGATTCAGACTGCATAAAAATCTTTATGCTTTCTCTATCCAGATATTAGTCCAAACATCAAAGCACTGTTGCTTAGAACATACTGTTTTTTTCGGAGTATAAGACGCACCAAGGTTTTGAAAATGCCTTTTTTTTAAAAAAAAAAAAGTAGGTAAATAGAGGGATAGAGAGGGAGAGAAAGAAATACATGGGGTGGGTAGGGAGAGAGAGAGAGAGAGTAGTTAGATAAAAGGATAGAGAGAGAAATAGAGAGAAAAACAGTGAGGAAGAGAGAGAGAGAGAGAGTAGGTAGGTTGGTAAGTAGAGGGATAGAGAGACAGAAATAGAAAGAGATAAATATAGAGAAATACGGTAGGTACGTAGGGAGTGAATAGGTCGATAGATGTTTCCAGGTGTATTTATCCATGTGCTGGAGAAGGAAATCACTGACAATCTGCAGCACCTAAGACTTTGTTTCCGCTGGCACAGCACTTGATCAATGTAATTCTCATCAATCAGTTAAAGAGCTTTCCAAAAGGAAAAAAAGTTTTTGCACTCTGCAAGCCTCCTGAAAACGGCCCGTTTTTCACGAAAATTGGTCCATTTGTTATTTAAAAAAGGCATGAATAGCCTTTTTCACACACTTGCAGAGTGCTCCTTGGAGGTGTGGGGGGCCAAAAACAAACAAAAACGACCCATTTTTTGTGAAAAAGAATGTTGGTTTTACCTGAACGTGTCTTTTAGGTGATGTGGAGGGAGGGGGTCACGGCATGGTTTTATCACAGCCTGATTGGTCCGTTAGACTGAGAGAAAACTTCTTAGCCTTCAGCTATCCCATTGGCTCCCAGTTTCCTCGATGGCGAACAGTGTCCTTATCTGCGAACAAAACACAGAGACCCCAGGAGAGACCTCCCAGCCCTCCCCCGGACCCTAACTCAACTAGCTAGGGTGGGAATGTGACCCCTCCCTCCACATCACCTAAAAGACACGTCCAGGTAAGACCAACGTTCTTTTTCCAGTGATGTAGAGGGAGGGGTCACGGCAGGGACATACCTAAGCTACAGTCCCAGGGAGGGAAGAAGGACCCGGGGGAGGGGCGACTGCCACCTGTTGAAGGACCCTTCTACCGAAGGACCCCTCAGCCGAGGCATAAATGTCCAGCCGGTAGTGTCGTATAAACGGAGTCGGAGAGGCCCACATGGCCGCTCAGCAGATGTCTTCAAATGGGGCCTTGGTGGCCCAGGCCGCAGTCGAGGCGGTGCTGCGCGTAGAGTGGGCGGTGATACCTGCAGGGGAAGCCTGACCTGATGCTTCGTAGGCAGTCATGATGGCCTGTCTCAGCCACCTCCCTATGGTGGAGGAAGAAACCCTAGATCCCAGGGACCCCGGTCGAAAAGAGACAAACAAAGCCTCAGATCTGCGTATTGTTGCAGTCCTTCTTAAGTAAATCCGGAGAGCCCGGCGCACGTCCAGCCTATGCCAGAGCCGTTCGCACTCATGGGACAGATCCGGGCAAAAATTAGGCAGAATAACCTCCTGAGCCCTATGGAATGGGGTATTCATCTTCGGGAGGAATGTGGGATCTAGGTGGAGGACCACTCTGTCATGATGGAACTGACAGAGGTTGTCCCTAGAAAAGAGAGCACCCAACTTGGATAGCTGCCAGGAACACCACCTTAAGGATGAACCGTCCTGAGTGGCTCAAAGGGTTTCCCTGTCAATGCTCTGAGGACCAGAGGGAGATCCCAGGTGGGGAATCTATGGACCGGTGGCAGACAAAGATTTGAAGCCCCTTTAAGAAAGGGGCGCATGGGCAAGGATATGAGAACCCTCCCCATCCAAAATGTGGCTAAGGCTGCCACTTGTTGCGCAAAGTGTTCTGGGACAGACTGTTCTCAAAAACCTTTTGCAGGAATTCCAAGACAATGGAGATTGAGGCCCTGGAGGGATCAAGGTCGTGACTAGAACACCACCTCGCAAATGCCTTCCAAGTGGAGTTTTATATTCTGGTGGTGGAAGGGCGCCTAGATGCTTCGATGGTGGCAACGACCCCTTCGGACAGATTAACGCTCCTCAGGAGTCGCCGCTCAAGTGCCAGGCGGTCAAGTGTACCAGGACTACCTGACACAAGGCGATTTCCTCCTGAGGTATCCTCCAGGGCGGGGAGACCGACAGCTGGATTAGGTCCGCAAATCACGGTCTCCTGGGCCAGTAGGGGGCGAGTAGGATGACCTGGGCCTGCTCCCTGACTATCTTCCTGACCATCCTGGGAATGAGGGGAATGGGAGGAATGCATAAAGTAGGCGCGCCGGCCAGTGGCTCCTGAGAGCATCTGTGCCCTTCGCCTCTTGGGACCAGAACCAAGAACGGTAATCTAACGGACCAATCAGGCTGTGATAAAACCCTGCCGTGACCCCTTCCTCTACATCACCGGAAAATGGTGATTTTGCTCATTTCTGCCCTTCCCAGCCCCCCAGCAGCTCTCTGAAAGCCTCCATAAGGGTATGCACAGCCATTTTTGTGAAGGGAGCAGGTTAGGAGGCAAAAAATGCTGTATTCAGTGTAAAAGACACATCCAGATTTTCAGCCTTTTTTGAGGAAAAAAGGTGCATACTCTGAAAAATATGGTACATCAAAGGTGTGTCTAGTTTGTACAAGTGTGTTGTCCCATGCACTAATCAAAGGAAAATTTCCACTTTGATCCACATATTCAATGTCTTCTCAATAGCATTGTTAGTTGTTTATCCCTAGTAGCTGTTCAGATTCCGGGTTAAGTCCAAGCAAATGAGTCATTTTCACTGCAAAACGTTCTGCTAGTGATCAGTGTAGACCCCTGAATTTTTCCTATCCGTAGTTTTCTAATAGGATCAAGGTTACTATAAAAGGCCACAAGACAGACATATTAATCCTTTTATCAGTTTATTTGTTCAGCAATTGGTTGTGGGTATGGGTGAATGAAATAGAGGCTATACATGTATATTATGTTGGAATCATAAAAGCAAGATTTTCAATGAGAAAATTAGTAATCTGAAATGTACAATGGATTTAAAAGATTTATTTTTGTTTGTAGGATTTCACTGTCTAAAGCGCATGCTAAGCTGAGTCTAAGGACAAAAGTACTCGAACAAGATGTTTTAATTGCAGTGTTATTATTTGAATCATCTCTTACTTTAAAATATGGTAAAAAAAAATTAAGCTAAGCAATTGCTCATAAGTCCAAGTAAGATGACATAACATCCTTAACAGGGGACTTCACACACGTAGTTGAATACATAAGGGCGAAGATGCCGAATAGCATGCAATACTTCTCATGAGATTTCTGTTCTCTTTCCTCTTATCAATAGATGAAATAATGTTATTGAAAAATAATGGTAGGAAATATTTTACTATTTGCCTTCCTGTAGCATGTTTCAATTTTCAGAATTGATTCAACACAGCTTGTTATGTGTGGGGTTCTTTGGGGTGGGGCTGTTTGGAAAATTAAGTCTGTTCTGCTATTGCTGAACTATTAACAATCTTTCTGGTTCAACTTTATGAAACCTGTAATACTTCAGCATCTGAATAGCTATTGAGCTCCTATTCTTGAGGAAGAAAGTAAATAAATGTTTATATTATTCTTAAATATAGATTATATAAGTAATCACTTTCCAAATTAATGACATAGGAAATTGAGCAAATGCAAAAATTTGAATCATCAAGCATGAAGAAACCATTTATGCAGTGGTTATAATAAATTTCCATTTCCAAGTACTATGTAATCCATATTACAGCTTTTTAAATAAGGTTTCTTTAAGGCATGATATGGAACCTTTTTTTCTGATAAAAAACATTCCCTGAGGGATAATCCAAAACCAAGAGGGGATGTCACCACTGGTTTCCTCTCTTCCAAGCAACAGGTTGCAGATCAGATAACTTGGACCTTATTAGCAGTCTGAATTGATCTATTACATAGAGATATTAGGGTGTAGGTAATTTTAAAGATAAATGAAAAGGCATTTTACCAAAAGGTTTATTTTGCTATTATATTTCATATATACCTAGCAACTTTTCAAATAACAAATTTAAAATTTGCTTTTGCAAATTTATGCTCAAAAACAAATTCCTAGACAAACTTGTGATTTTAAAATTTTAATTAATTTAAAGATTAATTAATTTTCTTTACACAGGTGCTTCTGTATTTTGTGTGGCTCCTAATGCACTTTTTCCATTTGAAGTCAATTCTGAGAACTCCCTGAATCAAAGGGATATTTACTTGACGGAATGCTACCAACAATTGAAACAGTTCATTGCTACATATGGGCCTGTGACACATGTTTTCAGCAGTGAGATTTAACAATACACAATACTGAATCAAATTCTCAGGAAAATTAATTCATTCATCTAACCTACCATTGCCCTTACAAGCTATGTTATAGAATACATTAATGCTGTAATGACTCAATGCTGTAATGCAGGGGGGTCAAACTTGATTTCATTGAGGGCTGCATCAGGGTTGTGTTTGACCACAGGGGGCTAGGGTGGTCGTGGCCAGCTCAATATAACTCGTGTCAGGATCGTCTGTGGTGGCCCAAGCACTTTGCCAGAGAAAACAGGCTCTCCTCCTGCAACCTTCTGCCAGCATGCAGCCCTCCCGAAAAGTGATTTCAGGATGCAGGCCAGATCTAAGCACCCCACAGGGCAGATGCGGCCCCTGGGCCTTGAGTTTGACACCCCTGATATGTTTCAAATCTAATCTTTTTTTTAAAAAAGGTTGCATTTCAGCTAAAGCTAAAATTATATTCTTGCCGTACAGTAGTAGCTTTTTCCCTATATTCTTATTTTGAATGTTATAGCAAGCATAGGAAAATAGGTACATTTGTTTTAGTTGTCTCATCAAATTTTCTGTTACTGAAATTGTATTCAAATTCTTCATATAGGATTTTACTCTCACCCCCAGAAATCAGAATCACATTCTAAAATATAAAACAAGAAATGAAATTTAATGGAATTCAAAAATATACAGGCTGGTATCTCCCACATAGTATAAATAAATGACAGTTCATTAGTAAAGACTTCAATTTGATTCAGTGCTCACTAAGGCTTACAATAACATTAAAAACAAAGATATACATATACAAAAGTCAACCATGGTTGTGAGATTGAATTTTACAAAGATATAGGAAAACAGTCTATATAACCATGTTATCTATCATGGCAAGTCTGCTTTCCTCGCCCAATCTTCATGCAGAAACAAGAAAACAAGCTAACTGAAAAAAGTTATTTCCCAGAAATCTGAGAAAAAAATATGATGAAAAATATCCTTAGGAAAATGCTGAAGAGTTAATTGTCCTATATATGTTTTTAAT
Source organism: Thamnophis sirtalis (assembly GCF_051295495.1). Lineage (NCBI taxonomy): Eukaryota > Metazoa > Chordata > Lepidosauria > Squamata > Natricidae > Thamnophis > Thamnophis sirtalis. The sequence continues at coordinate 135,221,826 of NW_028261382.1, read as the reverse complement.
TTAGAATTACATCAACATCAAACTAAAGTATTTGTTTAAAATTAATTTCATATTGGAAAACGCTCACTCTTCCATTTGTCTTGTTATATCCTGCAAAGAAATAGGAAGATTAGTATATCACATTGAATAGCAGCATATAAAACAGCAGCAAATGTTATATTAAGATAATACATTAAGTAAAAATGGTTCATTAAAAGTTGTCATTTTTATTTTCAAATTAGATAAAACTATTTTCAAATTAGCAAACCTTTAGAATTTTCAGTAAAATAATAAATGACATTAAACTAAAATTAAAATAAAAAACATATTTAAGTTAAATTTTGTAATACAAATATTTTGAATACATAATTTTGATCATTTTGATGACCATCATTTAACATTCAAGAATAACTTTAGTCATCTAAATAGTTCATTCAATTTAACTTTTAATCAGATTTGCATTTTTTACAAAAATTCTTAAATTCATGTGGAATTTTCAATCATTTCAAATTGATAAGTAGTTTTTAAATATAGAATTCTCAAATTCTGAACAGCAGTTCAGGACTACTTGGAGAAATATGCCAATTAAATCACTTTGGAAAGACATTTTAATATACAGTATTTAAATATGCTAAGCAAATACTTTACATGGTATAATTAAAGCTTTACTGGCACCTCAGAATTGCAAATACACATCACACATTCAGATGGGTAAACGGCTAAAGGAAATCATCATTGTGCCGGTGATAAAATATTTATCCCATTAATAAAAACATGTATTAAAATATTTTCCATTTTAGTACCTATTTGCAAATATTTTTATTTATTTCAAAAGGAAAAAAATAAAAAACAAGCATTCATGTAACTTTAATCTTCTAGAAATATGTATTCAACTTTCCAAATGCATTTATTAATCCAAATCACAATTCTTACTCTCTTTATATAGTAAGAGCAATACTCACCATTTAATATGGGATCCTGTGGGGTTTACTGATTGCTCCAAAACAAAACAAAAAAGGAAAGAAATCAAACAGTTGGCAATATTTAAGTGCAATACCATTTTTATTAAATAAAATGGAAGCATTTAGGATTTTTAAAATTTTGCATTTATGAACAAAATATATTTATGAATAAAAGTATTTTATTCCTTATAATTGCTTGATATGCAAGTATGTAGGAGATCTCATTCTATACTATTCTTAAAAAATAAAAACAAAGCATAGCTAAAACACTGGATCTCATTGAATGTACTTTTAACCCCCCCACAACAGAATACATTAATAACATTACTCTCTAAATTTACTATTCCTATTGCCATTTCATAAGGGAATTAATCTGTACCCATGGTATCAACTACTATTACCATTGAAATAAAATAGATAATTGTACTTCCTATGCACATAAGCTTTGATACAACTGGACAGTATTATATTTTATTCATAAGTACAAAAAGTATAAAGGTTGGATAGTTACAAAGAGAAACCTAGAATGGTAAATGTGTAAAATATGTTTAAGATATCAGTATGATAAGAAAAGAAATAAAGGGACTAGTCAATGGACAGGAATATATGATTTGATGAAGCACCTACAGCTAGTGTCTCTGAAATAGTAATGAGCTGGCTGCACTGTACATGGAACTTACTACAACTGGGCAACAACACCTGAATGCCCCATGTCTTAAAACATCCAAAATGCCCAAAGAAATGCTGGCAAATGAAATATCTCAGTTGCAAAGATAATAAAATAACTTGCAGTATGTTGAAGTAGTTATAACATTCTGAAAAGGCCTTTATTCTATACAATGGACTGATTTGGGCTGTTGCTGTTCCAAAACTTATGGGAAAACTACAGGAAGAATTAATCCAGAGTCAAACTATTTTATTCATGCACTACTCTAATGAATGAATCTTCTTATAGTTTATTCTTGTTTAATAAGAAAGAAATTAAGATTAAGGATTACAATTTCCATGCTTTGCGACCAGCTATTTTAACTAATAAAACATATTCCCTATAGACTTGGTTCAGGCCGAGAGCTAAGTGCACCCCCCCAAAAAACCCCATTGAAGTCTCAATGAAACGGTATTCCTAGGCGGTTACAGAGTGAAGAGGGCAGAGGTCAGGGCTCAAAGATGACTCTCTAGCTAATCCCTGCACTGACAAAGAAGCAATTAATCATTAGAACAGGGACATCTTAGCTGATGTTACTGATTTATGAAGACATCAACTGCAATAATGATCACTACTTGCACAATTCATCATTATTCAGACAGCTTGGCAGAGTGGAAATAACTCAAAATAATCAATACTAGAAGTATATTTTCCCTACAGTTTCTTGAAAACCTTAATTAAAAGCCACCAAATTCTAGAAAATATACACAAATGGAACCAGGAATTAGAAATTTTATACACAACTAACAGACAGATGTATTAAAATACTTATTACACATACATATGCTTCAAAAATGAAATTTATTGCCTGCTCCAAGGGTTGTAAAACTTTAATGTATTTTATGTCCAACCAAAAAACCCTGGGTCCTATGTATTATAATGGGCACTTTGTTGAAAAGGACTTTTTATTCTTGTAGGCATTTTAATATGTTGATCATATATTATGAATTTTATGAAACACTGCTGTACTTTATAATACATCACACAATACTTCATGCACACCTTATTTTTTGTTTTGGGGAAATTGAAAGTAATATTGGAAATGTTTTGTTACATTTACAAAGATAAACTCTTGCCATTTTTCTGCCTGCAAATCAGCAAAAAGCATTATTGCCCAAATTTTTAAAAAAATTAGAAAGCTCAACATAAACACAACACATTAAACTTCAAGTAAGGGTAGTCCTCATTTAGTGATCACAATTAAGACTAACTTGGTCTTTAAGGAAAGCTGTCACTAAACAAAACAGTGATTGCTTATGATATTTCTACTTACTACTTTGTTTTACAGACCTGCAAAGGTTGTAAACATAAGGATGTGAGTTCCATTGTAACAAGTTACAATGGAACTATGAATGATCCCCATCTATATAGTATGATAGACAGATAAAAAGACTCTTGAGAATACCAAGGACACCCAAGAAAATAATCTGATACATCATTGAGCAAATCAACCCACAGTTCTCACTCAAGGCACAAATGACCAAGCTCAAATTATCTTTCTGCAGAAATATTATGAGAAGACCTAGCAGAAGAGGACAACCAGCAGCAAGATGCATAAGTCTTACAATGGCAATGCATGCACCATTGGCAGATTCGAAAAAACAAGTTAGAGGCAGATTGTCATAGAGAAAATCTATGTGGTCAGTAGTAGTTGAAAATAACTTGATGGCACATAATCAACTTCATAGCATGATAGCAGCTCTTGGTCAAGAAACATGGACAAAATAAATTCCTAGGAAGAACTAAATAAGCTGAATATGATTTTAAAAGAGGATAGCAACAAGAAGTGTTACAACTATTTTAAGCTTCTAAAAGGGAAGCTCTATTTTATAGTCTTTCCCTGCACTAAGCAGATGGAAAACAATGGTCACAGGCTGTCTTGAAATCAGTCAACTTTAAAGCTACCACCAAACTTGTTTCCTAGTGAATGTTTATTTCAATAATAATTAAAATGTATTTTCTGCTTCTTAATTATCAATAGTGGTGCAGCTGTTTGTGTTGTCATTGCAAGATTCTTTCTTGCATTACTTATGTAAATCTTTCAATGGAGATGATTCACCACAGAAATGCAACATGCAGAAAGCCTGGAAAGCATTCTTATACAATAAACCTGAAAGATATAGCAGCTTTAACAATTTCAAAAACTCTCCTATGAAAATATTCCTGTGAATTCCAAATCAATTCTTCTGAAGAATGTAAATTCTTTCTAGTTTTTATTACTTTTAGTTTGGAGAAACCAAGTTATGCACTAGAAGTAATTATAAGGAGTGTAAGAAGTATGCCTAAAATAGCATTTTAAAAAAATATGAGTATCTTGTTTGCACAGCTACATTTCAAAATATTCTTTTGTCTAACGAAATGCTTTCAAGTTACTGTTTCATAACTTAGCACAACTAGAAAGTTGTTTTATTGCTTCACACTCATAGTGTGAGTTTCAGGTTTAGTTTTATAGTTTTTTAAAAAAATATTGTGTAGCATTCCAAATTTAATTCTGTATTTTTTCAGTAGCTTCTCATTTGACATAATAGCACAGCCAAGAATTCGGTTACTATTTTTATTATGTATAGATTTATGACAAGCTCAACTTGTACTTCACAATCAAAATCAATTACAGGGAAAGATCTTCCTAATTACATGAAAGAAAATTACTATCAATTTGTTTTTCTGCTAAAATCTTTGAGGTAGTTCAGAACTCTTTATCTGACTTATAGCACTAGGGATGTTGTTTCATCAAACTATTTTACTGCTTCTGTAATATCAAGATTACTTATGTATAATTATATAGTACGTTATGCCACTGCAAATAAAAATCTGAATGTGATTTTTTCCCCAAATAAGCATTCTACTTCTACACACCCATTTTCCTTTATACACTACCCTAAGAACATCATTTACCTTTTTACCTTTAGTACAATAAATAATGGCATCATATGTTATTGCTAGATGACCTGTACCGCTTTTGCACAACAGCTCCATCTTGTGACATTTGGAGGCTTTGAAGCAAGCCAGGGTAGTATTTAAGAACTTTCCTGCCTTTATATTTTGTAAATAATTCAAGGTAGTGAGCACACACATTACTTCCTTCTATTTAATTAGCTGATGGATAGAATCATGTAAACATATTGAATACTAACAACTTCACTAAATTTAGTAGTATCTGATTGTTAAACAAAATATACTGGTTCTAGACAAAAAAAGCTTGAGATTCTCAATGTTGCCGCCATGTTTGATATTGTCATTCTTTCATGTAAGTTTAATAATTCTAAGTTTTTCTTTCATATTCAGTACTGCAGTTCTTATTTTCCCCCTTCTTTCTCCCAAAAGTCTGCCATTCCAGCCTCTGTAGTATAATATAGTCAATAAATTCTGGAAGCTCTTCAACATTCATCATCGGCATAAAATAATTACACTAGTTTGCAATTTACAGTAGCACTATACTAGAAAATGCACTATTAATTTCTTCAGTATGGCAAATGTAAAAATGTAATCCAGAATAATGCAGTAATATTTTGCAGATTCCAGTAGTGCCAAAGTCAGTCTGTTTCAAATTTTGTTGGATTAAATAAATATCACTTGTAAGTGTTTTTGAATAATCACTTTAAGATTAGATTCTTTTTCTTAGATTCTTTTTAAGTTAAAATTAAATTATCACATCTATTCTCCTTGAATTTATTATCACTGTTTGACATGAGAAACTGATCTGTAGTCCCATAAAGTGTTAGATTTAATAGTTACTAACCCAATAGTCACTGCACCAACCTCGAAGGGTAAATTTTTATTTAAGGAGCAGCTGCTTCATCCCCAATCTTTTTTCCTTTCAATCCCAGTAGCACATCACAACAAAGCAGATTCAGCTCAGCAAATCCAATGTTCCCGGTTCCATGTTATTAGACAGAAAGTACAATTCAGCAAATTAGTTAATAGTCCAGTAAGGAGCTGATATTGTAAACTCTGAGATTCTGCAGGCCAGTAATGATAGAAGTACGTACATAATGCAAAAACGATCAAAGTTTAAACTCCTCTATTCATATTAGGCGTCTCCCCGGGGGAGCCTAGTGGTTTTAGGGGCAAATTATTAAAATGATCAATTTTCTACACCTTGGCGAACAAACTAATTCAGTGCCATGCCAACACATAAAAAGCGGGAGTTGGTCACTGACTAGCCCCCCCGGGGGGGAGGCTTAGCCTCTCCGCCGAAATGGACAAAATGGCGCAAAACTCGGTCTATTTTTAAGAACAAGGAGGAGTGCTGTGGTTTCTTGAGGGCGCCATCATTTTTTCCCCCCGTTTGACCACCCACATCGGACCGAGAGGTTCCAAAGAATCTCTCTTTCCTGGCGTACCAACCGTTTGAGGAAAACCCCAAGCGATCGCGCTTTTGCCCAATATCTACCTCTGAAGCCCCCGGTGCCGTCCGCTAGAAGGTCGCCGTAGCCTATCTTCGCTTAATTACATTTCTCGGGTCAGCAGAACGGAAGAGCCCAGCGGTTCCGGAGACGAATCTTCCAAAACGGAGGCAATGCGAGGCCCAACCAGTCACCTCTCAGCACGCTCAACTGCAGCCCACTCTAAAGGAAGCGCGCGCGCGCGCTTCTTCGCCACGAGGCGAAGCAACACGCCAAGTCTCGCGACGAGCCACAACGGTCCTTTTGAGGCCCACGTGACTCGGGGGTTGCCCTCGGGCCTGGGTGGGCTGACTTCCCCCATCTCCCTTTATCTACTTGGCAGGTTCATGTAGCACCGAAGTTTAATGCCGGTCAGGACCCGTTTACAAACCCAAATGAAATGGGATACTTTCGGATATTTCTTTCAAACTACTTTTAACGAACAAGCCAACCACTCGTTTCTGAGTTTCCCTTCGTGAAAACGGCATGAATTACCTCTCACGGTAGGATCGACGCTAAAAAATATACAGGCTCGCGATGCATTGTGGAAAATGTAGTTCCATACCTGGCCGAGTTTGGGCTCGTAAAGGTAGCAAACTGGAACTCCAGGAGCTGGTAGCCGATGCTAGGAAGGCAGACAGACATCTCGGAACCGCGCCTTATTACTTTACTGGATTAATTGTTATATAGCCGCCTACTCCAGTTTACAAAATCCAGGGAAAATATTTAAAAAACAACAGTGTTGGAAGAAATGTCCTTCTGGGTTTAGCCCCAAGTGGGGTAAAAAGACACTGGAAACATGGAGGCTGCTTGGAAAGATGGTTTAATGGTGGACAGGGCCACATGGTTTGAGATCCTGGGGGGAAAGGTGATCGCATGCTTCCAGATGTTGGGTGAAGAAGAAGAGAGCGAGATGCTGAAAGTTCCAGGCTTTATACTCTCTGTTCAGCCCCACCTCTCTGTTTCCTGTTCCTGTGTAAGAAATGTATTCTGATTGGTTGTCAGACTCCCATGGGCCCATGCAGGGGCAACTCTCTAGCTTGTGTTTTGAGTCTAAGTTGGTTGAGTTCCCAGATGCATGTGGTGGGTTTCAGTAGAAAGCTAATCCTATCATTGTTATGCAGAGTAAACTAGCTCAGGGCCCCTAATGGTCATTGAGAAAGGTGAGGCTATTAAAAGTGAGTCTGTTTCCTGCCCAAAAACATGTTTCTCCATTTCTTATCCAGGGAAATATATTCTGCCTTTTCAATATTTCCTAGGATATTTCATTCTTCTAGGAGAGGGGTGGATGCTAAGTTCCTACAACAGGAAAAAAAACAGCAATAGGGCCTTGGCAAATACAGTAACCTTTCTTGAGGGTAAACATTTAGAGTCAGGATCATGCAATATTACTGACTTGACCCATGCTAGCAATGGATGAATTGGGCCAGTTGATCCAGTTATAGCTTTTTGCCACTGCTGTCCACTCTTTAATGAAATGGGGGGGGGGGGGGGAACTAGAGGTAGTTCTTGACCATGACAACTGAGCCCAACATTTGGTTGGGGACAATAGGCTGACTCTGTAAACTGCTTAGAGAGGACTATAAAGCACTGTGAAACAGTATTAAGTGCTGTTGCTATTGCTATTTTTCTTGCTAAGCAAGACAATTGTTAAGTGAGTTTTGCTCCATTTACCATCTTTCTTGCTACAGCTGTTCAGTGAATCACTGCAGTTGTTTAGTAACACAGTTGTTAAGTGAATCTGGCCTCTCCATTGATTCTGCTTGTCACATGACCTTGGGATACTGCAGCCATCATAAATGTAGGCCAGTTGTCAAGTGCCCAAATCTTGATCAGGTTACCATGAGAATTGTTCAATTGTTTTAAGTGTGAAAAATGCTTAGAAGTCACCTTTTTCAGTGCCATTGGAACTTTGAATGGTCACTAAACAAATGGTTGTAAGTCAAGGACACTTGAATTTTGAATCCTACCACTGTGGGACAAGATGAAATTTTCTGTCCCAATTGCCAATATCTAGCCTGCTACTGCCTCTACTTTCAATTATTACTGGCTGCTTTCTCTCTCAAGGATTATGGGTGACAAAGGTTAAAATCTTGAAGTTACTTAGATGGTGGGTGAATAAAGATAAATACTATTTTAACACTATCTTGCCCTCCTTATGCTGGTCTTTGACTATAATAAGATTTGATTGATAGATGCTTAAGCCTTTTCACTCATGGACTGGGAATAGTGAAAATAAAGATACTGCCAGGACATGTTTATGCCATGTGGAAAGGCCCTATAATTTCACAGGTTTATTTGATATCATTGTGATCTCAGGAACATTCAGAAGCAGGATATGATTTAAAATTACCCTGAAGAGGGAAATAAGAATATTTCCATTTCTGTTGTGAATTTGAAAAGTGCTTCAGCAGCTAGGAAGAGAGGCTGAGGAGTTGTAAAGTTGAGATCTTTGTAAGGTGGGAGACTAGAGGTGGTTTTCAGCAGGTTCTGACCAGTTCTGGAGATCTGGTAGTGGAAATTTTGAGTAGTTCTGAGAACCGGTAAATACCACCTCTGACTGGCCCTGCCACCACCTCCCAAGTCCCAGCTGGAGTGGAAAAGGAATGGAGATTTTATGGTATCCTTCCCCTGCCACGCCCACCAAGCCATCCCTACCAAGCCATGCCACGTCCACCAAGCCAAGCCCACAGAACCGGTGGTAAAAAATTTGAATCCAACCACTGTGGGAGACAGATGTGGGTATCACATTTGTCTGTATAATTGTAGGAAGCATCTCCCCGCTCCTAGAAGAATGAAATATTTTGGGAAATATTAAAAAAGCAGAATATTATATTTTCCCAAAGGGAGAAATGGGGAAACATGTTCTTAGAAACAGAAAGGAGACTCAGTCTTTCTTAATAGCAACCCCCCCCCCAGCAGATATTTTGTGTCCATTAAGACTGAACCAGCGTATCTACAAAACAAAAGACCTTCTGCTTCAGGGTGATGGGGTTAAGAACAGAATATGATCCTTCAGGACATAATATGATTAATCCACTACCATTTAGCAGAAGACACAGAGTTTCCTACATCACACAATCTCATAAGGGTATTTCAGACATTGCACAACCCCCTAGCAGTTATCTATGAAACTTATAAAAATCCATGTACTCATCAAAACAATTGGTCAGCTGCACCAGAACCATAAACCCTGGTGGTTCTGTTCATCAATAAATGGAGCTTTCTTTCCAATCAGCCTCCAGCCTCCATTTTATTTCTAGCATCTTTCTCCCAGCTTGGACCTTAACCAGATCGATTTTTCTTTCAACACTGTGTTCCTCCTATCCATTTTCTTTTGCATGTTAATGGTAAAGGTACACCAGTATAGATCTTCCCTTTCTTATTCATCAGAATTTTTATGTTAGTGTTCCTGCTATAGGATTACTTCCTGGATCCATGTGTCCTCTATCAATCGTTTCCATTCATTGTAAGTACTGCATAACCTTAAAACACTAATGCCTGATATTGTTTCCTATCCGCCATTCTTTTTTTCATAAGTGTTAAATTGTTCAGATTATTGCTCTTCTGGAATGGACTGTTTTGTTTATATGTGTACATATTTTAGATTACATTTAAATGTGAAATAATAACATAGCAGCTCTCATACCATTATATCACACTGCATATTTTGGGAAAAAATATTTGCGTCAGAATGCATAGCATTTAGCATAGAGCGCCAATTTAGTATAGTAGTTAAGGTTAGAAATCAGAAGACTGTGAGCTCCGGTTCTGCCTTAGGCATGAAAGCCAGTGGGATGACTTTGGGCTGGTCACCACTTTGAGTCCAACTCACCTCATTGGGATATAATTATGGGGGAAATAGAAGGAAGTAGCATTAGTTATGTTTGCCACCTGAATTATTTAAAAATAATAACCTAGATAAAAGGGGGTGGGGGAAAGAAAATGATACTAAAATGACTATTTTTCAGATAAAAAAAGTATTGTAAAAATATGAAGTATTTTTTTATCTGCATACATGCCAACAATCACAATGTAACTTAATTATGAACTGTTTATACATACTTTGGCGGAATCAAAGTTAATTGTTGGAACAACTAAAGAATAAATTATTGCTAAAAGAGAACTTTTCACAAGGACTGTAAAAATAATTCTTTTACGCTATATTACATGAAAGGGGCAGGAATCTTCTGTTTAGTAGAGTTTAGTTGGGACAGCTATATTAGGAAAATAAAATAAAGCTGTTTCAGAATTCAGTGGTCAACCTTTAAACACATTCAAGACAAAATTACCAGTATCTCAGGCTAGATAGACAATAGGTCCCTCTGAAAATTAGGATTGTTTCTTGAATTATAGAATAGCAGTAAGGTAATGTTTGTTCTCTTTTGTATTATGCTGTCACAATGCTAGAAATTAAAATAAAATTACAGCACTACTGTTTTTAACCAGTTTTCTTTCTTCTGCTTACAGTCACCTGGTAAAAAAAAAACACTGAATACATAGTTGACTAGAGTATTCCTGAAGAAAGAATTCATAAGCGATATAAAATTTTGTTAGACGGCAATTCTTTCACACTGAATGAAAGATCCTCAACATTTATTAGCCAATGAATACATCTGAGATTTTAAGAAAACGAGTGCCATGAAGACAGGCTATGTCAATTATGTATTGCCACCACCAAGGAAACAAAAATTAGTGAAAGGAACCTGGAAGATGCCAGGGAAAAAACATGGTCCTCTATTTGGAAGAAAACAATTCCAAAGGTAATATTTCTGGATCCCACTGAATCTAAGGAAAAATGCTGGATTAGAGGAAGTGGGGGAGTTAAAAAATTATTCTGAGCAGCAGTTAAAATTATTCTCAAAATTTAACTGATTTTTAGTAACAGATAATACTATTTTATTGTAGATTTGAAAAACTGTAATACGATTTAATAGCTATACAACTATTCCATGCTTTATTACTTTGAAACATAAAAAAATTCTTACTTTTAAAAAATATGAGATTCTCAGATCTTGAGTTTTAGTATAACATTTGACTTAGAGATGATCTTTTATAACCTGTGATTGTATGTAATACGCAGTCCTTTTTCCACCTTGCTATATTTCTTTTATTTTGTGTGCATATGCATATATGTATAATATATTGAAAAAGTCAACATAATTCAGTACAGCTTAACATAGATATCAAATATTGCTAAAAAACTTATGAAGAATTTCCTGTAAAAAATCCTTACTCTAATAACCTAAAGACAATGTGCAATTATTCCTTATGAACTAATAGCGTGTGACTGTGTATGATAAGAAAAAGAGAGAAGTAACTCTCAGGAAATGCTAATATTAGGAATGGTGAACAGCATCTACAAATTCATACATGAGCTAAGAATATTTTTAAAGAAATGCCAAAACAAAAATCGACAACATGATGCTACATAATTGTCATCATTGCATCCAAATAATAGCATTTCAGATAAAGCTTTTCCTCAACAATGAAGATGTGAGTTTTTAATACTAAAGATAAAAAATACATTGCCATAATGGCTTGATCCATAATGATAATGTACTTAAAATTCCAATTTTACTAAAAGATGTACAATTTCTTAAAAACCTTTTAATCTGATTTTCTTGGCTTCCCTGGAAATGTTTGCATTAAAAAAAAATAATTCAAAGTAGTTTTAAAAAGTACATAACAATAAACATTATTTGAGACATAATTTTGCAAATAATTTATTCATACAATAAGAAAAAGTGTCTGTACTTGTAATCATTGTTGCTTACATGCAATATTAAATCAAATTAACCAAATATGCAAGCTTTACATTCTGCGGGGAGCATCATTTGTAAAGAATATGTATATGTTGAAGCAGAAGCTCTTTCCCAAAATAATTGGTACTTTCAAGATAAATAGCAAATTATACTACAGGTTTAATAGCCAGTTTAATCTACAAATCTACGTACATTATTTTTATGCCACACTTGTGTTTTGGAATAACTTTTGTTTCTGCTTTAGCTAGTTAACAAAACAACATGTAAGTAATACTTCCAGTGGGAAAGCTGCAATAGCAAGAGCAAAGAATCTTCAGGCACTCTACAAACTGATAGAAAGATGGAGCATACATTTCTCAGGATTAGTTTCATTAGATGTATGAATTGTTGTAAATTGAATAGTGATTATACATACACAGTATAAATAAAATGATCAAATATTATGAAAAATTAGTAGATGTACAGTTTGTAACAATACATCGTAAAAAGAATTTTGAACATATTTTTAAGAAAGTATGAAAGCTGTAACTTATTCTTCAAAGCAATATTTTTTTGTTGAGGTACATTATAACATCAACAGAATTTAATGTCTAAAGTTCATACATCCAGTTTTGCAATGTTATTTCTTGGATTAATTCTTCAAAACACCAGCTACCTTAATATTGAGGGCTTGAACTGACATCTCAATAGCTATTGAACACAATTGCAGTTTTGATTTCTAACTTGCTTACCTTTGAGCATGACAAATGTTAAGGACAACCTGTGTGAGAAGATTATTGCCTTATGTCATCTATCATAATTCTGTGACACATATGGCAAATTATGAATAGATATATCTGAGTATATAACATGGATCATTGGAATACTTGAAATAGTTGTGCGGAGCTCTTCTCAGTTAAAAGTCCCCAAAGCTTGGATGCATTATTTATTTTATTTATTTATCAAATTTATTTCTGCCCATCCCACAGTTCAAGGTGACTATGCGGCTCAGCTTTTAAACATTAGCTTAAAAATCTACACAGTATTTGGTTATCTTATTTAATTTCTTCAATATTGGGGTAAAACAATCCACATTTCATTAATTATCAACAAAGGAAGCAAAATGCCTGTAAATTATCCACTATATTACATTCAGCCATTTCTTCACAAAGAAAAGATATGTTCTCATAAACAAGATGACACATGAGCTGGTATCTTATGGATTTCAATAGTAGCACCATTCACACAATGAAAAATATATTTTGCCTCTTCAGAAATAGTAGCTATGTAAGAAACAAATAAATTATAATACACATCCGAGATGAACACGTTGTCCCTGGCTATGAAGAAAGCAATCTGAACTAACATGCTGAATTTCAAGCCTACCATCTAAGGATGCCGGTCAATTGGAAGAAATATCACAGATATTGGAAGACCTTATTTAAATGTATCTGGAATAATAAATACAATAGCATTTAAGAAAAAAACAGGATTAAATTTGAGAATTTGTTGAGGTTTCACCTTGATTTACATTTTCTGATTGCGCTGAGGGATTCAAAAATTGTCCTGATGCTCCAATGTATAAGCGTGATCTCATTGGCCATTTCTAGAAGATGAAGATGCAAAATAGATTAGTATTGCTTGCACAAATGCAGGAAACCAGCAGTTTTATTAGCAATTACATGAATTAAGCTAGTTCATTTAAGAATATGTTTATCAGTTATTGGACTATAAATTCTCCCATCCTTTATAATCTGCTGCTTGCATTGAACCAATGCAAATAGAAAGCATGTGTAATGGTATATGGGTATGCCCATGGGAGACAGAAAAACCATAGCCAGGGGAACAGCTGGATAATTAGTAGCTGAGCTTGCAGCAAAAATGTTGGTGTGACAAACTCAAAAGGGATACTCCCTACGTTTTTGGGGGCTGTAAAAACAATAGGGGAAAATATACTTTCAGACTTACAAGATCTGTTAATGAAACTTTACAACTATATTTCAGCTACTTCATTTGGGTGTGTTTCTTCTGTCTGGATCACCTTGCAAGACTGACATCATGAGATGGAGAGCTATATAGATTGGTATAGATAAGAAAGAAGATCTTGCTACCTCATTAGATACCTTTAGATTGAGCTCTGATGCCTATTTAATTTTATTGTGCCGTTTGTCTACAATTACTGACAGCTTACCTTTAGAAAAGATTTGCAAACTGGTGGCAGAAGGTAAAAAATAATAGGCCAGCACATTTATTACATTAGGTTTAAATCATCATAAACTACTGTCCTACACGGCAGCGCGCTTAGACGCTGCGGCTTTGAACTCCTGGTGCCACAGTAGAGTTAGGCAAAAACTAGTCTATACCCACAGGGAGTTATTAAAGATTGGATCTTCTAGTTGACTAGATATTACCAGCAACTTCCAGCAGTCTCATAATATACCGAGTGACATAGTAAGACGTTGTTGGGCCTAGGAGATGGTGAAGAGAGCAAAAGCAGGGATGCAGAGCTGGTTTGCTAGTTCGGTTACAGAAGCAGCCTTACAGACCAGCATTACCAAGCATTTTTTTAACCAACTCTAATCCTTTGTCCACAAAACTGATGAACTAGAGCTATGGATGGCAGCGAATAAGCTCATTCGTGACTGCTGTGTGATGATCATCACAGGGACCTGGCTTCATCCACTTGCACCAGATGCGTCAGTGGAGCTAACTAACCGCACCACACACCGCTTTGACAGAAACAGCAATTCTGGTAAAAGCAAAGGTGGAGGAGTTTGTATTTACATACATAATAACTGGTGTACTAACAGTAGAGTTGCTTATACTCACTGTTCTGCAGATGTGGAATTCTTAACTGTCATTTGTTGGCCATTTTATTTACCTAGAGAGATTTCTGTTATAGTTATCACAGGTTACATGACGCCATAAATCAATTTTTTCCCGTCCCTCTCCATGGATCCCCACCCCAATTGGAAACGAGCTGGCTATGAAAGACAAGGCAGCACGACCCGCTCGGCATGTAGAAACAGCAAAAGAAGGAACAGGAGAGGAGTTCCAAGCAGAGCTTTTCAAACAGCCAAACTCCTCTCCTGTCCCTTCTTTTGCTGTTTGAACAAGCCGTGCGGGTTGTGCTCCCTTGTCTTTCATAGCCAGCTCGTTTCCAATGGGGTGGGGATCCATGGAAAGGGATGGAAAAAATTGATTTATGGCGTCATGTAACTTAGAGAGTGCTGCGCTAACATTTGGAAACGAGCTGGCTATGAAAGAAAAGGGAGCGCAACCCGCACTGCATGTACAGACAGCAAAAGAAGGAACAGGAGAGGAGTTCCAAGCCGGGCTTTTCAAACAGCTGAACTCCTCTTCTGTCCCTTTCTTTTGCTCTTTGAACAAGCCATGCGGGTTGCGCTCCTGGTTCTGGGGATTCCCCCCCCCCCAAAAAAAAAGACCAGCTGCCCGTCTCTCCAGATCTTGTGGCTTTTCAGGATTTTCTTTTTAAAAAACGCCTCTCCGGGTGATCTTGAAAACCTGCAAGGTTGCTTTGGAAGGAGACAGATGGGCAGTATTTCCCTCTGCCCCCCTTCCTGGGTGCCTGCAGCCTCGGAGCCTGCAGTCTTAAAGCAAGTCTTTGCACAGTAAAGAAAATCTCACGAGCGAGAGTTCTTAATTGCCTTTACTGTGCAAGTTGCTGCAGGCTCCGAGGCTGCAGGCAACCAGGGAAGGGGTGGGGGAAATGCTCCCTGTCTTCCCCCTCCCAAAGCAACCTCGCAGGTTTTCAATGTCTGCAGAGGCGTTTTTAAAAAGAAAACGGTATTCTTGGGAGGGGGAGTGGGCTACACTCAGAGGAGCCGGCGCCTGGGGCGCCCTGAAGCAGCGCCAGCCAATATGTCCATAAGAAAAGCCCCAAGGGCAAGTGCGGCAGCGCCGCACCCACCTCCGCCCTGCTGGCCTTCCAGCTTCAACGGGCCTTGGAGGAAGCTAGTTATCTTGACCCCTTCCAGTCCGGCTTCAGACCTGGTTGCAGCACAGAAACCGCTTTGGTCGCATTGACTGATGATCTCTGGAGGGCCAGAGATGGAGGCCATGCGTCCATCCTGGTTCTCCTTGACCTCTCAGCGGCTTTCGATACCATCGACCATGGTATCCTTCTGCGACGACTGCGGGAGGTGGGGGTGGGAGGCACTGTTTTGCAGTGGTTCTCCTCTTACCTCTCGGACAGGTCACAGTCGGTGTTGGTCGGGGGGCAGAGATCGTCCCTGAGGCCCCTAACATATGGGGTGCCACAGGGTTAGGTCTTATCCCCCCTACTATTTAACATATACATGAAACCGCTGGGCGAGATCATTCGGAGGCACGGGATAAAATACCACCAATACGCGGACGATACACAATTGTATCTGTCCACCCCGTGCCAACTCAATGAAGCGGTGGACGTGATGAGCCGGGGTCTTGAGGCCGTTAAGAGCTGGATGAGCGCTAACAAACTGGTACTCAACCCGGACAAGACCGAGTGGCTGTTGTGCTTTCCTCCCAATAATTTGGTCGACATCCCAACACTCAGGCTGGGGGGTCAAATTTTATACCCCTCAGATAGGGTCCGTAACTTAGGAGTCCTCCTGGATCCACAGCTGACTCTCGACCATCAGTTGTCGGCTGTGACCAGGGGGGCATTTGCCCAGGTTCGCCTGGTCCGCCAGTTACGGCCCTACCTGAATCGGGAGGCTCTCGCAACAGTCACTCGAGCCCTTGTGATCTCTAGGCTGGAATACTGCAATGGGCTCTACATGGGGTTGCCCTTGAAGAGCACCCGGCGACTGCAGTTAGTCCAGAATGCGGCCGCGCGAGTGATAGTGGGCGCACCACGGTTCGCCCACATTACACCCATCCTCCGCGAGCTGCACTGGCTACCTGTTAGTCTCCGGATGCGCTTCAGGGTATTGATGACCACCTTTAAAGCACTCCATGGTAGTGGATCTGGATACTTGAGAGACCGCCTTCTGCCGATTACCTCCCTCCGACCGATCAGATCACACAGGCTGGGCGTCCTCCGGATTCCATCCGCCAGTCAATGCCGACTGGCGACTACACGGAGGAGAGCCTTTTCTGTTGTAGCTCCGACCCTGTGGAACGATCTCCCCGTTGAGATTCGTACCCTCACCACCATCCAGACCTTCCGCACAGCCCTCAAGACCTGGCTCTCCCAGCAGGCCTGGGGATAGGTTTTTAAATTACCCGCCCGAATGTTGATTGTTGAATGTATGTTGTGGTTTACTATTTTATTATTGGTCACTTATTGTTTGTCTTGTTATTGCACACCCTTCCCTTTGTGATTGTAAGCCGCCCTGAGTCCCCTCAGGGAGAAGGGCGGCCTATAAGTCTTATTAAAATCTAAATCAAAATCTAAATCTCCGCCCTGCTGGCCGCCTAGCAACGCATCCCAGCCACCTCCTTCTACTCAGCAGGCGGCGTGGGTAGGGGCATGGGCATGACCCAGGAGAGGGTGGTTAACGGCGGGTGCTGCCCAGCCAGTCCTCACTCAGCAGCAGTTCCACAATGTTGCCTTCAAGGTGAGGAGTGGGCACCACGTGGCCGGGGCAGCGGGGCTCACCAACGCCCATCCAGCCATCACTCAGTGGGCGGGCTGGCGGAAGGTTGCCCTGGCGCGACCAAGGTGGCACGTCGTGTGGAGGCTTGGCGGGCATGAAGGGCTCCTGTCTTCCCTGGCCAGGCTGGAGCATGGGATGGCCTCGCAACAGGAACGTCTGCCGCTTGCGGAGCGAAGATATGGCACTCGGAAGCGGCGGTGGGCTTGTTTTCCAGTCGTTCCTGGCCCTGTGAAGGTTCCAAAAGTGCCCGACCTTTGGGACATCCCATGCTGTGCCCGCTTCCGCTGCCGCCACCTCCGCTCCCAAACGTAACTGTCAGCTGCGAGCAGGTGCCTGTAGCTGCTGCTTGCAGTCATTTACGGCTGCAGATAGATTGTGCCTGTAGCAGGAAGCTCTTCGCCCTGTGAGAGCTCCTCTCCAGCACTCCTAGTTTGGTAACATCATCAGTGCTAGAAGGGAGTGGGGGTGGGGGGGAGAAAGAGAAAGGACAAACAGGAGAAAGAGAGGGAGAAAGAGGAGGTGGGGGCTAGTGGGATCCTTGCTGCTTTCTGAGCTTGGTGGTTTTCTTACAGGCATTTCATTACCAAACTAGGTAACATCATCAGTACTAGAAGGAAGTGGGGTTGGGGGGGAAAGAGGAGAAAGTTAGGACAACAAAGAAAAAGATAAGGAGGGAGAGGACTGTGGGGTCCTTTGGTGTTCTCTGAACGTGGTTGTTTTTAATTATTTTAGGGAATTTTTATTTATTTATTGTTTATAGAATGTTTATTACAAGAAATGTTATTCCTTTTTGCAAATGTTTTATTTGTGATGCAATATGTTGCTTTTAAGTGTTCAGACCAGGTTTATGTGTCTCAAAGTGGCTGCTTTTCTATGGGCAGGCCAGGTTGGTGCAAGGGAGCTTTGCCAGATTTAGTGTGTTTCACCCTCGTTGTTTAGGTAATTCTGAGGTGGTTGATGGTTCCGTGAGCGCCTGTCCTTTATAATTTTCCACATTGCCTTGATGGTTTTTATCCCAGTGACTTTGTTTTTCCTGTCCTTAGGCTTAGGAAAAAAACCTGGTTTCATTGGCAGTCTTTTTTTGGGGGGGGGGTTCTTATTTTTTTGGTGTTTTCCTGGCACTGTCATAGTTTGTGCGTATGTGTAAGTGGGTGTGTAATGTCTTGCAGTTATCTACGCATTAATAATGATCTAGTAATATTAATAATATCTAGTAATTAGTAATATCTAGTAATAACATCGTCTTGGCCACTCCCACCAGGTCACATAGGTGGCAGGCCACTTCCATCTGGTCACATGGGCAAGCCACTCCCATCCGGTCACATGGGTGGCAAGCCACTCCCACAAAGGAGGCCACAACCAAAGAGTAGGTTTGAACAATTTTTGAAACCCACCCCTGAAGAGGCAGCAGCAAACTTATCCTGAGGGCGCTTTTATCGTGGCTGGGGATTTTAATCAAGCCAGTCTAAAGTCTGTTCTCTCTAGGTTTGTGCAGTATGTGCAGTGTACCATCAGAGGTAAGAATACTCTAGACCATATGTACTCAAACTTAAGACAGGCATATAGAGCAATCCCCCTCTCCCATCTGGGTTCGTCTGACCACATCTCTCTTTACTGTACCCAAAGTATATCCCCTTAGGAAAAGTATATGACTAGTCTTGAAAACTGTCAAAATCTGGCCTGAGGGAGCACTCTGTCAGTTGCAGGACTGCTTTGAGACTACAGAGTGGAGTATATTTTAACATTTGAGATGTCAATGCTGTTTCAATTATTTTAAGAATATGCTTTACTTTCTGCTCTACATTATTATTTGTGCTGTATGTACTCCTATGTTTATAGCCAGAATGATTTTTTTTAAAAAACAATTAAAATATAATTATTTTTTGCTAGAGGACAAATGCGTAACTATATATCAAGCCCATCATTGATCTACATTACAATAAAACTATTTTTAAAAGTGTATACAGGCTCATTCACGATCACTGTTAGATAATGTTAGTTTTGGAAACAAATAATGAAAGGACTACTTACATCAAGGTCCATTTAGTTTGGTTTAACATAATTCTTGATTACTAGGTCTTTAAGTAGTACTTTCTTGAATTAAGCTAAGTGTAAATTATTAAATAAATTACTTATTAAAGACATAGTAGCAAGGGGAAGTCCTTTTGTAGTTGGAATATGAACTAAGATGGTTCATAAGGCAGTGGATTTTACATTGGGGTAATTACTCTCCAATGGGATATATTTTGGCATATCTTGGGGAAAATGGGGCAATTTGAAATAACATGTTTGTGAATTGAGTATCCAGTTTGGAATTGCCACTGTCAAAGTGCTTGTGTAAAACAGCAGAATCTATTTTTTGGTGGAAATAATGACATTATTTGAGACCAGGAAAAGGGATATCTGGATCAAACAGCCACTGTCATAAGGCATAAATTGCTTTGTAATAAATGGGAGTCACTTAAAACCTAGTCCCTGGTATTGGGCATAATGATTATGGTACACAGAGGTTTAATGCTGTATCTATCTGAAGTGTCATATGGAATCACATCAATGAATTGTGGTTCACTTGGTTCTAATTGATTCTGCTGATTCTGTAATGCTAAAGCTTTCTTGTATAGACTAATGTACTTGTATATTAGTATGCCGTTTTGCCTGAAGATTTCTGCACAATGGAAAGGTTTTCAAACAATACTATGATTGGACCTTCTAGGAAAAAATATTACTTCTTTTGCCTTGCTTACCTTAACAGGGTGTAGGTAGCCATCCCCCCTCAGGGTTCCCAAGCTCTTGCCAGGCAATTCTTCTTCATCCTGCAAGCTGCGGGTGAGATGGGCAATGTAGGTGGTGGCTAGAAGCAATACATCCAACTTGGAGAGCTTAGTGTCAGGTGGCACAGAGGGCAGAGTTCTCTGTAACTCCAAGAAGGCATGTCGTAGGGTCTGCACTCGGCTACGCTCTCGTGCAGCGTTGGCTGCTGCAGGTCTCCCCAAAGTTGCCCCAGTCTGTTGTCCTAAGGAGTTAGCGCCAGATGTGGAGGGTGGCGGAGAGGCATTTGAGCTTGGAACATTGACCTTGATGTTCTCGGGTACATTTTTATAGTCCATTGGTAAGACCAAACCTGCAACCAACATGATATAAATTCCCAGCTTATACCCTGAATTGTCACAACCACATTTTCTTTTTTAGAACTGTATTGCTATCTGATTTCTAAGAACTTTCTGTTACAATTTTCAGTATACTGCAATATATTCTCTTAATTCTCTCTCTCTCTCTCTCCCCTTTGCCAGCAACCACTAACCTTGCAGTTTTATTTTTAAGATAGGAGAATTCAGCTGAAAAATCATCAGCACATAGTTCTAACAACGGATTTACAATTCTAATGCATTCTCAGAAAATAACGAGCACATTTAAACACTATGTTAGGACATATTTTAAGCATCTTAACTTGAAATATATTTGGCGCCAACATTTATTATCTTTCAGAAGTGAATCCCAGTGAATTTGACTTATTATCTAGCAGAAACTATTAGTGTTGAAATGTTAATAAAGTGTTCAGATAAAAGTAGGAAATCACGCTGAGCACAGCTCCTAATTACTTTATAAATATATAAAGTACATTTCTTTATAGTAATGTGGAAGTGATTTTCTTCCTGGATTTTTAGATATTTTTATGCATTTCTTTTTACTTCTGAGTAGTCCCCAAACTACAAACTGGGATTTTCTGATGGTTCTACACATAAATACTAAAGAGATCCAATCCCATCCATTTATTTAAATGATTATTTAAGCTTAAATGCTTCTACCACACTAAAATAAACAAATAAATATGCAAAAATATAAGCCTCAATTGTGAACTCATTTATTGAACTGCTTTCCTCTTTGGTACTGATACATGTTGACTTTAAAAGATAAAAGATTAAATAGATTTGGAATATCATTTGCAATTATTTTAAAAATGAGTGCTTTTGCAGCTTGCAAACCATAAAGTACATTGAATCTAATTTGTGTTTGCATTCAGTAAATCTTATATTTATTGAGGACTGTATTCACCTGGACTGTGCCTTATAAATTATAATCTATCTCTACAGTTTTCAACAGTGGTTTTTATTAGCAAAACTAGCAAGCAATTAATAAAAGCACATTAAATTTGTGTGCTGCCCAACTATTTTATTTAACTTTAATAAAATGATTTTTCTCAGTTACAGACTTTTCCATTCAACTGAAACTACTTTTCTGAAACCAAGCAATGGAGGAGATGAGACACAAAGGAGTAAAAAGACCGTAGGATTGGAAATAACTGCACTCTAAGAGGTTTTTCCTGGTCGGCTTGAGAACTGCCTCAATTTCAGTTTCAAGTTTCTAAATTTAAAATGGATTGTTGAATAATAAATTATATTAAACATAATACTGGTAGATTTTTCTTGAGTTAACATAAATGGTTGCCCTACAGTTATGCCTTTTGTAAAGGCCTAATAGGTTTTCAAATGTATCCAATTATTTTTTGTTTTAAAATATTTATTAGCATAATTACTCAATAGTTTGGATTTAAAGTGTTAGTATTTAACATTTAGCTTATTAAAACTACAAATTAAAATTATGTTATAATTGAGTTGTTTTACTGCAAAAGATTGAATATAAATAATACAATTGATGGAGTTTGTCAATTAAAGCTGCATTTGTACAGGTCAATGAATTTGTTGGATGTTTAGAATCCCTCTATACAGTATATGGATTTATTTATTTAGTATTCATTCATATACTAGGAAAGAAAGCTTTTGGTGTAGAACACTATTCTACATATTTATCTGAATTGCACAGATGGAAAATATTTCTGGGTCTTATATCCACATACATGTTTAACACATGAACAATCAGACTAAATAATCCCTATAACATTGGCATCTCAATTCAAACCGTCAGACCAGTGGGGGAAATCCCACCTATTTGAAAGCCATATACAGTATCTAAGTTCACACTACTTTATTCGCAGTCCTATTTTACTCAGAATTTCTGGATGTATTTTTAAAAATTAAGATTATACGTATTTACAGGCACACTTGTAACCATATAACGGTCATCGGACGCATTTAAACCTACTGTACTTGTGAAGTAAATCATCAGAGTAAACCACAACTCATATTAGCGCTCCTCGTTACGGATTACAGAGGCTAAATAAATCCTTTAAAATAATTTGGATTGTCTTTTGCACCGGGGAGTATTGCAAAGCTTAAAACCTGTTCTCTAAGATTGCCTTGCTTGCACAGTATTTTTTTTAAAGATATTGAAATAGAAACAATTCAAAGAGGAATAGCAGGATACGAGCGAATAAACGGTAGTTACTCGGAAATAAAGTTCAGGAAAATGAGAGACTTTCAATTCAAACTGCTTTGAGGATCTTTTAATTCCTCAAAGGCACGACCTATCGTAAACCTGTCGGCAAGACCAAATGCGTACCCAAAGAGCGCGTGGGAGCCCTGCGAGAGTATTAAAAAGTTGCCTCAGTAAGAACTTACTTGATCTCCTGGGGGCTCCGATCAGGGAGACAGGGCGCCGCCACTCTCCCGTTGCAGATTTAATCCAGGACGGGTGTGGGGAAGCCCCGGGCTTTTATAAGGGTTGGGGAGCGCGCCCATCAGCGCTCGGCTTTTGCTGACGCCTCCCCCCGCCCCGGGTTTTGTCGCCCTCTGCCCTTTCTGGCAGGCTGTCTCGCCTGCGGGGAATCGAGCCTGGTGCACGCGAGAGCGAGAGTGCCTCTCGCAAAGCCGCAACGGGTGCGTCCCAGTCTTCGTTCGCGCTCCGTCCTCCGAGATCCAGCCGCCACTTCGCGCCTTCGAATGACTTACCAGGTTGCAGATCCACGCAATTTTCCTGGCGTCGTGAAACCCCACTGGTTTCCCATTGCTTTTCCAACGGAGAGGCTTATTAGTCTGGCCTTCAGTTAGCCCACTGCCCAGGTCGACAAAAAGAAGAGCCTCGCAGCATCTCGCAAAAAGTGTGAAATATTAAGAACTCCTTCCTAAGCAACACGGGTTAGAATGGGGCAAAGACCCACTCAGGCACCTTTGGGATCTCTTAGCCAACCTAATTACCAACCTGTTGTAATATGAGGCTTAGGTGTACTATGCACCATTGCATATTAGCAAGAAATAAATAGAAATAAGAATGTTTTTTTATAAATGATAAATGTATAATATGAAAATAATAGATAGATAACCATTCCATAAAGGGTTTCTCTGGCAGTTGTTGAATCCAGATGTGTGTTAAAATACTTAACATCTGGGCAGTAGAATAAGCAGGCACATAAGTCACTTCACATAACCTCTGTATTGAGGAAAACTGGATTGTTTTAATATTAGTCATGATTTTTAAATTACATTTTTACATACTATTGTAAAAGTGTGCCATTAGGAAGGCCTATGAACCTTCCCACAAATGCATAGATCATCATAGATACTCTCATATTGAAGCCAGAGATCTCTGCTTTGTAAATCAAGACAGTTGTCCATCTAATATATATGTTGGACTTCAATACTCACAATCTGATCAGCATCTATTCTGTTTGAAGATTATGAATGCTCATAGCTAATACGTCTGGAGGATAGTAGCTTAGGAAAAGCTAAATTAAATACACTTCTTTATGAATGGCATAATACAACATTTGTGAAAGTTTTTAGCTGGCTAATCTTTTTCATTTCCTCTGAATACCAATAAAAAAGTTTGGGGATTTTGCTTCTCTCTCCCTCCAAAGATGAATATATGTGCAGAAAATAATTAATTAGAATTAGAATTCCAAATACCTACTTGTCTTTGAAGACACAAGATTGTACAACTGCAATTCATTGGATTTTCAGTAATTGAACTTACATATTTTTCACACTATCTTAAGACAGAGAGCATATGGATTAACATTCCTATTCCATTAACTACATTTATTGAGCAGCATTTGTTCCTAATTATAATTGCAATTATAATCAGTTGAAACAAAACCACAGAATCTCTGCTCCTGCTGGTTGGGTGATGTAGCAGTGATTATTGCTGCAATGTAATAGCAGCTTTAAGCATGTAGAAGACAAAGCAAAAAGATTTCATTGTAGAATAAAGTAGTGGCAGCAAAAAGAATTTAGATTTATCAAGCATTAATTAAATTGGCTTCCCCGAAAGTTTTGAAAACTTAGCATGTGTTCCACTTCATTTCTGTCTTCACAAAGCCCTTGGTACAGTGAAAAAAATGCAATGGGTCCCCTCACGCAGGACTTAGCAGCAGCAATACATTTTCAGGCATGTTGCCAAGGTTCAATGGTAGGTGAAGGAGTACCATTTCACAATAAACACTGAATTGACTGACAAAAGTCTCTTCTATGAGCATTGCATTGGAGCCTCTCTGGCATGAACAAACACTTTGCATTATAATAGAAGAAGGTATGTCAACACAATTGGGGAGGGAGAAAGATACATAATTATGAGTCAATAGACTCTGTATCTAACATATCTTCCAGTGTTAAAGCAGCCTCATAACCAACTTAAGTCTTATAATAAGGACTGTAAGAAGACTAGCTTCTTCAGCACAACAGGTAGCAGCATTAGCACACATGGTGAATCTTGTAAAAGCATCTTATTGGAACAGAGATCTTCAGGAAATCCTTGACATAAGATGAAAAGTTAAAAAAAAAAGCCAATGGCAAATCATGTTGATATTGTTGTCAGGATAATATGTGATGCTATCTATACCTAATATACAATATTTTTTCTTCTCTGGATAAAGCTTATATTGAAATTCCATGCTGTAGTGTAATACAACTTCACAGAATTGATATACAGGTGTCTATTTCAATAAAAAATATTTCTTCTTTAAAAAAATGATAAGGTAGACATGAAGGCATGTAGCATTATACCTCAAGGAAGTATTATACCTCAGATTATAAATTAAAATAATAAATTAAAAATTAAAAACTAATAATAAATTAATAGTATTGGGTGAGATTTGTAAGGTTTTTGACTATTATGGCATGAAGCAATGGGGAATTACATAAAAGTAGTAACTTGTATTTTGACCACTACATGGATTGTTTCTGGACTTCCGGTTGGCAAAATAAATCACTTCAGGAAAAAAAATAGAGTTTAAACTCTGAACACAAAGTTACATAAATGTCATGATTTATTTTTATAGCAGATAACAAATAGTCACTCGTACATGGCTCAATTTGTGTTTGTAATAATATATTACAAAAAAGTTATATTTTCTAGACTATTTGAGTTTTCTGTTGAGAAAGCCTATTTATGGTTAAATTCCAGACAATTGAGCTACACTGCTGAGCTCTGGTATGAAGATTAGCACATAAAGCTTCTTTACGGAGTTGCTGATAAACCAGATGTGCATCCTCATATATGCTGCTTCTCTGAACTCAAATTGCCAGTTTTGAGTGTCAGTTTTGGCCCATTTTGGCCAATGTCCTGAAGCAGAATCATACTCTACTTTTATCTCACATATGCTCATAGTATTCTATCTAGAGGAAAAGATGTTTTGCAAGCTAATATCCCACCTATGAGGTACATGGAATATTCTGATATACTTGGTATAAATTCAAAAACTGCCAATAAGCCAGGCTTCTTAATCATGGAAAACAAGATGTGAATTGACGCTCTCAATAATGGACACTCTCAATAAGCCATTAACCAGCACTTTATTTCACTTTACACTAGGAAAATAGTTGCAAGGACTGTGAATTAATCATCTTCCTAGTAGAAACCTGGAAGGCATTTGCACAATGCAATGCTTATGCAGTATTCTCTAGATACCAATATTAAAATTACTTCTCAGGAAAATTGTTTAGGTTAGGATATAGCAACCTTTTGCTGGAGGGAAGTAATTTAAAGGTTGGACTCAAGAGGTTAAACAATAGTGTTTTTCCCTATTATTGTTTTCTGAATTTACTAATATCGACCTTTGTTTTGTCAAACTGCAAAGCCATCATTTTTTTCCTGGTTCTTTCAAATTTTCACTTCTTTAACCATAATTAAATTAAAAAAAATCAAAATAGCCAATAGTGAGTTAGCTATAGTTTAATATAGTAATATTATCTATCTCATAGTGAATGCTATAAAATTTAATCACATGCCAGAAAGTTTTAGTGATTTCATATTCATATCGGAATGAATAGTGAATATTGCGCAAATTTTACAGGATTCATAGAATATAGATTTAGGATTCCGCCATACACACACACACACACACACACACACGTGTGTAAATGTTCCACAACCAAATATATGTATGAGGATATCTGACAGTAAGAAAAATTACATTTGGTTGGCTGGGAATTACAGATCAAAGACATTAATGAGAAGAGACATTCAAAATAAATAGGCAGTGTATAGAGTTATACCAACCAAGCACTGGGAATGATTTTTTTTTGATTGTGAGATAACATAGATACAATAAATCAAATCTTTGTCCTAGCAAGGCAGAAAAATAAGGGCTGAATTACTAGCTACCTTTTA
Organism: Thamnophis sirtalis; assembly: GCF_051295495.1. Classification (NCBI taxonomy): domain Eukaryota; kingdom Metazoa; phylum Chordata; class Lepidosauria; order Squamata; family Natricidae; genus Thamnophis; species Thamnophis sirtalis. The sequence goes on along the minus strand of NW_028261382.1, from coordinate 135,194,946 downwards.
TGCTAGCCAAGAAAATGGAATTTTTAATTTGCAGTATAATTTCTATGTTTCGGGAGAAAAAAGACAGTGCAAAGTGCAGAATACTGTGAAAATATTATGATCCTAAAGACACAGTGTTATGTTACTTTCTCCTAAAGTACATGCTGGTTTCAACAGCAAACAACAAAATTATAAGTACTGGAAACTTAATTCCTTCAAAATGAATAGGGTTGGAATTTATAATTTTAGATAAATCAAATTATATTTTATATTCAAGCCAACTAGTACACCTTTCTAAGCACATTTATTTGATATTATGACTCTTCAAAATTATTTAATTCTGTTTCCAAAGCACACTGAGGACTGTGATACAAATCAATATGAATTCAGGATAATTTAAACTGTGAGTCATGTTGAATAACTTGTATTTACCTTTGAATCAGTGTTGATTCCTAATGAATGACTGACCTAGCCTCTGCAGTTTTTTTGGCAAGATTTCAGAAGCCATTGCTTTCCTTCCACGACTGAGAGGGAGAGACTAGCCTGAGTCTCCTACATGGCTTCATGTCTGAACCAAGATTAAAACTCATGGCCTCCTGGTTTTAGCTCTATAACTTGCTTCTTCTTTTGTTTGCATTTTACTGAAATAAAGTTATGGAAGGCTGCAAATTTCACATTAAAATACAGATTCTGTTTTTTCTCATTCAATGAAAAAAAAATTAGGGAAGGTTTTCTTTTTTTCGTAATTGCAGTCTATAGAAAAGTAATCTAGTTTAGATTTAAGTTTTAAGACCAGATGTTTTGCCATACAAGAACTTCTTGTATTAATTAAAGTAATAAAATGAAATTCATGCTTATATACTGTATAAAAACACTGATAAAATCAAGTATAGGCTTAGAGTTGATAACAGCAGATTCCACAAACATGGGGTATTTCAGGTTTTGTTCTTGAGGTAATTGGAAACAGAGAAAATCTTTCAAGTTGCTATAATACTAGCATTATTATTAATAATGATCTAATTTCATGTGATGGACTAATATGAAAAATAAATCAATATCAAAATAACATGTAATTTTTTTAGTTTAGCAACAAGCTAACCTGCATAACAAACCAAGTTTCCAGATACTTTTCCATTTTTTCCTGATCCTCATTAACTAAGGAGTCAGAATTCTATTCAATTCTCATTGTTCAGTTTTTCTCACTAATTTAACTCTTTGAACTACGTGTATTTATAAATCTTAGCATTACATAGTCATATATCCCAAAACCATATTTTTGTCTACATGTTATAATTTTGGCTACACAAATATGGTACTTAAAAAGGAGTTCATTATTCGTATGTGGAATGAAGGTTCTACTTCTTTAGATCATGAATGGGAAACATTTTAAATCCCAAAGTTCTGAAAACTTGTTAACTGATGGTTAAAAATTGATACTAACTCATAGTTGCATGTATCGTTTGTGACTATACACACAGACTCAGGCACACTGTGAAAGAATGGAGGAAGTACCGGTAAGTACCATCTGTCATCCTGTCACCTGACATATAAACCGTACTAGATAGTAGCTGGAATCTGGGAAAAGAATTAAACTAGAAATTGGAATGCTGAAGAGAGACAGATTCCAAGGTGACTCAAAGAGGAATTGGCATCCAGGTTACTAGGTAAGATGGGCAATACATGAGATGTTTCTACCTTGCACAGATATTCAGATTGAGATCTAAAGACACACAAAAAAGATACAGGTTTTCTAACTTGGAGATGAGGCCAACTACACTTTAATTGGAGATTTGATGAAGCCTTTCTAGAAATTCATAGCAATTACATTTTGGCATATTACAATAGTCTTCCTTTGATTTTAAAACAGCAGTTGCTAATGCCAGCAAGGAGATAGTTAATCTAGCTATAGTAAAGCAATTAACCATAAAGAAACTGGCTACATTCCATCCATCTCTGAAGGCTGTTTGTATGCACTAGGTCTGTTTGTATGCCTTAGCTGAATTCCACTTGTGAATTACGACTGGAAAAGTCAAACTCTGAACGAAAATGATCTCTTTGTACCCTTGTTATTCTAAGAATAGAGCAAAAAGTTGATATATTTTCCAATATGACCATTGTATGTTGTATTTTGTCTGATCAATCCAGAGAACAGATTATTTATTATGTACTAAATTCCATAGAATCTTCCCATTTCCAGTGCAGTAGTACCATATCAAATCATTGGCTATAAGATCTTATCAATCTGCTGGGCCCTAGTAAATGTACTTAAAATTTTATAATTGTCCACCAATATCGTAGATAAAATGATAGTTTAATCAGTGGTTTAATTAAGATGGCTACTACTTTTAATATCAAAACACACTTGGATAAGGTCAACTTATTTTAACCTTTTTAAAACTTAAACTTACATTGGATCTATACTACAAAATATTTAGATTGTGAAATATCACTTTGTTTGCAGTAAAAAATATTTTTTCTTCATGTTTGGCTGTGAAGCATATCTTTTGTTCTGATGATAATAAGGAAGAACAACTTTCCTGTAGCTGGTTAGAGAGGCATTTGTCTAAGGAGGTGAGGTTCAAATAGGTCTTTCTGTTCATTTTGTGAAGTTTTCAAGGCTGAATGGCTGTGTGGCAAAATGTTATAAAAGAGTACTTTAAGGATAAAATATTTAGTTACAATAATAACTTTTATAAACCTCCACTAACATGTCAAAATGTTTCTGTTAATTTCTACATACATTGGAAAATAATCAAGAGGGCATATTAACTTGTGGGAAAAATTTATGGTTATCATTCTATAATTTTCATACGTTTATCCCCCAGATCTTCAAAGAGTTAAAGGAGTTCTCTCTTTGAGGAAGAGCCAAGTAGATATTATCTTTTGCATACTTTGAATCAAACTGTCAGAACTGATTTACCAATTTAAAAAACTGCAGAAATAAATTTCATCTAGCTGTCCTTTAAATAAACATACTATAGTATAGTCCTCATCGTACAATGGCATATGAGGGCAATGTCACATGACTGCATTGCTCAATGACAATAATTCCAGCATTCCTTGTTGCTGTCATTAAGCAAGGATTAAGCATGCATCTTTAAGTGAAGTCACATTACTATGACTTCTAACTTCTTGCTGGTGTCTTATTGATTTGTTCATGGGAAATTAGCTGGGAATATTAGAAATTGCATGATCATAGCTCACAGTAATGTCATAATCATGAGCTAAGGCCTGAATTGCAATCACATGACTACAGGAATGCTATGACAGCTGGAACTACAAGGACATTTAGGTACTAATTGTTTAGTACCATGGTAATTTTAAATGGATGCTGAACAAATGGTTGTAACCTGAGAACTACCTGTAACATAAATGAAAAAAGATTTTGAACATCACTGTAATATATAGGAAGGTGAAATATGTAGCTTCCTCTACACTGCAGTACTATGCAGAGCTTATTTCTAAAGGTGTTCTATTTCTTACACACAGACACACACAAGAACCATTTTGCAAAACTGTGAGCAAAACATTAAAGCAGCTGCAATCTTTGAAAGATTTGAAACACTAGCAAGTGTTTTAAAACCTGATTCACTATAATTGCCCATAGCTCTGTAAGTGACTCCAACAGAAATGCTCCTTATGTGTACACTCACATTCAGGTGGAGAAACAGAGGCAGTTTTTAAAGCAGCTGAGTGAGCTGTCCAGAGCTTCACATGTTGACACTTTGCAAAGCAATGCTTTAGAATGATTCCCACACGAATACATTAACATATACACATATATGAAGCATGCATTGTTTTTAATGTTTGTGTTTTGTTTTAAACATAATTTTCAATTTCAAAATTGTGTCTAATTTCACTACAGTAGTTATTTAACACAATGACATGGACTTGAGGTTGGATTCCAGTGGTATTGTACAGAAATCATACCTGATTTTTTCACTATTTCTGTTTTCTTCATATACTGGCTGAGATTCTTTATTATAAGGAGTTCTGTGTATCTCTCTGGAGACTGGGAAGTGGTAAATAGGAAAATGTGTATGTTCTGCATCATTATCATCTAGAGGATGTAAAGATACCAAATCATGTATTATTCAATTTTATCTAAAGTATTACACAAAATGATTAACACAGGGGCACATTCAAATTTTAGTAAATTGTAACAGCTAAGTTCATACATTTATAAATGGTATACAAAAACATAGCTTATAAATGTTCTATTGCAAAAGTTACTGATCTGCATATTTTATGTCACAAGTTCCCTGATAATATTATTCCAACACAGCAGGATAAGCAATAAAAATGGAAGAAACAGAAAAATTACTGGAAAAAAGACCTTTGTTACTGATTTTATCAATTAAATTGTCAAAACTGAGATGAATTTTTAAATCAGGAAAAAAAACATTAAAAAGTTTTTATGCAATAACTAAATGTATGACTCACCACCAATGAAATTATTTAAAACATGCAACCATACTCCATATACTTTTATAATACCGTATTTATTTCAAAATGTTTTAATGAAGGCTCTTTGTTATTCATTCATCTTTATACTATTATTATAGTATTGGGAAATAATGTTTTTATTCTACATTAAAACATTCTGAAAATATTCAAAACATAATTTCTTATTATGACAAATTTATTGGAGCTTGTTCTTTTCTTAATATTGATGCTGTAATTAATTAAAAAGATATAGTTTGTTTTACCAAAATGTGAATATGATGCATGCTCATTAATGAAGCTTTCTACTTTGTTTTTCTTCCTGGCATCTCTGGAGGCTTTCCAATTTGTCAGGAACTGTCTTTCCATTTCTTTTATTTCTTTTCCATCCAGCAGTTCTGAAGAAATGTTGTAATATGTAAATCAACAGCTTTATATTCTTAGGAAGGCAAAAGCGCATTTTTGTCGTCAAAGATATTGCTCATTTTCTATCATCAATGCTATTATACCTGAAAAACGACCAAATTGTTGACCATTGGGCTTTAATTCTACTGTACTAGTAGGTATGAGCTGGACATCTGATGAATAGCCTGTTATAGTACAACAGTGAATAGTAAAACCTTAAAACTGTAAAATAGTTGCTACAATAACAAAAAGACAGAGAAGCAAAACAATCTCTCTGCTGTTCACTTAGACTGATATCTATAATTACAGTGCAGGGTAAATGATATATATGTGGTCTATGACCTATATAATTTTAGTTATGTAACTGAATTGTTTTATATATAATCCTCCTGGGAAAGCCAAAGAAAATAATCAAAACCATAAAAAAATCAAAAGAATATTTTTGACATGTAATGTGACACCCAGAAAAATATGGCATACTTCATTTAATCCTCCAAGGAAAGATTGAAGGCACATGAAGTCCAGGCAGAAGAAGAACATCAAGACTTGAAAATCTAAGGGACTGGTTTGAACAAAATTAAAGAGCACTTTTTCGTGCGGCTGTTGATAAAAATAGGTTTGCCAACATCCGATGATGGATATGGCACAAGAAGAAGAACCCAATTGTACACTAATATATCATTAATGGAAAGAAAGATTCTGACTCTGAATTTAAGATACTCCCTCACAAAGATATTTAAAAGAATTAAATGCAGACAATCTTGGTTGTTAAATGGAGTACCGTGGCGAGGACCTGGGCCTTCTGGGTAAGTTGGGGCAAGGAGAAGGCTTGGGCATTCTACCCATACCACCAAATGAAATGATCATGGCGTTTGCTAGCATTTTCATCAGATTTGAGGTCTGTTCTTCCAGCACATTGAGAAATTTCTAGAAGGCTCAGAATGTTGGTGATTACTAGTATTGTCTCCTCCGTGGGTGGGAGTGGGGGAAATGGCATTCATTAAAATGCTAATGAATGCCAGAGTTCTGAAAGGCTTAGAACAATGGCAGTTGCTCATTGCTTTCACCAGATCTGAGGTCCATTTCACCAGTGCACAGGTGGATTTCCTCTTCCTGCATACTAAGAAGTCCAACTTCCCCTCTGCTTGCAACCTTCTCTGCCAGCTTCTCCATTGAGTTTCTGGGGAAAAGATGGCAAGAAAAATCGCTAATGGCAATCACAAGGTCTCGGGGCACTTGGCAACCAGCTGCAAACATGAACAGTTCGCCAAATGCCCAAAATGTAATCATGTGACTGGAGGAGCTGGTGCTTTCCAAGGGCAGGAAATACTTTGTGTACTGTAAAGCTCTCATTCTGAGGCAGTCATGATTGAACTGTTGTTACATGGCTGGTCATACGTTGAGGACTATCTGTAACTAATTATTTGCCTTTAAAATAAGATACTTATTTTATAAAATTATACAATACAGACCCATTCTTGATATATGTCTAGCAGAAACACAATAAAGGAAAAGGAAACAAAATGATGATGAGAAAAAGGGGAAACAAAAAGAGGAGGAATGAAATTGGATGCAACTTTTGAGCACCCTAATGTTTGGAAATTGAAAGTTGAAAAATTTGATCTACCTTAAATATCCTGTGAGGTATTTCAGTTACATTAACTACCAGAAAGCATTACATTTAACTGGTTTTATCTTTATTAGGAATCTAATAAGGTACTATTACTTGGAATTTTATTAGATCCTATATCTGATGGAATATTTAAACTCTTGTCTCAATGATGCCTGCCCAATTTTAATCATCAGAACATGCTGGCTCTCACAGATAATTTGTGAAGCCCTCAATAATTGTCTTTTTCTGTTAACTTGTCCAACCTAGAACAGTCTTCTGAGGGAATTTTGTCTCATATTCAGTGGACGATTTTGGACACAAAAGTTGAGTAGTGTAATATAGCAAAAAAGGTGTTATTGATGCCTATGATAACATTTTAAGATACATGTTCTGACCTAGGCTTCCCAAGAGCATGAAGCAAATTCCTTGTTCTTGCAAAAACCCTTTTATTAATTTGCTGTGAATTGTGTTCATTCATGTCCATCAAAGTCTTTCAAGGAAGGATTTACAGTCACAGACCTTATCTGGCTTGAAGAGCTGACAGGCCGATATATGCAAAACTTGGCAACGAGTCTTGGAGAATCACAAACCAATTAAGCAAACTAATTGTCTCCTGCAAACTCCACTCCCCTTTCACCAATCTTTCATTTCCTCTGGGAGGGGCCATTCATCATCCACCTGTGGCCTTACTGCCAAGTTGACTCCTGTTATTTAGCTGTTCTCTTCATCTGGCAACTCTGTGCATGCGCACACTGGGAACAGGCTCCAGCTGTTCGTCTGACTCACTGATGTCTGATTCTGAAGGCAGCTGATAACTGGCATACGGCTCTGGCCCCTTCTCTGCCTCTGACACAGAGCCCTCATCAGAGCCTTCCCCAGACTCCAGGACTGGCCCATGTTCCTCCCCAATCTCCTCACTGTCCCAATCTGCTGCCAGCTTTGCTGGAGGGCCAAAACAATACAGTGATTTTATCAAAGTGCAGAATATACAATAATATACAGCTTTCAGATAACTTTAAAAGCATGTTCTGATAATTGAACAGATTATAATTTGCACCAGTTAATAAGCATGAAATAAGATAAAATTGCTTCTTTTTTTTGTAATCTGGATGGCCTCAGAATTGATGGGAAGCAGAGCTGCGTGCAAGAGGGGTTAGATGGCTTCAACTGGAGAAAATACAGAGTTTCCCCAAAAATACAACAGGGTCTTATATTTTTTTGACCCACGAAATATGGCCTTGGGCTTATTAGAGGGGGAAGGCTTATTGTTTTGGGGTTGCTGGGTGGCTGCTCCCTTGCGAGTGGGCTCCCGAAGAGCCGGGAACAGCTTCAGGGGTGAAGCAGCCATGAGTCTCACTATGCCCTGGGCCAGCTGTCCTTGCAGCCATTGCTGAGCTCCGAGCAAAATTTCTTCTCCGGCTTCCAAACTCCAGAACTCGGCTTCCGATTCTTCCAGCAGCGGCCGCTCTAGGAATGTGCTTTGATTATGGGCAGGCTGCCGGAAGACTTTGTCCAGCAAGCGCTTGCGCAACTTCCTCTCCAGCCAGGCAGAGCTCCATGCACTGACCTAGGGGGTATCCTGAATGTGTCAAGCCGCGGGAGCTGGGGACGGGCAAAGCGCCACATGGCTTGGTGCCTTAGGGATACTCTCTAGATCAGTGAATGGTGCTCTGCCCGGCTGGGGAGGGGGTTTGCCGGGTGGCTTCTCATGAGCATGGTCACCTCATGGCTGCTTCGCCCCTGAGGCTGTGCCCGGCTCTTCGGGAGCCTGCCCAGCAACTCCCCCCTCCAGCCAGGCAGAATGCCACTCCCCAACCTAGCGGTATCCCGAAGGTGTCAAGCAACGTGAGTGCCTTTCTTCCACCCACCCGGCTCCCGCGGCTTGGCGCCTTTGGGATACCACTAGGTCGGTGAGCGGTGCTCTCCCTCGCCGGAGGAGGGGTTTGTCCAGGGGGCTTATTTTCGGGGCGGGGGCTTATATTTTTGCCCACCCGAAAAATGTGGCAAGGCTTTAGTTTCAGGACATGTTGTATTTTCGGGGAAACATGGTATTATGCAGCAGATTCACAGGAAAACAAGTAATGACATTAACTCCTGAGTCGTAGCCTATGCATCAATGGCTTAATAAATCAATACATATGAAATGAAAGAAGAACAATCTCTGAAATTTAGATATTTTTACCAAGAGATTTTGACTGCAGTATTACTTTGTCTCGGTATTTTGGCTTATGACAAACAGGATTCCCATTCAGCTCCATTTTGTACAACTTAGTCCATATACTCAGAACAAACTCCAAATCCTGGAAGTAACGAAGAAAAACATCACTTATCCAGTCCAAATATTACAACTAAATTTATAAATCTTTCTTTGATGTCGTAACACGTTCTATTTATTTCAATTGATGTTATTACATTTAATAACACAATCAAATATCCGTGTAGTTAAAAAAGTAAATTTTATCTGAAATATTCATTAATGATATTTTAATAGCTATTTTACTTCTTTATTCATAACTGTAGTCTATTTTTGTATTTTTACTATCTCATGAAAGTTTAAATATAAATGTAAACCAGAAAAAAAACACAAACATTAACTGCACTGTTCTCTGGCCTCCTAAATTTTGCAAAAATATATTTGTACATATTGGCAGCTAATAGCGTTTAATATAGGACAATTATTCAAAACATTTGGCTATAAATACAGATTATTATTAAAGTAAGCTAAAAAATTCAAGAAAAAGCATACGCGGGATACATTTGTTATCACAAATCGTAATAATGCAATATATGATAGAAACCACAGTATACATAGAACTATGGAAACTATGAAACATTGTTAGAAACAGGAAACCAATGTTTGGAAACAATTTTTCCTTTCTTTTCCTTCTTAAAATGGTACATTTTGTAATACTTTTATCAGTTTATTTTTGTTTGGATTTTGAAAGAAACTGATGGAACAGAAAGGTAGAAGATTACTCTCTTAGCCTGTGTTGCTCCCTGTAGTCCTCCAATTCTTTTATTCTAACTCCATGCCATTGGCACTCAACAACTAAACCATTGTGTATAATTATCACATTTGTCTACTAGTTAATATAATATAATATAATATAATATAATATAATATAATATAATATAATATAATATAATATAATATAATATAATATAATATAATATAATATAATATAATATAATATATATATACACCCACATATATATTGTACATATACATTCTCTCTCTCTCTCTCTCTCTCACACACACACACACTCACACACATCTCCATCCTGAAATACATTCAAGTGTATTAGCCCAAGTTATCAAATATTTGGCAGACAATGAGGAAAAATGAATTATTATTTTCCTTCTGTGATGAAGACCGAATAATACAATTTAAATTTAAATGTATCATTAAAAGGAATTATGCAACACTGGTTTGTACATTATCTCCAATCTAGTTGCACATAGATAGGTAAACTGGTATTTGAAATGCTGGAATACTCATATGAATGTACCATACATAATTTATTCTGAAATAATTTCTATATTGTATGTTTTCCTAAATTCACCTTGTTATGAAACCTACAAAGTTCAAGGAAGTATTAGTATAAATAAAACTGAATGTTCAAAAGAATAAAACTTGATATTCATTGATTTGCAATTTGAAGAAGCCAAAATTGAAACCTCAAAAGGATTTTAGTGTTACTTGCTAAGTTTACTATAGAAGACATTCTATAATCTATTTTCTTTCTATAGAATTAATTTTATCCAAAAGAATAAAGTCTCCTTTGAGTTTGATTCCTAGTAAAATAATGGATGCATGAAATAGCTATTTTTGCTTATTATTAATAAGCAAATTAAATTTATTACAACAAATATATATATTACATAGAACTACATACTTTTTCCTGTATATTTAGGTTTAAAATTGTATGTTTGAGCAATTTAGCTTTTAATGGCTAAAATTAAAGCAAAGTTTACAAATATGCAAATACCGCCTTTGCTCACAATCATCCCTCTTTTTCTATTTTTACAAATTTAGCCAGACCTATGAAATAGAGTCTTCTGTTAAACGCATAACAGTATCATCCTCACGTATATTTGATTTAAAAATGCACTTAAAAATCAATTCAATTAAAGATTATTTTGAAAATTCAAAACAGTATATTTCTTGGAATTCTGAAAACCATTTAGTTTTGAAGAATGCATATAATGTTTAGGTTTACATTCATTAAGCTTGGTTGATAAATTATTCAGAGTATCTTTACTCTAGCTTATCTAAGAATGTACTTATTCCATGCTGAAATATTACTTTTGGATATTCCCTACTTGTTCACTGCCTTCCTATCTCTAATAAACTGCTTTCACTTTACATCCTTTCAATAAGCTATACTAAAGAGACTAGATAGTTTTTTTGGGCAGTCTCTACTTGATAAATGATCATGTCATGTTATCACTTCGAAGTCTGCTACAAAATACTAAAAAGCAAATTGTATTCTAGGCTCATGATGGGGGTGGGTAGGTATAAAAGCCTCAGATGTCATTCATAGCACAAACTATAGCCTTCTTCCCAATTAGTGATAGTCATTTAAAAACCTACATTTGACCAATGCACTCCAATTTTTATTGGCTATGTCTAGCTCAAATAGCCTAACTACATCTGCAGATAGCAATTTGTCATCATTCTGACGGTCTGTCATTATCTCTTTCCAAAAATCTATATATTTTTTCTTGTACCTGACTGAATTGTGAAGTGAAGGAATCCATCTTTTTGATATCTAGTGTCATAATCAATAATGGCAAAGGTTGAATATATTAAATATTTACAGCCAAATCTTCAAAATATCAAAGCCTTCTGAAATAAATAGGACTTGTATTGCTGAATGTATTATAAGATAATCTGGATTTATGAGATGTAGACAGACAACTTCCTAATACCTATGACATGTCATTGCTTTCATCCTGCCCTCTGGTATAGCAGCACTATACGTTACATCATAGTGAATGGAATTAAGAGAAAATAAAAAAATAAAGAAATGGAACTTTCTCCAAGTATTGCAAAATGTTACTTCTTTAAAAATTGAATTCCTTAAACATCACTTTCCATCCTCCAAATTTGACTTAACAGTAATTGTAGACTTTGCTACTGAGATTTTAGCAAAAAATTCTGAAAATTGTAATAATAAGGAGAAGCTAAGTGCATGAGTCATCAGTATCCAGACCAGGACCCAGAAATCATTGCAGAAGGAAAGAATATTCTGTTATGCATAGGCACATGCCAAGAAAAAAGGAAATCTTTGCCCAATTTGGTTTGATATAAGTAGCTAACATTTTGAATGATAACAAATGTATTTAGATGTAATTTTCAAAGCTTACAGAATTAGCAAGGTTTATTGTTTAAAACACCTCCAAAACAAATCAGAAATAAACAAAAAAAAAATTGAAAGACAAATATATACATTCTCTTCAAAGTAAATGTTAGCACAATCTTAGTACTTTAGTCCAATTTGTTTGAAGTTTTACAATATTTTTGTTTGGGTTTAGGTTATAAATTTAGGTTATAAATAAAGCTTAATTTTATGTATTAAGTTAAAATTAGTATCTATTATTTCAATTAAATGCCTCTAATCTACTGAAAATGAGGATTTAAATTAATCTAATTATACAGGAATATTTTAATCCATGAAGTAATATATGAAATAGATTATTACAGTATTTACAGTCTTCTTACATTTACAATATTCTATTTTCTATGCGTGAAGAGTTTTCCCCAATTTTCTTTGTTAGAAATCTTTATAATCTGAATGTATTAAAATGTTGGATTTATCATCGACAACTTTGTCAGCTTCATCTATCATAAAACTGTCTACTCATAAATTTGCAAATAAAAATTTGCACAATAAAAGGACACCATGATTCAAGAGGCGATTGACAAGAATTTTAACAATTGGCAAATTATTGAAATAATACTTCCATTTATGCAATTTATAAATTTGCATTGCTTTTATTACCTTTATGTGATGAAGTTGGTTGTCAACAGCTATAAGATGGTAAATATTTTCCAGAATAGATAAGTCACTTAATTCATCAATATTATTATTGCTGATATTCAAAACTGATAAAGATTTCTGTAATGAACCAAAACATATATTTATCCCAAATATAAAACAATATTCAAGTGCAGCAATTGTATGCAGTTAACTTGAAGGAAAATCTGATTAAAATGTAGAATTTTCTTAAATGTACAAAATCTTAAACAATACAACAAACATACCTATAATTTTGGTACAAAATGATCTTGAAACTTATAGTTAATAATTTGTTAAATGGAGTAAATAACTATTAAAAGGGCTGTTAAAATCGATACAATTCAATACACAATCCTCTTCCAACTGTTTTATGTAACCTATTTTAATGTGTATGCTAAGGAGAAGGAGTTATATTTTCATTTTTAGAAAGGAAATTAGGTAAAGTAATACTGATATACTTTAAATGCTTTGACCAGTAATATAAAATAAAATAGAACTTTTAAAATAAAAATATTATATCTTCCAATTATCAGTATATTGTTTGAAAAGTAAGAAATAACAATATGGTTTTTTCCAATAAATATTGACTGTTCTGCAGATAAATCTCCAAGGAAAAGTAATTATATTGTATAAGAGTTAACATATTCTTTTAATTAAGCCTCAATGAACAATTGCGTCCATATTATACACCTGTAGATACTTTGAAATTTTGTTTCCTTAAGAAAGGTAAAGTATGCAAGACAATCTGATTTTGAAAAAAAATGTATGGTGCACTTTATGCTATTATTAGAGGAGATATTAGATATCCTTAGATATTACACAGAAACTTTAGTATGGGGGTCAGAAAAAAAGTTAGTTGAATATAAAGCTATTTATATAGAAGCCTTTAGTAGTTTTTTAACAATTAATATCTGTCGCCAAATAAATTTTAGGTACAGTGTTCTTACGGATAATGAATGAAGAGTTCTTGGGTCAAACAAGAGCTTTTCTCCTAAGGGAAGCTGCTGGCTTTCAACATGCAATTCTCTCAGTTCCTCTAAAGTCTCCAAGCCTTCCACTACAGTGATACAGTTGCCACCTAAATATCTGAAAATAGAACAAAATAGAAAGGTCTTTCATTTTTCAATTTCTTTTAAAATGCATATTTTCTGGAAAATAAAAAAATCAATTATTTTACTGAATAATTTCACTATTTCAGAAATAAAATCAGTAAAGCATAACATATTGCACCAATAATCAAATAAAAATTAATTTATTTCTACGGGAAAAAATGTGATTATATCTTATATATTTAAGTTTATCAAGCTTTGGTTCTTGAATGCAGAGTTTGTATGAAGTTTGTGTAAAATAACACCATATAAAATATATATTCATTCCATTTTATTAGTTTAAAATTTAGATTTACACATGAATCAATAAAACTAGAAACATAATTTTTTACTTACAATTTTTCAAGTCTTATCAATGATTCTAGATTTTCAATTCGTATAATGCAGTTGTTCTGCAGGTACAGATGTCTTAGATTTGTTGCAAAGTCCAAGTTATGTATCTGTCTAATATTATTATCATATAAATATAGGACATTAAGATTTTTACACAAAGAAAGATCATCCTACAAAAAAAAAATGACATGTTACTTGATAAAATTTACTGATGAGCAACAGCTTCAGCAAGATTTCAAAAGCCCTAAAATTATGTTAAACCTGCAATTTTAAGTATAGTCGTAAGTACATGTATACGGTTGAATAAGTCTGGGATGCATGTTGAAGATTCCACATAACCTAATGACGTATTTAATATATGATCTTTGAATACTGTGTTGCACATCACTTTTGTATAAAACAAATTATTCTAAGCAAGGTGTGCTGGTTCATTTGAAAGAAAAAGAAATATTAATGTGCCAAACTCTTACTCATGCCGAAATTAATTATTTTGTATTTGTACAATATCCCATTTCTGGAGAACATTTAACTTAACAACACTGAACATTACTTTATATAAAACCGTATGTCTGTCCAAAACTATTTTCCTGCAAATAATTAAAAAACAACTGAAAAAATAAAAGACAAATCAAATATATATTATTTAAATTAAACTAATTAAGACAAGGGCATGAAATAGAATCAAAATTTATTTCCAACTAGAAACTTATATTAAAACAAAATATAAAATATCACTTAATACCCGCTAAATCTTAAATATAAAAGTTACATTTTTACATAATGAAAGATTTCTTACAATGACATCTATATTTTTATTAGATAATTTCAGATGTGTTAGCTTCCTCAGTTGTTGAGCCAAAGATTCATCTCTGCGATTCTTTTGATTAAGGCTTCTAGCAATAAGCTCCAATGTTAGTCGCACCATAACTTTGTGATAAATTCAGTTTTCCACTGCCTTAAAATAGAAATAAACAGTTGTAAAGTATGCTGCCACATCATTATCACATTATCTACAACATGCACTATTAAAACATGTTTTAACTAAATTTCCTTTGCACTATCTTAGTCATTTTCTGCCTAAATCAAATTATGCATTGTAGTGAACATTATATTAATTTGCATTACATTTTTATATGTCCCTGATAAGCAGGAATTATATTTTTGCTAGCTGACTTGTGGGTCGATAAATAACTATTACTATATGCTTCCCTTAAAATCAAAAGCAAAATGCCCAGTAAGAAGAGCTAGGGTATAACAGTGGAAGATGTATATCACTCCCATGTTTTGCTTCTGCTTTTAAATTTCTCTGATGCATCTAAATATGAAAAATGCTAAAATATAGACCTTTGGCCTGATATAGGATAATTTTTTGTATATCTAATTACATAAACATTATTTCCAACCTATACTTCTTAGGATCCATTTGTTTTCCCTAATCTTACTTGGACAAATACTCATATGCCAATTACCTCCCTACGACCTATAAGATCTCATAGGTTAGGCCTCCTCCGTATTCCATCGGCCAGCCAGTGTCGGCTGGCAACTACAAGGAGGAGGGCCTTCTCAGCAGCGGCCCCGACCCTTTGGAACGAGCTCCCCGTAGAGATTCGTACCCTCTCCACCGTCCAGGCCTTCCGCACAGCCTTGAAGAACTGGCTCGCCCGTCAGGCCTGGGGATAAGGACCATTACCCCGCCCGAATGTTGTATGCATGTTGTTTGCTATTTTATTATGTGTTGTCGTCTTAGTGTTGTATTCCCCCTTCCCTGGTTTCTGTGAGCCGCCCTGAGTCCCCTCAGGGAAAAGGGCGGCCTACAAATAAAATCAATTCTAATTCTAATTCTAATATTATTATATGATTATATGAGAATTCAGATTGTTTGGGGCAATATGCTGACTCTGTAAACTGCTTAGAAAGGGCTGCAAAGCCCTGTGAAGCGGTATATAACTCTAAGTACTATTGCTATTAGAGTTACAATAGTGCAGTCACATTTTTATTAGAAGACTATGCATTGATGTACAGAAAAATAAATTTGAATTCTACAAGTATTTGGATTTTGCTTCTTTAATTTTAATAAGGTACATATTTGCTTAAGTAAGTTTAAATACATTCAATTAAGTTTATTTCTGCAAAGAAATACATAAGACTGCACTATAAAGTGAAGAATTTCCTGATACACAATTTTTACCATACTGATTTTTCCCATAGTCTAAATAACATTAGGGGAATACATACATGCTAAACCACAAAAGCTTAATATTTTTCGCTAAACTACTGTTATGAGTAATTTGTAGTTTACTAAATGTTGATGAAGGAGTATTATGGAGGGGGGGAACAGAACCATTTCAATCTTTCACTCCCCCCCCCCATTGCTTGATGAGCCATTTTTCCATTATTCCAACAATGCTTTTTTTTTTCTTACTAGGACAGTTTTCTGAAATTCTATTAGGCATTAAAGCATTTTAAAGCAATTAGTAAAATTTGTACTGCATTAATCTTACTCCAGTTTCAAATCTGTTATCCCACTACACCATTATGAATGCAGGGAAGCCTTAGTTATGAACATAAAAAAACACAAATTAATATTTCTGTATATATTCCAGTGCTTGAAACAGTGCAAAGAAAATAAAAGGTTAATGGCACGGAAGATACCTCGATGGAGAACTGCTTTGATTATATCTGAGGGGGGGGTGACGGGGAAGCTTTTTTGCTTTAAGCAAAAGCTAAACACAAAAAGTTCCAAAATAAGACAGGGAACTGTGTGACTTTTAATGTTCTTTCAAGGCAGCATTAAATGAATAACAACACTGCTCTCAGCAATATCAGATGCTAATAGATGCCAAAACCTGTATTTTCTCACTGACGAAACAGCCTGACCAATATTCACACTTTTAGTTAAGGTTGATGCACAGGCAAATTATCAATGATATCAATGCCAAAACAGGAGCTTGTTTTTTCACTGTCATGTGTCAGACAAACCTGAGAGCAGGCAAGCAACATGTAAGGCATAGAGACTGAATGGAGGGACCCAATTTTTGAACAAAAACAAACGCTTAAGAGAGGGCATCCCTCCACAGTTCTTCTCCAGATCATTGCTTCAGATGTGAGCTACGACTGGGAGAAATGCTTAGGGAAAAAAAAACCCAGCACACAGCAAATCGGTTCGGCATGGTCCTACTGTACAAACACCAGCCTCCCCCACTCCACCTTTCGGAAGAGCTTACAAGGCTCGCGAGGCGGCCTGTCTTCCCCTCACCCCCCCCCCCTCAACCCGGGCCCTCAGGTGGCTATTGCTTCAGAGCAGGCCGAGAGTGGAGGCGGCAATAGCACTGTTTGCTCCGAGAAGTTTGCTCCTATAACAACCTACACTTCATCCCAACGCGGCCTCCTTTTCCACACATGCGAGGCCCCTGCCGCCTCTGAGCCAACCACCTACATAAGCGCGCCCCACCTCGCTCCTCAGCCTCAAGGGGGGAAATGGGCGGATCCTCGGCTCGGAAAGAGAGAGAAGCCAAAGGAAAACAGAAGCCGGCAAACGGGTTGCTATAGAGATAGAAAGCCTCTAGAAGTAAGCTACCTATCAAAAACATTCTGTGAGGGGCGGGGGGAGGCGGGACAAGTGGACAAGCTCCCGTATAAGCAGGGCGGCGTGAGCGGCGGAATTAGCCCTTGCTTTGGAACGGTCCTCCCTTGTCTCTTCCGCGGCGGGGGCGGTTTGTTCCGTTCGGATGAAGCGCCGAATTCGCAGCTCACCAAGGAGATGGAGCCTCTCTTTGTTTTTTTGGTTTTTTTTGGGGGGGGGGAATCCCTGTTTTTTTGTTAACGTCCTGAGCTCGCTTCCAAAATAATAATAATAGAAAAAAACCCTACAAGTCTAATACATATAAAGAATATGATCGCTGCCATTAACATCTTATAATATATGATAGCTGGCATTCATATTTTAAATACTGTAATAATTGTTATTTAGACATAAATAAAAACGACTGATTTTCTTTTGATTAGGACTTATTACGAATATGTCTCAGTCCCAGCGATGTCTTGAATCCTCTCTCTCTCTCTCTCTCTCACACACACGCACGCACGCACGCGCCCCTACGTGTCAAATTTTAGTCCACACAAATGGTTTCACTTTTAGGGGCTAAACTTGACGTGGTAAAATAATGAGCCAAATGTGTGTTATACACAAAATTAGACCACGGTGTTTTCACTCAGTTGAGCTTGGAATAGCCCTTTGGAGTCAGGATAAGACAGGGTCAAGTGTTTGAGGATCTCTTGGCAGGTGAGAAGAAAAATGGCTCTTTTAATTCAAAAAACGATATTTGTTTCTAAGAACAAAAGCATATTCTTAAAGTAGGCAGAGCAGTGCTTCTGGAATTCTTTCCAAGTTCTTCATTCACAATAGTCCAGAAGGCACCTATATCTCCTGGGTAAAATGTATGTGTGTTTCTCTTGCAGATGGATTCCTATGGATGGAAGCACGCAGATGGGGTTGGTTCAAGAACAGAAAAAGATGCGATACTGTAGTACAGAATAAAGCACAGGTTCTCTTCAGGAGCAAGCGGGATTATGGGTGGAAGATCAGGGACACTCATGGAAATGAGGGGCCCAATCATCCCTTTTGCTAGTTATTTTTCCTAGACAGAGATGTTATTCCATTTAGTGCACCTGTAGATTTTGTTTATTGTTTAGTCAATTTACATTTTGCTGCTTAGTTATTATAGCTATGCTATTAGATTTTATATTTTATTCTATGTTTAAAACAAGCTGCTTGGAATCATTGGAGGTAAGTAGCATGTAATTTGAATTTATAAATAAATAGTCATGCATAATCACACTGGTATCCACTCATGTTCCTTGAAATTCTTCCGTTAATTAGCATCACCTGCAGACCTTTTTCATTGTTTCCTTGAATTGTAGGCAGAACTCTCATCAATGAGGATAGTAATAAAGCATGATCCTGAATTAAAACCAAGTTCACTTATATTCAAATAAATCCGAACAACCTGCCACCTTCATACTTTGCCCCTCAATGTAATAAGGTTGAATGATCAGGGCCATTTCTTAATTGCATGACTGGTTCATGTAAAAACTGATTTTCTGTCTAAGAAGACAAGGGATGTTCTGCTAAATAAGACACTATATAGTCCAAGGTTTGATCTGATAGATGCCTATAGAAACCTGTCAGCAGGAGATGAACACAATCGTAGTCTTCTTGTGTTTTCCATACACACAATACATTAACTTATTAAGTATACTTCAGTATACAATATAACTTTGTGTATCTTGATAATACATAAGCTATTATGATTAAGGAAGGAACTATTCATCATTTTTTCCTTTTTCACAACCTACTTTTGGAAGAATGTAGGGTATTTAAAATTTGTTGTAAATATATTTTGTGTGAATTTCTCTTTCCCAAATATTAATCAGGACCAGCCATTCAATTTCCAAGATAAGCCACAATCATATGTACTGCCACCTGTATAAATTAGAAAGATCTGACTAAGAAAGAATTGTGAACCAAGCCATGGATTCATTGAAAGAGAAGCATTTCCACTGCAGTGGAGATTGCATAGATGGGAAGGTACAGTTCAGGGAAAAAATGGTTTTGGCTCAGCACAAAATTTACCACAAGGAATGAAAATCACTGATAACATTAAAGTGAAAAAGAAAAGAGGAGTTGGCCATTTTAAGAGATCTTTATTGCAGACTGACACAGATAAATTCTAAACTTCTACAACCTATTTATTTATTTTGAAGCAATCAACAAAATGTTAGGGTAAAGAACAGAGCTATAATAAACTTTGAATTTGTTCTTAAAACTAGGCAAAGAAGTGGGAAAAAATGATTTAAAGTACTACAAATCAATTGAAAACAATGCTTTTGGCTCAAGTTCCACTTCTGAAATTAGTCCAAATTGGCATGTCTTCTCTATGCTGGATATAAGTATCAGTTGATGATATTCTTCAGCCAATGTTAATTTGATTAAAAAGCTTGTCCTTAATAACTTGAGACATCAGTCCATGTATTGCTTCTATTGTGGTTTTGCAGCTGAAAGAAAAATGGAAACATAAAAGGCAAATGCAGTATTTTATAATCAAAAGGAATTAAAAGATAAACTTAATGTTATCTGTAAGTAGGTATATGACTACAAATTATGGACCTGAATTACAATATAGAAAACATTCTATGTACTATGCTATTGGGCAGTGTGGTGACTCAGTAGTTAAGATGCTGGGCTTGTTGGCCACGCAACAGGATGAGCTCCTATCCTCACCCCAGCTCCTGCCAACCTAGCAGTTCGAAAGCATGCAAATGTGAGTTAGATAAATAGGTACCATTTTGGTGGGAAAGTAACAGATCTCTGCAACATCATGTTGGCTACATGATGGTGAAAGTGACTTTGAACAGCACTAGCTCAATGGCCTTGAAATGGAGATAAGCACTGTCCCCTATAGTTGGCAATGACCAGCAGAGTAAAATCTGCAGGGACTCCTTACTATGCTTTACAATAGTAATATAGTACTTTATGTAGATTCATTAACACAGTATTGTCTCAACAAACTTCTCTAATTAAACTTTTGAGTACATGTAATCAACATAATCATATTCTACAGTCATTCCTCTATTTTCCTTGAAGTTGCTTTGTCAGTTATTTGGAATGACTAATAATGGGACACATTCCTATTATTTGCAAAACATTGTACATTGCCTAGGTACACTGTGCTAAGTCACTGTAACTATGTATATATCTCAAATTATGGTTTACAAATTACACTGGCAGGTTCACATATAATGCCAAACTAAAACTTAGCATGTCAGATTTTTAGTGAAAAACTACTAAAAATGTCAACTATTTTCTTCTCTTTATACTCTACACATTCTATATTCCAGAGAAGATCTGTAAGGCTACAATTCAGATACTAAACATATGTGCTACATTTCAAAAACTTCAGGTTCAATTACTTCCTTTTCCTGTCAAGACTAAGAAAAACAGATTTTAATTCTAGAAAGCTGCTGCTACACTATGGATAATGCTAAGCTAAATAAAGCCAGAATTTCATTCTATACATTATTCATCCATGTTTTTAAATGGATAATGCAAACACGCAGGTGGCTAGTATATGGAATGAAAATCTTACTTTACTTAGCTTAGTACTGTCCATAGTCTAGCAGCAGTTCTCTTAAAACCATGTGATTGGAAGGAATACATACAATGGCTGTCTTGAGGCAAGTTAGCTCCCCTTTTGGATTAACAATCAGTTATCCATTCAAAAGGTCATTAAACAGACTATTGTCAAATTGAAAAATAGCTTAATTTCCCCAATATACAAGCATACTTTTATACATTACATACGTACATTAAAATTATTTTATCATTTCTCTTCATATATATTTGATGCTGTTCAATGTGACATACAGGGGGATGGCAGTTTATACAGTTGGTTAATAAAAAATAATTAAAAATATTTAGCTTCATAACCCATGCTGATATAAAAAAAATGAAATAGTCATATGTATGAGCTCTAAATGCTGACAAAGAAAAATAATATCTTAAATATAAAGAGTATGAAATCTTCATACAATCTATATAAATAAAAATGTAACGGTTGTTTGTTCAAAATCGCTAATCTCCAAAAGTTCTTCACCGATTGCTTTGAAATTTTGACACAACGTTGCATTTGAATACGCGAATGTTTTTATATAGGTATATTATATAGATGTCATACCTATGACAAAAAACATGATTTTCTCCAGTGCGCTGCTTGGAGAGTTCAAGTGTAGGTTAACACAGCCTATCTGTCCTTGAACTGAATAATGTTTTTCTTGACCACGCCTCCCTTTCCCTCTCCATGTTCAATTTAAAAACTCAGTCCGCCCGTTGGGACTGTTTTGGGAGTGCTCTAGTTCAAGGACAGATAGACTGGGGTTCCTAAATCCAAATTGACCACCTTTTCTTCTCTACCTGTCTACCGAAATCTATGTAAAGGTTTGATTTAAATTGCTGAGAGGTTTCCCGGGCCAGCCCTGTCATCCGCTGGTCGCAAGCGGCTCAGGGCACGTGAGTCGCTTGACCGGCTACCGCTGGCGAGCGAAGGGGGGGTGGAGACCGCACCGGCATCCCGTTCTTGGCTCCCTCGACCACCATTCCACCAAGGCCATTGCGGGCGTTAGCCGCTGGCTGAGGCAATCCTCTAGTCTGCCCGGCAACAGCAGCAACCGTTTCTGCTGCTTTGCGCACTTTTCCCTAAGCGACAGCAAAATTGGCGGGAGGAGGCTGCGCGCGCACCGGCCGCCATTTTGAGTCATCCCGAAGAGTTCTGCTGCCGCATGTGGAGAGACAGGAGCTCCGGGAGAGCGAAGAATGAAGAAGCGCACCAGGGAGAGCACGAAGCACTACCTCTCAGCCACAGAGCGCCGCCGGGGGTGTGGGGCTAGTCCGGGGCACCAGCTAGCCTTTCCCTCCTCAGCTAAGTCTTGGGGTCCGAGCGCGGTGGGGGGAAGGACTCCATCCAACAAGCGGCCCTTTCCCTCCTGAAGCATCTGCAAATGCGCTTGAGCCGGCTGGCCAGCGTTGGTGCCCTTCCATTACGTAGTCGCTTTCCCCAGGCCTTAACTCGTGGCCTACCGCAGCATGGCTGAGGAATGCAGGGAGGCGAGGAGGAGCAGGTAGGGCCCTCCATCAAATGAAGCAGAATGGATCCCTTGGCAAAAAAGGGAAAAGGGAACAGGGGCACCAGTAGCAAGTCATCCCCAGGGACTTCAGGGCCTCCCGAGGAGACCAGAGAGGCATCTCGTCCCCACAAGACGGCGGAGCCTATAGCCCCTCACCACCACAGGGATCATTGCTTACGATCAGATCAAGGGGATCAATCTCCAAGGGGCAGAAGGTCTCCCTCTGTAGAGGATTATGGGTCCAGGGATCCCTACCCAGAGGTCTCCTGGGGCTATCCGGACTCACCCAGCTCCTCACCCAGGGAGGAAAGGGACTCCTTCCAGAGCATCTTGCCCGAGGAAGGGGATTCCAGTTCAGACAGGGCTAGGCGCCATGGGCACACCAGCAAACATCGTCTGAGGGGGGCAAGAGCCCAGCACTGTCAACTGAAATGAGGGAAGTGATCTCTCTGGCCATCTCCCAGGGGATTGCGGAGGGCATTAAATAGAGAGACTCCCAAAAATCAAGGGCTCCCAAGACCAAACATCAAGCTAAGGCCTCCACCTCTAAGGAGCCGGCCTCTCCTCCCAAGTCATCTGATTCTGAACCCACTAGCACAGATGAGGAAGGTGCTGAGGGCTTTGTGCTTTCAGAGGAAGAAGACCTACCTCCAGACAAGCCGGCCTTCACTGGCCTTTTTAAGCCGTCCTTGTTTAAGTCTATACTTCACAAGGCCATGATGGCGACTGAGCTAGGCTCCACCTCCAAATCTGATTCTGCTCAGGTCTCTGCTTCATCCAAAGACCATAAGCATGGACTGTTCAAGGAAACGGTTCCTACCCAGGAACTTATTCCTGTACCTGACCTCTTTATGGATGTGGTCCAGCGTCAATGGGTCCAGCCTGGCACCCTGACCAATCCTAGTGGGGGGGATAAATCCCTTTATTCTGTGGAAGGGAAAATGAAGGACATTTTGAAATTTCCGGAAGTGGATGCCCCAGTAGTGTCACTAACATCCAATTCTAACTTACCAGCTGACCTTCTGGAAGGTCTAAAGGCAAAGGATAAGAGATCGGAGAAGGCGTGCCATAAAACTCACATGGCGTCTGCCTGGGCCATTAAGTCGTCCACCTCTGCCTCGTTTTTCACCAGGGCATCCTTGTTCTGGCTGAGACAACTCAGATCCAAGCCTCCCCCCAGAAAAATCTAGCTTACCAAAATTATTACAGCTATTGAATACTCAGCTGATGCTTTGCTGAATGCTGCGAAGTTTGCCTCCAGGGCTCTAGCTTCCAATATTACTTCTCGCCTCCTCCTGTGGCTCCGGCACTGGCAGGCTGAGATGAAAGCCAAATGGAAGTTGGCATTGGCTCCCTTCAAGGGAGGGCACCTGTTCGGGGAGGCCCTGGACAAGTTTGTCATCGAAACCAAAGACAAACGGAAGGTCCTCCCGGCCACCTTAAAAAGGAACGAACGTAAAGGTTCTGGTTCCTTTCGTAAGCAATCCTTTCGGAACCAGGAAGCCGGCCAAGCACCCTCTTCATCCTCCTACCAGAGGCCATTCCAGCAGGGGGGTGATAGGCACCAAGATAGGTCCTCCTTCGGGTCCCATAGCAGACAATCACAGTCTTCCTTTCGGAAGCCATTTCGCGGGGGCAACAACAACAACCCCGCCCTTTTCTCAGGGGGAAGTCACCATCACAGGGTTCGTCCCATTGGGAGGAGGGAGCTCATGCAAGCGGAGATACTCCATCTTCTCCAGATAGAAGCCATAGAACCAGTTCCGAGAGACCTGGAGGGGCGGAGCTCAGGGGGGTGGAGGGTGGAGGGCCATCTTGGACCTGAAAAGCCTGAATCAGCATCTGGCTTACAAGAGGTTCAAGATGCAATCCCTCCACTCCATCCTGGATTGCGTGAGGAAAGGGGATCTATTGACATCGATAGATCTGAAAGAGGCCTACCTGCATGTCCCCATCCATGCTGCCCACAGGAGGTTCCTGAGGTTCTGTTCCGAAGGGAAGCATTACCAGTGCAAGGCGCTCCCCTTCGGGCTCTCGTCAGCGCCCAGAACATTTACCAAGATCCTGGCAGCAACCATCCCGTCCATCTGGAATGTTATTTGGATGACATAATTATTCTGTCACACCAGAGCAGGCTCGACGCGATGTCATGCTGACCGTTCGGACGCTGCAACAACAAGGATTCTCTGTCAACATGGAGAAAAGCCAGTTCCGTCCATCCACGCGCATACAGCATCTGGGTGCAGTCATTGATTCCAACTCCTGCCAGGTATTCCTGTCTCCAGACCGCCTGACCAATCTGAGGAGCAGAGTGAAGCATTGTCATCAGTCCAGGTCGGTGCCGATCGTCCAGGTTCCCAGCTCTTGGGGATCATGATCTCCTGTCTGAAGGTGGTTCCCTGGGCCCGGCTGCATGCCAGGGAACTGCAATGGTTTCTCCTTCGAATGCAGAGAGCGAAAACCAGCAACTCCCACAGGCGCATGCACCTCCCATGGAAGATGACCTGATCCCTGGCCTGATGGAGGTCCAAGGCAGTCGTGAAGGGCTGTCTGTTCAAAGAACCGGAACCGGTCGTTGTGACCACAGACACCAGCCTTCTGGGGCGGGGCGCCCACTGTCAGGGTCAGCTTGCCCAAGGCCAGTGGTCTCAGAGGGAGGCTGCCCACAGCATCAACTGGCTAGAGCTGAGGGCAGCCCGACTCGCGCTACGCCGCTTTGCATGTCTGATAAAGGGAAGACATGTACTGTTAATGACAGACAATGTGGCAACAAAAGCCCACATAAACCGGCAGGGCGGTACCCATTCAAGGGGGTTCATGCTTGAGGCAGAGGCTCTGGGCAGGTGGACGGAGCGACATCTGGCTTCTCTCAGAGCAGATCGCATCTCCGCAACCAGCAACCGGGAGGCAGACTGGCTGAGCCGACAGCGCATCGATCACTCGGAGTGGCACCTACCCCCGGACCTGTTCCAACAGATCGTGAGGAAATTCGGCAAACCGCAAGTAGACCTCTTTGCTACACATTCCAACACACAACTGCCACGATTCTTCAGCTGCTACCAATCACCGTTGGTGGAAGGGACGAATGCACTGAGGTCCGAGTGGCCCCGGGAAATCTTATATGCATTCCCTCCTCTGCCCCTCATCCCTCAGGTAGTGGCCAAAATCCTGACCGAACAGGCAGAAGTTCTGTTGATGGCACTGTTCTGGCCCAGGAGGTCTTGGTATGCAGACCTTGTCAGTCACTCCATTTAGAGACTGTGGCAAATTCCTCAGGACCATGCCTCCCTCAGCCAGGGGGCCATCAGTCAACCAGACCCCCAGTGGCTACAACTAGCCATCTGGCACTTGAGGGGAACCTCCTGAGGAAACAGAACATCTCTGACAAGGTCATACGAACAATACAAACGTCCAGGAGACCCTCCACTACCAGAATATACGATGCGACCTGAGCCGCCTTTTCATCGTGGTGCAAAGCTAGAGACATTGTTGACTTTTCTGCCTCAGTCCCTCAGTCCCTCAGACCCTGAACTTCCTACAGGAAGGTCTGGATAAAGGTCTGGCACCCAGTACACTCCAGCGTCAGGTTGCAGCGCTATCGACCATCTTAGCCAGGGGTTCGTCTCGTTCTCTGAGCCAGCACCCTCAAATTAAGAGCTTTCTGAAGGGCGCAGCAAACATCAGCCCACCAACGGTCCACCGATACCCGTTCTGGGACCTCCCATTTGTCTTAATGGCTCTGACAGGTCCCCCATTTGAGCCTCTGCGTACGTCTAGTCTACACCACCTAACCATCAAGATTGCCTTTCTGGTGGCTATCACTTCTGCACGCAGGGTGTCCGAACTGGCGGCTCTCTCAGTCAGGGAGGACTTGTGCGTGATCCACCCTGACAGGGTTATATTGAGACTCGATCCTTCATTTACCTTGGACTTGGACTTAATCTTCGTAAATGTCAACGTCCATAAGGCAGTGACCGTTGCATTGTGAAGGCCAGGGGCAGGACGTCACGGATTACAGCACGCCGTATGCGCTAGTTGTTGTTACATTATCCGTGTGTTGTCCTGCCATTGGGTTCTCAGCTTGTTTCACGGTTCCATCATTTACCCCTAAAATTAACTCTCTGTTCCATAGATTTCAAGAGATTATATTGCCTAACCTTTGTCCTAAACCTTCTCACCCTAGAGAGCGCGAATGGCGCAAGTTGGACGTGAGGCGTGCCGTCCGCATTTATGTAAAGAGGACTAAGGAATTCCGTCGTTCAGAGGCGTTCTTCATCTCTTTCTTTCCCGGGTCTCTCGGCCGCAAGGTCTCGTCTCACAATGTAGGTCGTTGGCTATGCGCTTGCATTAAGCTGGCGTATGAGCATCAGGGCAAGTCGGCCCCGTGCAAGGTTACCACACACTCTATTAGGAGCGCGGCAACTTCAGCAGCCTGGGCGACCCAGGCATCTATTTTGGACATTTGCAGGGTGGCCACGTGGGCTTCCCCCACCGCCTTTATAAAAAACTATAAAATAGACACCTTTGCCTCAACCAAAGCCTCCTTCGGAAGAAGAATTTTGCAAAGAGTTGCTGAAACTCCGGAGGCTCCTGTTCTTACCCACCCTGGGACTCAGTAGCTTGGTCATGTCCCATGCTTGGACTCTCCAAGGAGCGCACTGGAGAAGGATCGTTGGCTTACCTGAACGATCGTTCTCAGGGTGCTGCGAGGAGAGTCCAAACCCAGCCAGTGGGGTTGTTTACAAACTGTGACTGTATTATTGACTGTGAACTCTTACCATACGATTGTCCTTTCATTTTTAAACTGAACATGGAGAGGCAAAGGGAGGCGTGGTCAAGAAAAAAATTACTCAGTCCAAGTGCAGATAGGCTGTGTTAACCCACGCTTGGACTCTCCTCGCAGCGCCTGAGAACGACCGTTCAGGTAAGCCAACGATCCTTTTGTAAAAACATGCTTTTTTGAAAACCAACGCCATCTGGGGGACGTAAAAGCAACACACGCTATACTAAATATTTCATGATTTCATTTCAATGTTTCCAATTGCATTGTTATATTGAATTTTCATAGATTTTGATTTATTTTCATTTTGATTATTTCGTGTGACATTGCGTTGGAATTGAGCCGTGTCGTTTACCATAGCGTTCATTTCGTGAGTATAGTATATTCGGAACAGTTCAGCCTCTCTCCAGCTTCGTCCCGACGGTCCCTTTATATGTGTGGCTGGGCTGTGGCCACACCCATTCCCCTTTCCGCCCCTCCTCTGACGAGCTTCGGCCATTTCCGCCAAGGGGAGCTGAAGCCCTTTGGCCTCCCCTCCCCTCCCACCGGGCCTTTGCTGTCTGCAGTGGGGCGCTACCTGCGCCATCCATCGGCCGCCTCTCCCCGCCCTTAAGCTGGCCTACCCCCAGCCAGCCCAGTGGAGCTCCAGAGGAGGCGGAGGCAGAGCGTCTCCTCAGCCCGGCCGGCTGCGCTCTTCACCCCCCCCCTTACAGAAAGCCAGCTATGGCCTCAAGGCAGCTCCAACGGGGTGGCGGCGGCAGTGTCAGCCTGAGGTGCAGTGGGGCTGGGGCGGCCCCTGGGTACCCCATGAGGCGGCACACCAAGGACTTCTCCTCCAAGATCCTGGACGTCTCACTCTCCCAGGCCACCGATTTGGGGGAGCCTGAGCACAGCTCCTCCAAGGAGATGCTCAACAACTTCCACGAGGCCAACAGCCCCAGCGCCATCTCCCCAACCAGCCTCACCCAGCCCAGCAGCCCTGAGTCCTGACCAACGGCAGCACCCACCTGCTGCCCCACTATGCCCAGACTGGGCCACAGCAATGCATGGCCGGGTACAGCTAGTTATCAATAAGTATTTTATTCTTAATCCAAAACCTCAAATGAAGACGACCATACCTGTCCCTTGTTGCTTTGGCTAGTTTGTCCTCTGATTTTCTGTCATGAGATTCTAAACCCAGCATGAAGCTTCCTCGTCCCAGTTGAGCTTCTGACTGCTCTAATTTTTCTGACAGGTCAAATACTTGTCCCGTTGTATAATCAGCATTCTGCATTTGAAAAAGATTTATCATGAACACAATTTCCACACGTGCTGCTATTTTCTACAACCCATACTAAAGAAGCTACTGAAGTTTAAAATCTACAATATATCTATGTAGAGGGTTTTTTTTTGGCCTGGCAACAATAGGGGTTTGACACTGCTTTCTTTCAGTGTATTTTTCAATTTTACCATCTAGTCTACAGCCCTGTTCAGTCTGATTGTCTCCCGTCCAAATACTACAGAGGTCCACCCTAAATAATTTTTTTCAAGATGAACTAAAATAGATTAAGTACTGCTAGGCTCAGCAATTAGTCAATTTTAAATGCAGAATTTACATGCTTTAGTGCAGCTTTTAGATACAAAGCAAAAATGTACTTAGGATGAAATATGGAGTGCCCACTGCAATTCAGGGCACCTCTTTAAAGAAGCATAATGTTGACAGGTGAAGCAAGCATACCCCCATCCCATCTGAAGCACCTTTTCGGCTGTGGATCCAAACTGTTGCATATCTCTAGTTAATGGTAGGCAAAAGTCCTAAAACCCATGCTATTAGAGTGAGTGTGTGTGTGTGTAATTAAGAAAATAATATGATATTGAACAATTTAAGCATATGAATTAATTTAGTTGATGGCTATGGAATAAGTGATTTAATTACTAACTGAAAAGATGTTTGTTATTTTCTATCACAGAGCAGGGTTAAATCATAGAATTATTCAACAGCCTCACTTTGCTATAGGACAGAGTTTTTGTCTATATCTACACTTTGCTTCAGAACAGTGTTAACATTTGGCAACTTTAAGATGCGTGGACTTCAACTCACAGAATTCCCCAAGATTTCTACTTAAATTTTATTTGAACATATGATCTGACTTCTTTTTTCTCTCTCACAATTCTCAAGTTCCCACGAAATCTGCCCTACTGGGTCTGCTATCCAGAGTATTTTGTGTGAGCTGCAGAGAGTTACTGGAAAAGGAATGGATGGAAATCTCTTTTTCAGGCAGATGGTATCTACCATAGATGGACAAAACAGGATTTTTAATCTTAAATAAATAAATTTTAAAAAATATAGCAATAGCACTTAGACTTATATACAATTTTACAGCCGTGTCTAAGCGATTTACAGAGTCAGGATATTGCTCACAACAATTTGGGTCCTCATTTTACCCACCTTGGAAGGGTGGAAGGCTGAGTCAACCGGTTCCACCACAAAAGCGCGTAGGACAAAATCGCGCTCGACAAAAGCGCGCTGTGACGTCATCACAGCGCGACGAAAAAGTTCGAAAAATGTAAAAATGAAGCGAAAACCTTACCCTAAGCCCCCCAAACCTAACCCTAAACCTAACCCTAAACCTAACTCTTAACCTAACCCTAAACCTAACCGTTAAAGTAACGAAAAACCTAACGCTAACCCTTAACCTAACCCTAACGCTAACGCTCTAAAGCTAACCCTAACCCTTAACCTAACCCTAACCCTAAACCTAACCCTTACCTTTATGTGAATCGGCTTGCTTTAATTTAATTTTTATTAATTTTTATTTGAATTTTTCGATCTTTTTCGTCGCGCTGTGATGACGTCAAAGGCGCGATTTTGTCGATCGCGCTTTTGTCGTCCGCGCTTTTGACGGGTCACGGAGTCAACCAATATAACATGTTAGAAAGGAAGGACGCTGTTCAATAGAAAAGTGGTCTCCAGAGCTGTCTCTATAATTGGTAATTTTTAGTGTTACGCTGAAAAATATATGACCTGTGTCCTGCAGCACCCCAAACACCAAATGGATTTTGTAACAAATTTTATGAAATTCCTCCTCTTGACCTTTTATCTTTCTGCTTACAGAAACACAGATGAGTCTTTCAAAGACTATGTATTAAATTTGTTAGTAATCTGCTTTGGTATGTTCAAGTGTTCTACAATACTTACAGTAAGCAGACTAGATGAACTAAGAGTGTTCACCCAATATTTATTCCACAACAGCTCAAGCAGCTTGCGATCCAAAGAGGATTTGAAATAGGATACTTCTAAGGCATAATACCTGTTGTATTAAAAAAAATGTTTACATAGAGACATAGAACATTTTTCAAAGTAAGCTCATGAATGGATGGTAATTTAATATATTTAAAATGCTTTTGTATACACAAATATTGAGTACTATATATTAATATGATCAAGAAAAGATGTTATTAATAACATTTTATGAGATTCTAGAAAATTAGGTAAAACTGAGGAAAGAAAGTGGAGAAAAAATATTTCAGGATCTTGGATACTGTATCTTAGGAATATAAAGAAATGTTGTACTATCAAACAGTAGAGAATGAAACAGAACTTTTTCTCCTATAGTTTTATAACTTTCACTTCAAGTTGCACAAAGCTCTGTTCACTAGGCTTATATTCAAAATCTCTCTCTCTTAATAGTGTCTGTGCATGTGCACAGTTACTCAATCATAATTACAGAAAAATGGGGAGGGTGGGATAGGTACAAGTTAGTTTGTTTGACGCATAGGAATTGTGAGCAAAATCGTCATTGAGGAAGATATTGAATGCTTTTTAATCAAAACTGGTGGGGTCAAATTTGCTACCATACCTCAGCAAATCAGATTTGCTTATTTAAAAGAGCTTCATTGAAAGCCATATTGATTACATATATCTGTTCCCTTTTTGTTCCAAAGCAAGACAAAACAATGCACATACACAATATATTTATAGGATTTATATAATTTCAAGTAGATGTATTTTTCTTTCCAAATTGGGAAACATTCCAAAGCTGTTATATTAAAAGATAATATCTTACTGTTTACAGTGCACTCCAAAATCTTCTATTTTATTAAGTGGGATAGTCTGATATTCAGAAGGGCCCTCATCAGGAGGTTTATAGCCCTGAAAGATAAAACATACTAGTACAAGGAATGGAAATATAACAACTTCCTAACAATTTAATGTATTAATTTTTGTTCAGTTTCGATTCCATTCCATCTGGTTTATAAATTTTCAGGAAGCAACCTGAATGATATAATTAAAACACCCTGATGCACACATAGAATTTTTCACTTTACTTTTTCTGACAAAAGTGTAAGGGACACACTGTATTATCTTTTGTACAAAAATTCTGCTTTAATCCCCAGTTCTTGCCACTGTCTTCAAAAAGTGCTTCCATAAGTAATTTGTGATTTCTGCATTAGCCCCTGTTAGTAATTCATTGACAAAGTGCTTTCCCTCAAGTGCTGAAACCATGTGCCTCTGAAAAGGCTAAAGAGACATAATTTTAACACAGGAAATCTTAAATTCATAAGATAAATTTTCTATCAGGTTGTTCAATTTGGTTTTCTCTTAAGGAAGACATCTTTGTTTCCCCTGTGTAAATTTTAAAAGACTTTTGATACAGAGGTGAATTTCTTAAATTAGACTAGATAAGCTCAACAGAAAAAGCCAAGAATAGTAAATGGTCACTTTCAGCTATGAATATCTAACTATTCACATACCACTGACATGCATTGGGATTAAAAATAGATTATCCTATGAAAATATTCTATGTAATGAAAATACAGTATTCTATGTAATTTTCTCCTTCTGCAATATAATGCTATATTTTTGAAAGCCTGAGAATATAAATAACCAATGTCTTATTATGAACTACATCAAAGCAAAACTTCATTTGTTTAGTTAATTCCAATTTTATATTATATAACTTTGGTTATAGTGTTGTTACCTTAGGATATGTTCTAAAAGCTCCAAGATTTACTTTTCCTGCAGATATTGTCCTTGTTGGATCAATCTGTAAAATGTATTCAGAGTTAACATATACAATACATTCCTAAAAGCAGTTAAATATTATTTTTATGTAAAATGTATGATTTTATTACGCAATCGTATATGAATTATTTTGGGGACTTCCCATCGCTGGTAAACTTTTGTTTATACTTGCTGTTCTCCTGATAGACTGGCATGTGAGTACATGCATGATATGTCTATATGGATTAATGCCTGGTTTAAACTACATTCAAATAGACATATTCTTCCAGCATTAGTAATTTTAAAAACACTTTGCTAAACTGCATACAATCAGTTTGAAATTTCTAGTTCTTATACTAATTTAACTTGAAAGACTCCACTTAATTTTTAAAATAACATTCAGATGAGCACATAAAAATCCAGCAAGTAGCAAAAAAAACCCCAACCCTGTTCACACAATACTGAGGAAATTAGCTCTCAGGCGTATTTAGTGTTTAGTTCACAAATTCTAAAATTATACTCACAACCACAGCTACAAAGGGTTCTTGAAATTGTTGATTAAGCATCTGTGTACTGACATCAATTCCTGAAAGCCAACAGCCATAGCCAGGATGGCTGTGATACCAGCCTATTGCATTTTCTAGACGACCAACCTAACCAAAACCACAAGAAGGAAGAGGAAAGAAAGCATATTGTTCAAAAGACAATTAATATAACCATTCCAGTGTTGGGGATTATTAGCAAACTGTAGATTTTATTTACACAGAATATTCA
This sequence comes from Thamnophis sirtalis, assembly GCF_051295495.1. Classification (NCBI taxonomy): domain Eukaryota; kingdom Metazoa; phylum Chordata; class Lepidosauria; order Squamata; family Natricidae; genus Thamnophis; species Thamnophis sirtalis. The sequence goes on along the minus strand of NW_028261382.1, from coordinate 135,161,824 downwards.
GAATCACAATACAATAAATTGTGAACGTACAGGTAGTCCTCAACTTAACCATTGAGCAATAACAATTCAAAGTTATGACAACACTAAAAAAGCAACTTATGACCAATCCTCATAAGACTATCATGTCTTCATGGTACAGTGAACAGAAATTTTACTGCTTGGCAATCAGCATTTATTTACAATCATTTGTAGCATCCTGGGTTCACATGATGACCATCTGCAACCTTTCCAGAGTGTTTTGGACAAGCAAAGTCAGTGAGGGAAGGTGGATTCACTTAACTACTGCGTTATTGGTTTAATGATTGCCTGTGGTGACCACAGCAAAACATTATCAGTGTAAAATCACGTTCATCTCACTTAAGTTTAAGAGCAAAGCATACTCAATTTAAAGGTTATCATCTAAGTGTCTCCGGATCCACAACTGAACTCAGATATCTTTAGTTAATGTTAACTTGCTAAAATAGAAGCTTATCTTCTTCTTTTACCTGCTTTGCGTTTTCAATATATGCAGCCATGTATTCATATGCAGCAGCCTGAGCATTAACTCTGGTTTCAGTGCCTTCCACTGGTAAAGCAAAACTGTCCATTATGATCATTGTTTCGCCATCTACTTTTCCAAGCATTAAGCCCATCACTTCCAAGTTGCCTCCTGATCTAGCATGCATGACCATCTTCAGAAGAGCCAAAGCAGAGATCTTGCAGTACTTGAAATAATGGTGGCTGCAAGGAAAAGACCAAATATCTTTATAATGCAACTGAATTATTATAGAAAGGAAAATGGGAAAAATACACATTATTTAAGCATATGGCTCTCTTGGACATAAAATCACTAGGCTATTTTTAGGTCATCAGAAAAAAAAACAACCCACCATTAATCTTCAAAAGAACAAAAATATATTAAAAATTTTTACATATCTAGAATATTTTGATAATTGTGATGTTACAAAAAGTGTAACTGGAGGTAGACATTTAGAAAAAATATCTGACAATTCTGAAATTATAAACATGTTAAATATCCAACATCGTAAGATGGGACTTAAGATGAGAATCTATCTACCAAAAAACAGGGAATCAGTTACTATATATTTGTTTGTTGCAACAGGTCTTGGTGTAGCCTGAAATTTGGCATACAAAACTTCATCTAGTGTAATATAAACCTTTCTTTTTCATGCCATAATAAGATTGTTATTACACAAAATTCATGTTTTCACCATTGCATTAACTTCCTTTTGTAATATTTTGGGTGATGACCCCCAAGACAAGCAATTTTTTGTATATTTATATAGTCCTAATAAAGTCACTGACTGACTGGATTATTTAACTCACCATCTGCTCAGATGTATGGCATGCGGCAGGATTTTCCCTAGAACAATTCTCTAGCTATTGAATGTGCTCTCTAGGAATATGTTTGGATCCAGCACTGATGAGATTTTTTCCATGAAATAAATAACTTTTTACTATCCATGATCTTTTTACTGTTTCTAATTTAATAATTTCCTATATTGTACGTATTTGTAATCTGTATCTTTGTTGTAAGAATATTGACAATGATGCAGGCTGCAAATTATTTTAAATAAATAAAGTAGAATTACGGTACATGCAAAACCATAAAGTAACATTGTCTGATAATTCAATAAAACATTTATATAATATTGTGCATGGTCTGGATGTATGAAATTTGGCTCAAAGGACTGCTTTGAGAGCCAAGGTGGCGCAGTGGTTAAATGCAGCACTGCAGGCTACTGCTAGATCAGCAGGTCAGCGGTTCAAATCTCACCGGCTCAGGGTTGACTCAGCCTTCCATCCTTCCGAGGTGGGTAAAATGAGGACCCAGATTGTTGGGGGCAATATGCTGACTCTCTGTAAACCGCTTAGAGAGGCCTGAAAGGCCTATGAAGCGGTATATAAGTCTACTGCTATATTGCTATTGCTATTGCTATTAATTTAAGAACTATTCTGATACCTAACTTATAGAATTACCTCTAAAACTGTGAATTCCTTCCTTTTTCTCATCACATGCTATATGCTATAGTGTTCTGTATCTTAATATTCTGTGCTTTCATATTATACATGGATACACGTAAAAATGTCTATGTATATAATCTCCACATACATCTTAAACAAAGGTGTTTTTGCATTGCTGAAGAAAAGTGTTCTGTTTCTGTTCTCAAGACATCACAAATCATATTGGCATAATTATGCAATCTTATTGCCCATCACTATCATGCTTTTGTTCTGCCTTTCTGATCTCTAAACATGCTTGCTGGTAGCATTGTATAAGCGTGCAGGCTGGGCTCGTGAATAAGACAGATGTGGTAGGAACCTCACAGCCTATTGAGCACACCACTAAATGGGCCTGGTTAGCCATTGACCAGGTTGTGTTGAACATATTCTGGAAGCCCTTAACTGCTCATATAATATTATTTTTTTTAAAAATGAGTGAAGTGAAGCTTTTTTCAAATTAAATTAAAAGCCTTGAACTCTATGACAAGTGGTATGGAACGACTCTGAGCAGGGGCAGTGGAGATGGAAGGCTTGGGCAAGAAATATTGGCCAGAAGACTCAAGCTGATTTAGGGGAAAAAGGACGAGGTAGACAAAAAGAAGGGTGTTGCTGCCCCTCAGCAAGGATCTCTATGTTGGGCAAGGAGAGGAAAATATCTCTTTGTTAGGCAAAGAAATGAAGAATTCTCAAAGCAGTGAAAGAAAGAAAAGCAAATGAGAAGAATTCTGAAGACCTCTCTGCTCAAGTAGGAGAGAAAGAGGAAAATGGGATTTGGGCATTCTTAATAAACTAATTTTCTAAACTAAATCATGCTGGAGAATTTGAAAACAGTATTATGTAACAACTCAATCATCATGACCGATAGTACTGTTTCAATGAATGACACTGCCAACTGTCAAAGTGTAATGTTTATGTATCACATACTTTTATTTAATTAATTTATATCTAATGTCATATGGCAGTATTCTTTATTTTCCTTATTTTTGAGTTAACTAGAGGCATTTATATGAATGTAGGAAATGGCTTCAGTGCTATGCCCTTGGGCTAATTCAGCATTCATGGCTATTTGAGAAAGAATCACGCTAATGAGAAATAGTAGGCTGTGGAGATTTGTAACTTCGAAAGAGCCTCTCCCTGTGGATCATCTGATGCTCTGCAGACAGAATCATCAGCAAAGTGCCTCACATTTTCTATACTTTAAAACTTGTAGGTTGATGTTGGCTAAAGGAAGAAAACAATACTTTATAACTGGGCAAGAGGCAAGAGATGAGATAAAGACAATGTTGTGGAATCATGGCAGGAAAAAAAAAGGTTGCATCATGGTTACAAGCAAAAAAAGAAAGCCCCAAATACATGGGTTAACTATATGTTGTTAAAACACAGTAGACATGTAATTAGTTATCAGTATTTGCTTGATAGGAACTACAATCCTCTAATAAGCATGCCTCTCTTCACCCAATTTAATTCCATCTTCACTTTCCTTGGTTTCATCTTTGATGTCATTTTCTCCTTTTTGTTAAGATCCATGTGAGTCAAATGCCAAATCCCATTATTTCTACCTCCTTAGGATCTGCAAAATCCACACTTCCATCTCTGTTCTTAAATTGAAATCCTTCACACATATTAACTAGCTGGTCACTTGCTCCGAGGAATGCAATCTCTCCTTGGTCCCGTTTTTCTATCTCTCTATTCTCTCCAGATCCGCCTTGCATCAGGCTACCTCTGGGGCAAGTGCATCATCGCTGCTGCACCGGCCCCTCTTCCTGGCCATGGGACCGGACAGCGACCTCGGCCGCCGGCAGAACTCTCTGAACCAAGGCAGAGAACGAGGAACGCAGAGGCAGCGACGGTTTCCCTGTCGCCCAGACACCCAACTTACTCCTTGGTCCATGGCTTGGCCGCCAGAATCTCCTGCTGCTGCTTGCGGTCATACTTGTATATCTCGTCGATGCTCTGTGCCTCCTGCATGTTGTTAGCCAGTTCCCACGTCTTCTGGGCCATCCCGCTCCCCGAAGGGCCGGCAGTCGCCATTTCACCGGCTTGTTCAGGCCGAGCCAAAGCAGGCTCTGCTTCCCTGTGAACCGCTTCGGGCAGGAGGAACCTCCCGGTCCGCTGTCGGACAGCGCAAACCGGAAGTCAGGGAGAACAGTCGTTCCTAGCGAATGGTTCCGGCCGCTCCGCGAAGCCTCCAGCTTGCCCCCTATTGGTAAGCGATGGGATTAGTCTCCCAAGAGCCAGGCTGGCTTCGCCTTTGCTTTACTCCGCGCGCCAGGTATGTCTCCGAAGGGAGCCCCAAGCCATCCAAGACAGTGTTTCTGAGTCTCAGCAATTTAATATGTATGGGCTTCCATTCCCAGAACTCCACAACCAACATGCCAGTTCCGACGAATATTGGCAAATTGCTGAGTTCGAGAAACACATATCTCAAGAGATCTCTGCGTGCTGCTGGCAGCCTTTCTCCATTGTATTTAAATATGGAACTGGGTGATGACTGCATCTCTACGGATACGTGCAGACAGACTTTTAAAGTTTATGTAATTGAAAAGCTGGGGCAAATGTAATTTGGTAATTGGTGTGAATTTTAGATACATTGGTAGCTAAATGAGACAATAAACTTCCCTAATTTGGTGCTGTCCAGATGTGAATACAATAGAAAAACAGTTGGACTTGAAGATGTGTTAAAGAATTCTTGGCAATAGCTGGATGGGAATTTGTGCATTAGTTAACACCTAACTAAGTGAACTTGGACCATAGCATTAACAGAATGTGTTTCCAGTTATTTTCCTCTAAAATATTTAGATCCTTATCCCTAAGGTGACCAGATTTTCAGATTGGTAAAGAGGGACACCTTTGAGGGGGGGTGATTAAAAATTTTATACGGAGCAACAAAAATTTTCATACAACGCAAAAATAGTATTGTAATATTTTTTTTATTTCAACATAACTACAATTTACAAATATAAATTGTAACTGTTGCCAAACTTCAAAATTTTGATCATGTGACCATGAGGATGCTGCAACGGTCGCTAAGTGTGAAAATGGTCGCTAAGTGTGAAAAATGGTCATCAGTCACTTTTTTCAATGCCATTGAAACTTTGGTCACTATACCACCTTTCTGGCCACAGTTCTTAAGTGAATAACTGCAGCTGATAAGTTAGTAACATAAGTGAATCTGGTTTCCCCATTTGACTTTGTCAAAAGGTGATTATATGACCCCAGGACACTGAAACCATCATAAATACGAATCTGTTGCCAAACATCAAAATTTTGATCGCGTGACCATGAGGATGCTGCAACGGTCACTAAGTGTGAAAATGGTCACTAAGTGTGAAAAAGGTGATCAGTCACTTTTTTCAATGCCATTGTAACTTTGGTCACTAAGCCCATTATACCACCTTTCTTGCTTTTATTTATGTTTGTGAATGAAATCAACATATTTCTTCGTATCAGCTGGTTACAACTTTGAAGGACCTCAGCCCCCTGATCAGAATCTTCAGTGCATGCTTGCCAAGTTCACTCTCACATGGGTCATTAGCGTTGCAGCTAATTTTTGAGATGTCAGACCCTAGACTGAACGTTGGCTGCTCCTCTTCTCAAAGAGCTAATGAAGTGACACTAGACTCTAGAAAAGTGTGGGGTTTTTTCCCCCTTTCACTTTGATCTAGCCTAAAAAGAGACGATTTATTATAGTGGTCTCTTTCAGTCCTAAAAGCAGGTTTCTGAAGTTTTGCCAAGAAAACTGCAGGGACTCATCCTGGCAGTTGCCAGAAGTCAAGACTGATTCGATGATACAAAAAAAAGTGTTGGAACTTCTGCTGTGCCTGTGGGCAAGGGGGGTTTCTGAGCTTGCACAGAGCGTCAGACGGCTGCAAACGGATTAAAGGCTGCCAAAAAGACCTATCATCTTCACAACGCAGCACAGGACCAACAGGTTGTCTCACAAATCCGGATGCGTTTTTGACTCCAGGCAGTAGAGAGCGCCCGTTAGTAAGCAGCCTATTCTCCGCCCCCACTTCCCCGCTTTTTTCGGTTCCTCCCCAAGAAGGCGGAGCGCTGTGAGAAGCTTCAGTTGAGACTGAGAAAAATCGGCGGGAGCCGCTGCTGGACCACCCGCCGGCGCCTGGGCCTTTCCGGAGCGAGCGGCAGACGAGGTGAACTTCAGACAAGGACAGTTCCGAAGGACTGGTGGCTGCAGCCCAAAGGCGGCTCATTGCTGAATAGGACTAGTCTGGTACAAGCGCGCGCCTAGAAAGACCGTTTCTTCTTTCCTCCCCCTCCCTTCTGCCGTCCCCCCCCGGAGGGGGAAGGGTTAAAAATGGACCCGAACCGGCAAGCACAGGGGCCGGGGTGAATGGAACTCTCTTGCGTATCTCGCAGGGGCTTGGAGAAGGCTGGCGGAAGGGTTGGGGTGGGCGAGGTTGGGCGTAGAGTTGTCCTTTTAAATCCATGTTCGCCTCAGATAGTCGGGTGCTTATGGAAACGCTGTGCGTGGTCGGCTTTCGCCAAAGCTCCTCGGAGGCCGCAGGTTTTGTTGTACTTCGGTTGCCTAACAACGCCTCCCGGCTCCTTAAAGCGGCAGGGCTGGCGGAAACTTCAAGTTGCTTGTTTGCGCTTCTCTCTCAGCTGCGAGCGGCTGACTTAGTTCTGGGTGGTTTTCTCCGGATTTAGAAGATATTTCGGATATCCGTAGCTTAAGGTTATCTTTGTGTGTGTGGCTCTTTGCTGCTTGGAATCCTGTCCTAGCGATTTACATCAGGAAGCTCTAAAAGATTTAACCATAAGATGCCACCAGAATGAAACCAATCAGGTGTAAAAATACAAGTTAATGCAAAGGGGAAAAAGTGCAAACATAATAGTGATTTATTATCCAAATGTTCTCTTTCGCGGTAATTCATTCTTCATTTCCGGAAGGCTAACAGTGAGTTTGTTAACCCACCCTTGAAAGGGAAATAGTCTCATAATATGGCAGCTGCAATTGGAAATATTGTTTGCTGGTCTCTCTCCCTTTCATCTCATGGTCCTGTGAATTCATCAAAACTTTTTGAAGGAATAGTTGTACTTTTGTACTTAGAGAAGTTGAATAGGCCACTTTTATGTGATTGAGCCATCGGTTTAAAGAAGGAAAATAACACACGAAGATGGTTTGTGAAGTGAGGGAAGTTGTTGATGAAGCAAACCTCTATTCATTATCTTTGGGAAATTCTGGAAAATGGATAAAATATGAGAGTATGTTACTAAAGAAAGAAAAATATTACCTTTAGGAAGCTACATACCATTCAGCAATCCATTGCTTGAAAGACTATAGAGGAGACCACCCATTAATCTACAAATTTACTAAAAACAGTGAAATATTAGAAATCCTTAGGAGTTTGTCCAAAATGCATCATAATAAACTAATTTTACTTCATGTTTTGATTAGATGTCTTCTGTAAATATAAGGGTTGTCTCAAAGTGTGCAGTAGTGTGATCTTATAAAATAATACATCTGTTTTATGAATAAAACTAAAAAAATAAAACTATTGTGATTGGCAGATAGCTCTGACTGAAATTAGACCTCTCTAAGCCTAGCATCTCTTAAAATTTGTTTTGTGCCTTACTCCATATTTTATATGAACAGACCCACAGTAGTTGTGTCCAGACAGCATGAACAAGTTTTAAAGCACTCCTACTTTGTTTGCACAAACTTGATCAGCATTTTTTTTCAATTGCAATTCTTCTAAATTACTTGTGACCTCTGGAGATTGCAACCCACAATTTGAGAACCCCAGCCTTGGTAGCATCAAAGGTACTTTTTTAAAAGAGGCAACTGGACTTTCTGGTTTTTCTTTGAAGACATTTCGCTTCTCATCCAAGAAGCTTTTGACTAGATGTTGGGGAATAGAAGGATTTATACTCCTTGCAGATAGCTGATCATTTGCATTCTTTTAGCCGGTCATTAAGGTGGACATTTATCTGTGTCACCAGGGTCACCTGAGTGGTGCAAATTGGTGTGGAGTGTTTGAAAGGACTGTGTTGTAGATTGGAAATAGATGATATTGTATCCCTCCCCCTCTGTTGAGAGAGGGCTGTTCAATTCTGACAAAAAATGGCCTTTTTAATCCCTCTTTCAAACCAGCAATCCTCTCTGTCCAAGAGGGTTAAAGAGGGCTTTAAGGGGTTTCTTTCAAATTACTATGGGATTTAAAAAACCAAACAGTCTGTATATTGATTAAGCAAATTTAGGCAACTAATAAAATAGTGTTTCTTTTATTTATCCATTAGGTACTATATTCAGTTAGATTATCATTTCCAGAAGTAAATAATGATGGCTGAGAACCTAGACAAGTTTCTTGAAGACCACAAAGCCAGGTTGTTACAGGACAAGGCAAAACTTGAAAATGATCCCCCATACATGGAAATGCAGGTAAGATTTTATTGTAAAACAAATAAATACAATCCTGTTCCTTTAATTCTGATTCTGTAGTTCAGGTTAAAAGCTCTTAGCTATCTTTCTGTCCAAATAATCATATAAATTGTGGTTTGCTATTTAATCCATATTAGACCATTATACCTATAAACTAAACAGAGGAAAGGAACAATATATAATATACATATTCCTCTTTTCTATACAGTTAGCTGAATACATCTTCTTGTGATTCAAAATGAATTCAAAAGCTTACATTGTTAATGTATTTGGGGCGGGGGAGAACCCTGATATATCAAGAAAACAGGAGTATCTTGCTCGATTAGATCAATCTTCTTTCAAAAGTATGAGAATGACTGAACTTGTTTTCGCCACTTCTCCATTAGCCCTAGCTATCAAGCCAAAACTTGGAAAAGGGGGGTGGGGGTGGAATGCAGAATCACCAGAAATCTAGTTCTGTGGTTTTTATGCTTTTTCTTACTCCAAGTAGCATTTTTTATACCTTTTGCATGCATTTATTAGTTGTACCTTATCATTTTTTCTTTTTCAGAATAAAAGTGCAGAGAAACTTTCAAAGGCTAGTGAATTATTAATCTCCATGGCTAAAGAAAACATCCCACCGAATAGTCAACATATTGATTTGCATGGTATTATTTTTTTCTAATGGTTATTGTGTTGCAGTCAGTGGGAAATGATTAAATTGATCTAAGGGTTAAATTACTCCTAGTATCCTTGTTATGTTATCATAGGTTCAAAATATATTAAGCTAAGTTTTTAAATATGATGTGGTGATAAGCCAGAATGGCCTGTCATACTTCGTGCTTAATGGATAGCCTTGCAGTGCAGGATGGTTAATGCTTTTTTTTGAGGGAAGATGTAATGTCACTTGGTTTAAAATAAGGCCACTATGCAGCCTGTTCCAATCTTATCAAGCAGGTTGTTCCAGTCTGTAGTCATTGTAGGAAGAGCAGTTGATTCAATATGAGACTGCAGGACTTGTTTATCCCTCTCATGTTAATTAATGCCTGTCTGCAACTGCTGGTCATTTATTTTTTGGAGTAAAATATCCTTAGTATACTGATGATGTTTAGCCATATATTGCCACTTCAGGTCAGAGGTTTAACGGATTGAATGTTCAGATTAGGCTGTAGCAACATGGAAGTGCTGGTAGTTTGTAAACATCTTGACAGAAATATCGGTTTCAGTGGCTGCTCTGAGATGAAGATACAGTCCACCAAAAGAGCAGGTCTATGTCATGACTTACAGCTCCACCTGGAATAGCAATGGAAACTATAGCAAGAGAGGCTTGGCAATGGTAACTCAGACTTGATCATCATGCAACAAAACTGCACATGGCATTGCTTTAAAAATAATCCAGAGGCTGCATTTAATTCTGAACGTATTAACTAGACTGTTATCAGAGAAAACCTGCTCTTTTGGGGGTCACTGCACTGGATTTCCATTTATAAATTAGCATGCTTATTATTACCTAGAAAGCCCTATAAAGTATTTCTACGTTTTATCAGGAAGGTATTAACATGACTTATTAACATGATCCTGCTTGTCCTATAGGGACACCTAGAAATTTACATTTTATTCAAAATTTCTGGGTTTAAGCAGAATATGAATTTTATAAAACAAATAAAAGATAAATAAAAAATAACCCTAGGATATACTGTGATGTATAAACTGTGGCTTTAATATTATGAGAGCTGGGCAAGTCCTTTTAAAGTGATGATTTAGAACTGCAGGTGTGCCAGTTAAACATCTTTGTTTGAATTAATTCAAGCAGTTCAATTTTCCAGGTTTATTTGCTATTTTGGGGGCCATTTCTGTATGTGCATAACTACTTCGTTTTACCATATTCTTTTGGGTACTTCAATTTTTGTCTATATATGTTCCAGGTTCTTTTTCAACCTGGGCTTAGTGATAGACATTATCTTAGAGGGTTAGTTGTTACTTAGCAACGGCAGTTCCCCTCACGTGTGCCTTTCCTCTGTTTAAATTTAATTTTCTGCTATTTCATTTAGCTGCCATTCGTGATTAATAATTTTTTTTGTGAATGACATTTCAAATTATTACAGGAATTATTTTGGAAACCTGTACTAAATTAATTACAAAGTAAATATGGAAAATACATTTTTAGAATTAATGTTAAATTAATATTAAAGTAAACTGTGGCTTTAAATTTTGAATTTGTTCATCTTTCAGAAAGAATGTAATTTTGAAATTGGGGTAGAAAGTAGGTGAGGAAAAAATATCCAAGCTCTTTTGTAAAAAGAAGTGCTACCATAATTGTATGTTAATCTTAAATTAACAACTACTACTACTCAAAATGCAGGCTGATTTCAGTGTACAGTATGCTTAGTAATGAATTTTATATTGTGTTTTCTGACAAATCAGTAATGCACTTTAGGTACATAGAACCTACATACATTTTCTTTGAGTTCTTTAGATAGAAGGAAAGGTGTAGCTGCTGTTTGTCTAAAGCTAGGCTTAGAAAATGGTCTAATACAGATAGTCCTCAACTTATGACCATAATTGACCCTATAATTTCTGTTGCTGAGTAAGAAATTTGTTAAGTGAATTTTGCTCCATTTTACAACTTTTCTTGCCACAGTTGTTAGGTGAATCATTGCTGTTGTTAAGCTAGTAACATGGTTGCTGCGTGAATCTGGCTTCCCCATTGACTTTGCTTGTCAGAAAGTCGCAAACAGTGATTTCATGACCCTGGGATGCTGCAACTATCATAAACCTGAGTTAGTTACCAAGTGTTTGAATTTTGATCATATGACCATGAGGTTTCTGCAATGGTTATAAAGCGTGAAAAAATAGTGTGCCATTTTTCAGTGCCGTTGTAATTTCGAACAACCACTAAATGAACTGTTGTAACTGAAGGACTGCCTGTAGTTGGTACTTAGACTCATAACGTATATACATGCTCCATGTAGCAAACAATTATGTCAATGTCAGTATTCAATGGCATGGATTGTGGAATTTTCTGTTCATATTGACATTCTTGGATTCATTAAGTATGCCTATTTACAAATTATTCTTTCTCTCAATTTCATCTGATGAAATGATAAAATGCCTGGCTATCTTGCAGAATGTTAAAGCAAAAATCAATCAATACATATTTCAGAAATTAAAAGTTCTAGATAACTAATTTCTCTCCAAAGTTTGTTTCATGAATAAAAAAACATCTAGGAAAGTAGGCTACTGAAAAGGCATAAAAATTGCTGCCAGGTCAAAATAATTGCATACGATGTTTTTGCACATGGATTAAAATCAAGTAACAAGTTGTCCCAAAGTTCTTTCTCTTTTATCTACCTTGTCTTTTCCAATTTAATAAACCTCAATTGTTACAAGTGAGAAGAATATTTATTATTATATTATATTATATTATTATATTATATTATATTACATTACATTACATTACATTACTATATTATATTATATTATATTTATATAATTAATATAAGTGACAAAAAATTAAATGGAAGAGGCTGGATTGTTTAATAAACTGGTGGTTGGAAAAAGAGCTTAAATTTTCCTCTAATACAACTTTTTTGCACTGCCATTTCTCTTCATTCAGCCCTTTCTCTTTGCCAAAAAATGTGTACATTCTTACATTTTAGCATACTGAAACAAAGTTCATATGGAATATCCATCCTTTCATACAGTATTTATGATAAAACTTCTGTTTGGTGTTAAATTAAGATCAGAATAATTCTCATGTACTTCTTCTCCTTAAAAAACTTTGATAATTTAAAGAATCAGGAAGAATACATTTATGAATTGTTCTCTTTTCTATACCAAAAGATCACAAATACACACTTACTTTTGCAATTTACCATTGTTGAACATGTGTATGCTTAAAAGTATTTGGTGGTGTCAGTACTCTGGCAGTGGTAAAAATGACATCACTAGAAGTGACCTAAAATAACAATTAAGTGTAGTTTACCCTCAGAGGCCTCCTGGGAAAACACCATGACAGCACCAAAAAGAGTATGTGTTCCATATTTGGATTTTGATTTGTAAATGTGTTGATCTTAGAAGGTAAAAATCACCTTGTTCAGACAAACTAGCTGTTACGAGCTTGATAAATTTGGAAATTTCATAAATAAGGATAATTTAGTGATTATTTTCTCTGGTAGCTTTAGTATTTAAAAAGTACATATCAATGGAAGTTCCCATTTTGCGTAGTTGTAGCTTCTGCTGTACCTGCATACTGTAAACCTCTTTTTTTCTGTTCAAAAGTTTTATTTCTTTTAAAACAAACATTTCATCATTCCTCAATCAGTAAGACATCGAAGTACAATTTTTTATATGTCAAAATAATTCTAGTTTACCACCAAATAAGGACCATTGCCCCGCCCGAATGTTGTATGCATGTTGCTCATTATTTTATTATGTGTTGTCGTCTTAGTGTTGTATTCCCCCCTCCCTGGTTTTCTGTGAGCCGCCCTGAGTCCCCTCAGGGAAAAGGGCGGCCTACAAATAAAATCAATTCAATTCAATTCAATTCAATTCAAATTCTTGTCTAACCTAATGCATACCCCTCCCTCCCCCCTCCCCCCAACCCCCCTCCTCCCTTAGCTTCTTCTTGCTGAACTAACTTTAAACAATTTAAATCATTTCTGATCTTAAGCATAGGCTAACTGGAATTTCTTGGTCCCGTATTTATTTTGTATATAGTCAATCCATTTTTTCCATTCTCGTTTATATCTCTCATTTGAGTGATCTTTAATATATGCCAATATTTTAGCCATCTCGGCTAAGTTTGTAACTTTCAATGTGCATTCTTGAGTTGTAGGCAAGTCTTCCTTCTTCCAGTATAGCGCCACCAACAGTCTTGCTGCCGTTATTAGGTGCAGAATCAAGTTACTCTCTACCACTGTAAAATCAGTACATATACCTAATAAGAATAACTGAGGAGTAAACTTTATCCTTCTTTTAAAGATATTTTGCATAATCCACCATATTTTTATCCAAAATGCATTAACCTTTTGGCAGGTCCACCATATATGATAATATGTAGCATCGAGAGAACCACACCTCCAACATTTAGGCTGTACATTCGGATACATAGAAGCCAGCTTTTTAGGATCTAAATGCCATCTATAGAACATCTTATAAAAATTTTCTCTCAGATTTTGAGCTTGTGTGAATTTCACATTTGTTACCCATATTCTTTCCCATGTATCCAACATTATTGGTTCTTCAATATTTTGAGCCCACTTTATCATACAATCTTTAACTAATTCTGTTTCCGAATCCATCTGTATTTATACATACTGTAAACCTCTTATAAACCTATTTAGCTTATAAAATTTAGAATATTTTATTTTCTAAAACAGGACTGTAGCTGTCAGGTTAAATTAACTAATACATGTAATATTGCTCATTAAGATATTTTCCCTAGTTGCAATGTATTGATAATAGTACAAAAGAGGCCATTAGTATTTAGGATGATATTTATATATACAGTATTACCAAGCAATTGATCATGGAATTTATGAAATCCAACTGCCATTGAAAAGAACCAGCGTAGAAAAGTGTATTTAGCTATCAGCTTTCCAGTAAGCTGTAGAGATCTCTTACAGTTAACCTTGTTAAAAATATTTCTATGATGTCATAGAGGGCCAATGCTCATAAGCTGCTGTTATATGATTATCATGGTATGCTATGAGGTTCATTATGAGGTTCAAGCAACCTCCCAAATAAATAGTCTCAGTTGCATATTTTTTTTAATAAGCGATAGCTCATGCACAACATGCCTAAAGTTTAAGTTTAAACTCTGTATTTTCCTATCATATTAATCTGATAAGCATCTTATTCCTCTACTATTTTTTATATCAGAAAAGTTTATTTGCTTCTTAAAAATATCATTGACATTATAAAATCTAATCAAACTCATAATTATATGCAAGACAGATCCACTAAGTTTAATGGAACTAAAGGAGTATAATCTATTTAATTATGTAAACATACACAATGTTTATTTCTATTTATGTTTAAAAGTTTTTAATGTTTAATTGTTTTTCTGTATGCTGCTCAGAATCACACTGTGAGGTTTATTTTTATTTTTCTGATTCATTTTGGAGAAGAAAATCTAAACAAAATAGGGGAAATTGGTATTTTGAATATCTAAACAGAGTCAGTTTGGTATAGTGGTTAATTCATCAGGGTAGAAATTAGGAGACCATGAGTTTTAGTTCTGCATTAGGCCCTAAGCCAACAGAATGACTTTTATCTTAGCTTTAGGAAGGAAGCAGTAGCAAACCACTTGGAAAAATCTTGCCAAGAAAACTGCAGGGACTGGATCCAAGCAGTGTCCAAGAATCGGACAAAATTGAACAGAAAAAAAAGAGCTAGACGCACTAGGTATTAATTATTTTCTTCACCCCAGCCGCTTATAGCAAATGCAAATTGGTTACTAGTTTCAGTGACGTCCCAAAAATACTTTTTTCCAAAAGCAACTGGTCTTTGTTTTTTCCTTGAAGTCGTTTTGCTTCTCATCCAAGAAGCTTTTTCAGCTTGAGCTTAGGCTGAAGAACCGTCTTGGATGAGAAGCGAAAAATCTTCAAGAGAAAAAAAAACGAAGTACAGTTGCCTTTTGGAAAAAAGCACTTTTGGGACAACCACACTTGGATGACTAAAAATCTTCATAGACATTTAGTTTCAGTGATAATTACCTGACCCATACTACCAACATTATTCAACTCTCTTTGCTACAGTAGCAGTTCAGCAGGATATTTGGCACAGATATTTCACATCAAATTCTGGCAGGGATTGCGTATAGAACTTTCTACAAGATACATACTTTGCTGCTGAATTGCAAGCCACTCTGTAGAATGTGTGCAAGGAGACTGCAGGAATAAGGTGGAGAACCCTGTGACTCTCGGAGTTGTATTGCATTGGAACTTTATTGCTTCCAGTCGTTATATCCTATTTCAATTTTGTAGTCCAAAAAATTAGTTGACTGAAGATTCTTTATATCAACAATGATTAAAAAGGTTTCTGAACATATTGCAGAAAATACACATGTTGGATACAGCTTTGCAATGAAGTAAGCCTATATGATGGTTATATACAGTACTGCATTGCTCAAGAAGTTCTTATTGATCTTCTTTCCTGTTTTAAAAATTGTAACCAGGCTATGTTTATATCCTTAAGAACACACTGTAGTAAGAGTGCATTTTAAATCCCTGATCATAATTTTTAAAAGTGGAACTTTTTCAATTCAGTTTCTTTTATAGGGTAATAGAAATATTAAATTACCTTCATTTGAATAAATTCTCAGGTTTGCTACACTGGAATATTTTTTGCACAGACCATTGATAAGAAATGTCTTGTATTTTGTAGACTATGGCTTAAGCTTGCCTCTGGGGGAGGATTATGAACATAAAAAACACAAACTAAAGGAGGAACTTCGACAGGACTACAGGCAATACCTTTCACAAGTAAGGAACTATCATTAAAACTTAAGTGCTGGTTTGTGAAGCAAAAATACATTAAAACTAAGTTTGCTAAGAACTGAAGACATTAATTTCTAGAATGTGTTGCTATGCAGCATCAGGACATTAGGTAGGTGCCATATAAAATATCTGTGATAATAAATTATTGGAAATTGATTTTGGAAGCTGCTTTGAAAGGACTTTGATTGGAAGATCAAAGGGAGAAATTGTATTTTGAACAGGTGAATACTTAGTTTAATTTAATCAAAAACCAATCAATCACATTTTAGGCTAATGTGTACTGTAAGGCTATATTTTATATGAGTTTATGGTACATTGTACTGTAACCCCTAAACTTGGGTTTCTGTTAACTAAGACAATGGGAATTGTTAAAAGAGATGGATCACATTAGAAAAATAAACAATGGGAGGGAGCCACAGCCAAAACTACCTTTCTCATCTCCATGTTCTAAAACTTGATCGTTTTCTCCTTCAGAGAAATGCTGAGACACGGAGACTTTAGCATTTTCTCCTCCAGAAAGGAGAAGAATACTAGTGAAAGAGGTGGACTGAAATGCCGAGTCTTTCAGAACGTTGCAGAGCCTTGCAGCATTGAGGTCCATTCCTTCAAGTGTAGGATCTTTTCCCTTTCCAATGGAGAGACTAGAGCAGCGATGGTGAACCTTTTTTGGCTCGCGTGCCATAAGTGGGGGGAGCGCAGGGGGGTCGTGTGCTTTGTGCCGCACCCATAATGCAATGTGTGACCCCCCAGTGTGCATGCACGCACTACAAGCGCTCCCCCCATTTTTTGCATGCTTTTTCCCCCCTCCCAGGCTCCAGAGGCTTTATAGGAGCCTGGGGAGGGCGAAAACAGCCTCTCCCACCCCCTGGAGGCCCTCCGGAGGCTTCAGGGACCTTCAGGAGGCTTCCCTGAAGCCTCTGGGGCAGTCAAAACGACCCTCCGAGCAAACTGGAAGTGACAAGGGCACTGCAGGAATAAGGTGAAGAACTTCCGGTTTGCCCATAGGACCGGTTTTTTGCACTCTGGAGGCTTCAGGGAAGCTCATGAAGCCTCCGGAGGGCCTCCAGGGGAGGGGGGCGGGGAGGCTCTTTTCGCCCTCCCCAGGCTCCTATAAAGCCTCTGGAGCCTGCGGATGGCAAAAAATGGCTTTAAAAAAGGGTGAACTCAGGTGGCCAGTGTGCGCATGCGTGCTGGCCAGCTGACAGGGCAGCGTCTTGCGTGCCCTGACAAATAGCTCCGCGTGCAATCTGTGGCACGCGTGCCATAGGTTTGCCATCCCGGGACTAGAGGAAACCTCTGGGGGAATGGACCTCAACCTTCCCTACGAGCTTCCAAAGAACCTGCAAAGAAGATTGCAAATGGTGATCACATGATCACAGGTCACTTGGCAAAATGCAGGCATGTGAGGGTAGTGTAGCATTTTATGATGTCTGGATGTGCTTTATGGGCCTTAAAGCACCATGAATAGCATGCCTGCAAATGGCTGTTAAGCAACCAATCATAAATTGAGGACTATATGTAAGACTCTATAAAACATTTCTGGTATGGTAATGTTTGGGTATATTTTTGGTGTGTATGAAACCTGAACCTAACTTTTAAATATTTTATTTACTGCGACAAGAATTTTCACTTATGTTTAGTTAACATTGCTGTGATGTTTTATTTGACAATATTTAAGGAACTGCGGGTCAATCAGCATTATTCAGACAAATGAAAACAGACTGAGTTAAGTGATGCATCTATCTAGATTAAATATGTTAGAGGGATTTTACTTATAGATGGAAGATAAAAATATTGAAGAAGCAGCTGAAAAACAGAGGCAGTTGGAAAAAACCCCAGAAGAATATTTATATATTCAGTACAAAAAAGTGAGACATGAGTTTGGATTAGAGAAATGGAAAAATAACTTTAGTATATAATTAAACTTAGCATCAAAAGATGAATTAGCAGAAAAATATGTTTTATATCATATCTAATATCATTAATATACATATGATACTTCATAAGGGAATGGCAGGAAGAACAAACTTGGTTAACAACTAGTTTTTAAAAAATCTACTTTCAGATGTTTTAAATCCTTTTGTGCTGAATTTTCAGTATGTGCTTGAGTTTGTGTGATGATGCAGTAGCAAAGATAATGATCCCAATATGTATAGAAGAATTTCCAGTGACAATTTTCCAAAACATTGGAAATGTTTTTAGAAGTAGTTAAATGTAATAGTGTAAATTGATATATTAGATATTATTTACTGCACTTTTTAAGAAGCAGCTTCTTTAAATTGTTTTCGATTTGCACTTGTCTGTCTAAAGAAGGAAAAATATCCAGAACTATTGTTGATAGAGTATTCTTTAAGATGAAATCTGTTTTCCAAACTTTTAGGGTATGTCACAGGCAAAAAAAAAGGTATGATTCTTGCATTATGCTACTCTTCAAATTCATATCTCACTTTATTTGAATGTGGTATTAAAAAGTCTTGGGTGAAAAATCAGTCTTTGTGCTTGTCTTTGTTTTGTGGCTGTCCCACCATTAAAAAATTGATTTTCACATGTTATTCATAGTTTTCTGTTCATATCATCTTAATTGTACTGATACTCTGTCCTGTATTTGATTTCACTGCAAAATTGATAATTCTGTATTATCTAAATATAATCAATACAGAATATACAAATTGATTAGCAGTTTATATTAGCTTTAAATTATTTCTACAACTTATAAAGATTATTTGATTTAAATATATATTTATTTCATTTTTTAATAGAAAAGGTATTTAACATCTGGTGAAGTTGACCCATATACTCAGGGACTTTCTCTTCCTATTAGCGACAGAAGATCAGCTAAGGTAAGTTCTTGGGAATTTAAACAATTTGTAGAACTGTTGTGATTTGCAAATATATATTTTGATGTATTTTAACTTACAAATTAGAAAATAAAAAGTTTAAAAGCCAAAACTAATTTGTTGCAATTAGTGGTGTAAAGTAAAATTTAAGTTCAAATTCTTTTGGTTCCATTTTTTTAAAAGCTAGTCTACCAACTTCTGATTTCAAAATATTTTTCCCATGTGTTTGGATAGCTAATTACAGTTACTGTATTCCTGCTGGTATGTATCAATGATCAAACAGTCAAGTTTCAGGGGAAATGTTCAGGGTACTCTCTTCTGATTTTATATTATTAATGCTAAAAAAATAGCCGCTCTTGTACTTTCAAAAATGAATATCAAATTATGATTTCCTTGTTCGGGTGAAACTTTGATGTTGGCAAAATGCATTTTGCATAATAGTGATCCCCTGGAATATGAAATTCTAAATAAACCTCAGAACCTTGATTTCAGTTACATGTAGAGTCTCTGTGTTTCTATATGCGAACAGATCATTCGTATAAAATTGAAATCTGAGCTTTTTTGCAATCTTGCTTCATATATAGAAAAATCATGTCCCTATGGTTTAAAACCTTTTGCTGCTTCTGTGCAATTTCTGATATTTGTTCTAGGACAGGTTAAGACTTGAAAGAAACAAGGAATACAATCAGTATCTCAGGGAAAAGGAAGAATGGAATGAAAGGTTAAGAAGAGTAGGGAAGAAACAAAGAGAGGTAAAAGATAGATTTTTTTTTCAATCATATTGGAAATAATGGAATGATACCAATGATTAAGCTGGAAGAAAGTTTAATTGGGGATTGACAATAATCTTTTTTTTATATTCCATTATAAATCCATTAGCTTATAAATACAGACTTCTGTGTACTTATGAAACAATGGTGGACTAACATAGGTTGAGACAATATAATATTTGCTAATGTTTTTCTAGATTTTTATCATAAAGTTTATATGACATCGTATAAATCCGCTCTTTTTAACCGCTTTTCTACTTTTGCTTGCCATTTGTAAATATGTGAATGAGAGGGAAAAGTAATGATCATATTTTTGGCATATCCTTTCTTTGTATTTAGTTTAAAAATGCCTAGACTACCCATCACCTCATATAAATTGATATACAAATAAAATGACATGTTCAACTGTCTCAAAATTATACAATATCCTCCATAAAAGTGGGTGGGTGGCAGAAATCTGAAATATAAAGCCATTTCAACCAGGTACCAGATTAAATTTATAAAAGATTAAATGGCTAGAAAAATATAAAAAGTTTAAGTTGATGCCCAAACAAATACAGGTGGCTAATCCGATCTTTGTTGACAGAATATTTCAAAATTATGACATTACCAAACATAAGACTCCTTCTACTTGTATCTTGCATTGCATGTCTTATATTGAAAACAGTTCATTGTGGTTATTTAAGATGCCATTACATTTCCTCTTGCTTTTTGAGTTTTTTTTTTAAATGGCTAATTAAAATTAAAATGTGTCTTAAAATTGAAACAAATATAATCAAAATGATTTTGTTGTATTTAGTCTTTAAATATTTGTCTTGTATTAACAGCATGACACAGATAAGCAAAATTTTGCTGTTAGCAGAATCCAATCAGAATTATATGCTCCAAATGTGTCTTTTCAAAAAGATGAAGACTCCAGAAAGAAAGATGCTTATACATCTACAGATACCTATGATGGGTTATCAAATATAAGATTATTGTTAGACGAACAACATAAACAAGATATTGAACCTGGTTCTGGGGATTTATTACTGAATAAAACACTTGATGAAAAACTGAACATTTCCAGTCGAAAGCAAGGAAAGCTGGATGGCAAACCGGATAACTATTCCCAAAGACATCACAAGTATGAGGATCATGATCCTGAAATAAATGATGAAATGGATCCCAGGTTTCGCTATGAAAGTGACTATGACAAAAAACCATTGCGGGTCTTTCATGCCCAAAGGTAAATTTACTTTCCTTATTAGTGTACTTTGAGGAGAATGATGGTAAGCATCTTTGTCCCTGAGTTCAGCTGTCCCATGCTAGCCCTCCCTATACTAGATAATTACCTTAAGGCTAGCAATTTTTCTATACCACTGTAGTTCAGTTACCTCGTTTTGTATTTAGAATATTATTCCATAATATTTGAGAACTAGCTGTATTACAGTTCATTTCCTGTTGAAGAATGATTGGATGATCTATGTGCCCCGGGGACTAGCCCAATTTTTATCAACATCTGTTTTGACACTTTTGCAACTTTGTCAGTTATACCTTTAAATATTTTGGATACTTTAGGATTTACCATTAAATCCTTTGCTAGGTTAGCTTAAACTTTCTATATTTTTAAAAAATTACTCAGTGACCAATTTTGTATCTTTCATTTCAGAAGTCAAGGATATTCCCCTATTGAGCAAGTACAGACTGCTGTTGATAGAGTTCCATATGCCACAGGACTAATACTTGGTATGTTTGAAAAACTGGGATACTAAAAAATGTTATATTTTGATACTACATGTAATTATTGTTCAGTTGTTTCATCATCCTTAGCTCCTAATTAAACTAAGGACCTAATTAGGATTGATGACTGAGAAAAGATCCACTGGGGCAACCTCCTCAGGAATTCTAGCCAGCAACTGAGATCCAGAAGATCGTGGAGGCCACTGTCAAGGAGATAGATATTTCATGCACATATTCCCCAGTCTAGTTATTGCAAAACTTTTTTTTCTGATCGTGGCATCACAATAGCTGTATCTAAAACTCAGTTTACCAGATTTTTGATAAGCCCATCTTTATCATTGTGCAGCCATGTCTCAATTATACACAAACGAGGTCCACAATCTTTATCAATACTTTATGAGCAGACAGAGTATTACTGCACATAGACCTAGACCACTTGGACTCATGGTGGGACAACTGACTTAGGAGAAGGGAACTGTACTTACCTGAAAGTGAGATGGAGTGCTATATAAGTTCAGTAAATTGAATGTGACCGTGCCAATTATAATGGTAGTTTTGGCAGTTCCAGTTGGCATTGTTAGGCAAATCCCATACAATCAGTGTCCTGATCGCCATTTGTGATCTTCTGCCTTTGCTTCTGACAAGCAAAATCATTAAGGAAGCTGGCAGTGAAGGTCATAAATGGTGATCATACAACTTTGGGACACTACAATGTCGTCATTACAAGCTGGTTGCTAAGAGCCTGAATTTTGTGACTGAGGGACTTTGTGATGGCTACAATTATGAGAACTCATTCCCTTGTTTAGCATAGTTAGAATACGTGCTGGACCTTAAATGAAGACTACACATATTTCAAATACACAAGTCCAGCTGCTGTTTTCTGCATCTCATCTCTGATGTCAATGTGAATAGCTGATCAAATATTGCATTATTCTGCACTACTTTTATTGGTTGATGCATTTGAAATTTGAAAAAAAAATCAATCCCGCAGGCTGAGATACAGGGGATTGGATTATCTGATTTTTTTCTTGTTTGACTTTAGAGATCATCTGCAGATATAACTCCTAATTAAGACATCATTGCTGTACTATTGTTTCTCTGAAAATTGTTATTACTTATTTTTCAGATATGAAAATTAATTATTAATTCCAGTGGAAAGTTCAGAGCCAATTTATCTCATTTGTTATCTAGTGAATAAGCTGTAATTCAGTTTTTGGATGTAAAGATGTTTCTTACTATGGTTACAATGTTAATGGAACTATGCAGTAGGAATAAATATGGCATAGTTTTGGATGAAATATATTTGCTTCTGTTTATTTCCTTTTTTAGGAAGTCAAGACAGAGAAAATGTTCAGAAAAGAAAAGAACAATACAGGCAAGATTTAATAGAGCAAATGGCTGAGCAGCAAAGAAATAAGAGACGGTAATAGAAGAATGATGGTTAAAAATTATTTCATTATTGATTAGTAATAACATTTATTTTTACAGGTAGATTTTAGTTTGAGTAGTGCAATATCGGATTTGGTGCAAATTATAAATTGATACCAAAGCATCTTAAGGCAATCCAGAATTAAGTTAGTGCAAGGCTAATGTGGTGCATTTGGGGCAAGTGCATGTACAGTTGCCACTGGGGATTTAGATGCTAATAATTTTGTGTGGAAAATGGAAGAAAGGAAGCTTTCTGCTCAAGGAAAGCTCAGAAAAAGAGGTTAGTGTAAAATTACAACAGAATATATACAAGTTAAGCACATACGTTTTGTAGATGCGTTTACTCTCTTTTACTGTTACACAGTACTTCATTAATAAACAAATTTATATTTAAACATTTCTATTGCCTATTTCTATTGTGCTAGAACCAATTAATCATAGATAGGTCACTTCAAATAGTGTGAATTCAAATACAGTAATGTTATCATTATTACATATATATTATATACATACATGATCATTTTATAACTTCTTTTTCTGTCTGAATTGTATTTTAATCTTTGAAATTTAGGAAATTTAGAAATTTAGGTTTGGACATTCTTGAGTCTTTCCTTCCTTTGAGATCTGTCTTTTGGAAAATGTTGATGTTTTTAATTCTTTTTTATTAGTTCTAACAGAAATATTGGCCAGCTATGGATTTATGATTGAGGGATTTAGTTTATATGATTGATCTATTGCTCTATAAGGATCATTAGGAGGATCTATTGGCATTTGTTGTATCAGAGCACTGATTACAATGGCTTGAGCAGATGAAGCTATAGCTTTCCCAATGATTGTTCAGTTTGAATCTGGAAGATCTGGATTATAATGCTGAATTACCTTAGATAAATAAAATATCTCAAGCTAATGTGTCTTAATCCTCAGTGAAAGTGGGTTTCTCCCTCTTTATTTTAATAGTGAAAAGGAGCTTGAACTCTCTGTTGCTGCATCGGGAGTTGTAGACCCTGAGAAAAACGTGAGTTAATTATTCAGTTCTTTTCTAGCTCCAAAGCACAATGCTGTACCACCATGCTACATTGAGGATATGATGTACTTTTTGGAATTATGGCCAAAAGGTTCAACCTTTGTTTCATTAGAGCATAACACATGCTTTTTTACTTGATGTAGGTTTGTAAATGTAGTCAGAGTTGGATGTTTTTCTTTGTAAGAAAAGACTTTGTTCTTGCCACCCTAACCCTCAGCCCAGACATATATGAAGTATCCAGAAGATTGTTGTCACATGTAGTCACAATCAATACTTGCCAGAATTTCCTGCAGCTCCTTTAATGTTGCTGTAGATCTCTTGGCAGCCTCTCAGACTAGTTTTCTTCTTGTTCATCAGTTTTTGAAGGATATCCAATTCTTGGTAATGTGACTGTTGTGCCATATTTTCTTCATCCGTTGATGACCATCTTCTCTATGTTCCATGGTATAGCCAATGTTTGGGGGGGGAAATATACCCTTCTCCTGGACTGGCACCATCTAACAATGAGATAGATCCATTAGATGCTTTGTAGCTTTTTGTAGAGCATGAATTTTGCTGTAAGAAGCAACTGGGTAAATACCAGAAAAATTCTATCAGAACAGCTGAAGTTTATATGGGCTTGATGTGAGTCACTTTAATTGATGGCAGGTATGTACTGACTACTGTTTAGTATCAGTTTGTAATTGATTAATTTTGAACAAAGCCGTATCCCTACTTATAAGAGGGTGTGCATACTTATGCAACCACATTATTATGTATTTTTTCTCTCTCTCTAAAAGATAGGGTTTTTCTATTGAATTGTACAGGTTATAGGTTATGATAAAAGTGGAAAAAATTCTGAAGAGATTTAGCTTGGTCTGATGTTTTTACTTTTCAAATATCCACTGTACAAGTGGGAAAAGATTGCTTAATCCTGTTATGTCCAGACTTCATCTCTGTATTAGATAATATCTTTTCAGAAAACCTGAAGATGGTGAAAGCTATTTGTACAGCTAAATCTATTATCTCTTTTTTGTGGAATATGGCAGTTATTTGTGCTGAATTACCACTTGGAACTGATTTGCTGATCTTTTTACTGCCTTTAGTTGACTTAATAAAATATCTCCAGTATTATTTGAATCACTCCTGTAGTGGAATAGATATTCTAATCTCACTATTGTTTTCTGTTTTGGTGCAACAGTACACTTTTGTTGGTAATGTTGTTAAAAATTTAATTTGACAAAAAGATTGATATAAAGGTGTAAGTAGACAAAAGTTGCAAAAGATGTAAGTGCTCTTTATAGTTTTAGGACGTGTTGAGAACAATTATGTTTTAGGTCATATTTATGCAGAAATATTGAA
The DNA here is from genome assembly GCF_051295495.1 of Thamnophis sirtalis. NCBI lineage: Eukaryota > Metazoa > Chordata > Lepidosauria > Squamata > Natricidae > Thamnophis > Thamnophis sirtalis. The sequence continues at coordinate 135,136,814 of NW_028261382.1, read as the reverse complement.
TATTCAAAAGGGTTCACAAACCTACAGTTGTCATTGTACATAAATTGTGGTATTTTGGATATTTGTTTCTATTACCCCATCCATCCAATCCACGACCTTAATATAATGTCTGCTATAAGCTTGTTGCTGAGTAGAATATTATATATAAATGCCTTACTAGATGGTGCTCTGTTACATCATTAATAGTGTCATTATGGAATGGAATCTATTTTTTTAAAGAATATGCTGTATTGCCTTATCAAAAATAGGTATAATCTTCAGGTATCTTAATTTGATGATTATTGGCAAATAAATTATTGAATTGTGGGTCACGATAATCTGGAAATGCCCTTTGTTCTCAATGATATGTATCCACAAGTGATAGATCATATGACTGTCTTGGTACATAGGATACAATATATTTACCTTGAAAAATGTATGGTGGGACAATCTGTATCTCAGAATAAGCTATAACAGAAGAACAAATGAATGTAGGTATAGCTAATATCTTAAAGGAAAAAATGCATTAATAATGAATTAATTGTTTGAAAACTGATAAATTTCATAATTTAATCCCTTGAGAATATTATCTACTTGAGTATCTTCCTACTTTCAAAATATGATCTGGTTAAAGAAAGAGTACTTAAGAAAATTGAAAACATTTTTAAAATGTATTTCTCAACTGAGATTTAGATAATTGCCATTGTTTTAATATTATACATGATTATAGTCCAGTGAAATAAGGAGGCCATAATATTGAGGAAGCACCAGTTATGTATTTAATTAAATTGTTTAAAAGTAACAATCTACCGTATTTTTCAGAGTAAATGCTATTTAAAACAAGTATTTTGCAAACTGATATTGTGCATTGGAATCCTAGGTCCTCCAGACTGAGTACAGGTAATGGGCTTGTGCTCATTATTGTGACACCCTTGTGCTTTCAGGAGCAAAGGAAACCCCATTTTTCTTTTTTGGCGTGTGCCTCTATTTTTAATTAAAAGGACAAATAGAAGATGTTGGCAAATGGGGAATAATTCTGTATTGTCCAAGATTATTTTGATTGGATAAGCAGATGTGGTAAAGGCACCTTTTACGTCTAGGTGTCACATTAGGTTTTGCATATTGTAAGATGCTTTCTTCCACTAAAAATAAAATGCAATAATTGAGTAATTATTATGAAAGCTCCTTTTGGTTTGTTCTGATGGAGGTATTTTAATCACGTTCTAGTCAGATTATCTGATTTAACAATATTTGCCAACAATGTTCTACTGCTTAGTTTTTTGGGTTTTTTTTACACAAGCTAATATACTACACAGGTTTTATTTTATTATGTAATTTTATTTGTCTGAAGCTGCCCACTAAGGAGGAGGAGTCATGTAACATAGAATCTTGTATTGAAAGTTATACATAATATTTTCCCTCTGATTTGTATGATGAGATTATCTTGTGGCTGCAAATAGAATAAAACATCATGGTTAGTGTCCAATATTTCCTCCAACCTGAGTGTTCCTAAACCTGAAACAATTTGAGTCACTTGAGAAACTAAACAATAAACAAATCACAATAAACACCACAATTGGCAAGGGAGATAAGACTGTTTTGTTACTGGAAAGATACAGGTTGATAGTGAAAGTTGATAATAAAAAATTAGTTGATTTTGGTGATTAATAAGTAGGAATTTTGTAACTCTTAGATTGTTTTAGATTGTTATCAAATGTTTACCCGCTAAAAATTAATTAACCATAATAATAATAATGAAATGATAATGGATACAGCATAATGATATATACATGTATTGGCAATTTAGTAAAAGAAATTTGGATATAAATTGTAAATTGAGACTTGGGAAAAAGACCTATAAATTTTATTAACAAATTTTAATTTATATCTTGTTATAAAGGTGTAGGTTTTTTTTGGGGGGGGGCTCTGACAAGAGGAGATGGGACATACATAGTAAATGATTTTTAGCCAATTATAATAATAATAAGGAAATGTTAATGGTCATTGTTTAACAATATATACATGCTATGGTATTGGCAAAAGTAACTTGGATATACATTTTAATCAGTAAGTTGGGGGGGGGGAAGGGGGGGGAGGTTTAGAAACTTTATTAATTGACTTTTACTTAAAAGATGTTATAAAGGTGTAATGTTATTGGAGGATTTTTTGAAATAGCTAATGAATGCCATTATGTGGTTGTGTCTTTAAGTATGAATGATTTGAGGTAAAAGCATGTTCAAATAATTGTAGTCAAATGAGAATTGTGGTACATTGATAGTAAGATATGCAAAGATTTTTGTTTTAAAGTGTATAATCTAATATGAACTATAATGACTGTGGAAGAAATGCACGAGTTATCTGTAACCAATCAATACACTTTCTACAAGATGTAATGAAGGATGATGCTTTTTTTGTGTTTTTGTTCAATTAAAATAATTTTTTTTATAAAAACAAATCAACTTTCTTTCATAGCCCAACAGACTAAAAGAGTTGGGATTAAAGCTAGATATACCTGAGGAAAAAATACCACCTGAAAGACCAAGACCAGCTTTCTATACTCCTTCTCCTGGAATTACTTCTGTATCTGCACCTCCTGTGTCACCAGTGAATGAATATTTCCATAGAGGCTTGTCCAGTGCTCTTGGAGAAGTGTTGGCTCCCAGGTGATTTTCAGTAGTGTTCACTTTAAAATTGGATAATGGTTAGAAATGGGAATGGGTTTTGCCCACAAACTTCATCTTCGCATTGTTGCTTTTGTGTGACTATAATTAGCTGAAGAGGTTCTTGGTTAATCCTACTTTTCCAATGCATGCAGATTGAGAAGATATAATAAACTAGGGTTAGAAAAAAATATCAATTTCTCAAAACATGTGGGTCCTTTTTGAAGAAGTTGATTTCTAGGTGCTTGATACTAAGAATGAAGCAGTGTTAAGAGGACAAAATGTCTAGGAACCTGGGTATTGACTTAGATTTGTGTATCTGAACTGGACCATTTCCATATAGAAAAATGAGAAATTGCTTTCTTTGTAGGCATTGCTTTCAAAGAGAAAAATAGGAAAAGTATCCTGTATTTCTTTTAATGTGAAATGGTGATTTGGGCGATGATTAACAGGTTTAAATTAAGGTTTCCATACATTCATTTTATAAATCTAATGTATTTTCCATTACATTTAGTTGATTACAGGTCATTTTCTTGCTGTCTTTTGTTCTAGATCAAACATTGGCTTACACTATGTTGATTCTGATTGCTTCATGCCAAAGAAATAAATGTCCCTTTTACACACAATATTTAATTTTATGGAAAAATAACTGGTGCTTAATTAAGTGCTTTATCTTCTGTATTATTTCTCTTAGTAATTCAAAAATGTCTTTAGCATTCTATTTTGAGAAAGACGAGGCTTTACCATCACCCATAAAAACCTCCAGATAAAATGGTACATCCTACTATGTTTGATATTTCTTTTTTGGAGACCAACATTACAAATATTGTTTGCTTTAAAAGGGCATCTGGTAAAATGTTATTATATTTCTAAGTTTTAAAGGAATGTTGTTCCCTTTTAAGTTCCAATATTACATCCTTTGTATTTAAATATATACATTTAATGACTCTATTCTTTGAATGCCTTCTATGTGCTGTCAATGTATTAATTGTGTAGATTTCCTAAATTTCTAATAATTCAATAATATATTGATTTGAGGCCTGAAGCAATGCAGCAACTCAAGAATAGGTGTAATGCAGTAGTGTCAGGCTACTGCTGCATTCTATCAGCTATAGCTTCCAAGTCAACTTAAAAAGCAGTCCCATTATAGTAGCCAGATCACGTGATATTGAAGTCATTGGTCCCAATCATCAGAACTTCCTGTCCCAGACAGAAGCACAACTAGCATAGCAAACTAAGCTGGGCGAAGCCCTCCTAGCCATGGCCTCTATTTTCTCTTCTAACAGTAATGGTAAATCTGGAAGAATCTCCAATATACCAATTTATTTCTTCAGGGATAGTTCATCCTCAACTTGAGCTAACTGTAACTGATGTTTATGAATGAGCAGTTCTTCTGTACCATTTTAAAAAGTTGCTTCATCTTTTTTTGTCTAGAATTGCCCCCCTCCCACCACCTATTGCACCTCCAATTTTGACGGATAGTTATAGAACTCCATATGATGATGCCTACTACTTCTATGGCACCAGAAATCCTTTGGATCCCAGCCTCGCATATTGTAAGTTTTATTTTATTTTTTATTCTTTTCTTTTAGAGTGATAAGATATAACTTGCCTTTCATGGATAAATGTTACTGAATTGAGGGAGGGTGATGAATTATGAAAATATAGAAATGCAAGTTGGGTTCAAAAATTCCCAAGCAGTTCTTACCTCATCTCAAATCTTTGTAGCGGCTTTGATGATAATTCTTTCAGCTTTCTTTTTTACCCTCCTCCTTCCCATTCCATGGGAGAGAAAAAACAGCTGTTTTGAACTGTTCTTCTATTTAAAATTAATTCTTCCAGTGTTCCTTCCAAGAAATATGTATGTATGTATGTATGTATGTATGTATGTATGTATGTATGTATGTATGTATCAGGGACGTGCAGTCAAGGGAGGCCGGGGAGGCGGGGCCTCACCAGTGTCATGAGGAAAAGAAAAGAATAACTAAAAGGAAAAAGGCTAAGGTAGCTGCTGACAGAGTCACAGTGAATGATTCTGCTTAGTGCTTAACTGCAGTGGGAGGCGAGAGAACTACGGGCCTCCTTTACTCTAGCTTTATGATCACTTGAGCAGAGTTAAGCAAGGGTTAAAAGATGAAAAAATTCTTATGAAAAGGAGGTACGTGTTCTCTCGCCTCCTGTAGAGGGCATTTTTAGAGGCTTTTTAGAGTTCTCTGGGAGCAACTAGCTCAGTCTGACTCAGAGCTCTGGCCTTTCATGAGGGCAGGCAAAAGCAGAGTTGAAATCCTCTCTGAAACAGCTGCAAAAGGTGCGTGTGTGGGGAGGGGGGAGGAATTCAAAAAGTTTGATTGCATGCAGAACCACGTTGCCTTTTCAAACACACACACACACACACACACGAACACACAGAGCTGGATATAAGCCCAACTTCACTGATTACAAGTTTGAAAAGGTAACGTGATTCACCTGCAATCAAAGGCTCCGATCGGAAGGCAACAGGGGAATGGGGGGGGGGGTATGGCAGAGGAGCTGCTTTCAAGCCTTTGGAAAATATATCCAATCCAACTTCTGTGTTTGTGTTTGTTTGAGAGTGAGTGAGTGAGTGAGTGAGTGAGAGGGATCCAACTTCTCTGTGTGCGTGTATCTGTTTGAGAGAGGGGGGAGGGAGAGAGAGAGGGAGGAAGGAGGGGGAGGGAGAAGAAAAAGAATGAGGAAACTTATTTTGCAAGGGGGGAAAATTCTGTCGCTTTAAATCGGAACAGAGCATGCCTGGCTGTGGAATTCTGGGAGTTGAAGTCCACAAGTCTAAAAAAATTGCTGTCTCACCAGCCATAAAGCACACCGCACGTCACTGGTATGTGTATGTATGTATGTATGTATGTATGTATGTATGTATGTATGTTCTGACCCCCCCCCTCCAGCCTGTGAGTAACGCAGACACAGGCTTGGCTATTTGCCACTCTTTAATCACAGGAATTACAACTCTGTTGGCTGAAAGCCCAGACAACACTCTCATGCAGGAAGGGTTGGCAGCAACCCAAACCAAACAGAACAGAAATACAAAACAAACCAGATAAGAGTTCCTCGAGACTGTTACGAACAATTGTGTCCTGCAAAAGGACCCCTCCCAATTTCTCACTTATATACTCTCTTGGGAGGGGCCAACCACAACCACCTGGGCTTGATTATCTCTTATGAGTCTGCCTCCGGAGCTGCTGCTTCTGTTTCTCCACCTTTCTTAACCTTGCCTCAGGGACAAACTACCTTTGATCTTCCCCACTGATCCATGCCTCAGGCGCCTCTTGGTGGCCAACCAGCCTCTCTGGTCCCTGCTCTGAGTTTGAACCCTGCCCAAAATAGTATAGGTAGTCTTTGAGTTATAATGGCAATCAGGACCAGGATTGCTGTCACTAAGTGATGCAGTTGTAAAGCATGACATTGTTACTGCATTACTTAGCTAACAATCATAATTCCAATTAGCTAACAACTGTAATCCTGACATAACCCCAGGACGCACAGGTTGTTAAGCAGGAAGATGCAAAAGTCCCATATAATGGGCATGGATGCTGTCGTGAAGACAAGGGGGGCTTGGGGGAGGGCTGGGTTATGGTTTTAGAGGCCTTCAGCTTCTCTTTGTATGGCACATTTTAATCCCCATATCTGTATCTTTGTAATCTGCCAATATCCTTTTGCACATGTGGTACTTAGAATCACACACTACCACAGATATGGTTTATTAGTAAAGAGTGCAAGGTAGTAAGTACTTCATATGTCTCTGATACAATTCTGTTTCTGATGTAATCTGGAATTACATTGGTTCTTCTAATAGCTCATAGTGTTGACTCATGTTTTCCTTGTCAGTGACCACAACCAAGTCCTTCTCTGACATAGTGCTTCCAAACCCCATATCCCTCATTTTGTATGGATCCTCTGTAAATGTAATACCTTTCATTTTTCCTTATTGAAAGATTTCTTGTTCCTCTTAATCCAGTCTTCCAACTTGTCTAAATTAGATTTCAATCTTATTCTGTTTTGGAGGGCGTTGAACAGTAGTTTGTAGTGTGTCATCTGCAAATTTGATAAGCAACTCATTAGTGTTGCTATACAGGCAATTAATTACAGTGTTGAATAATACTGAAACTGAGACCAGATCCCTGCAGGACCACCTTGGATTTACAGAGCCATAATGCTAACCCTCTTACAACCACTTGTCTAGTGACTAAAGTTACAATGGTGCTGAATAAAGGGATGTATGATCCATACCCAAAATTACAGAAGTTGGAGCACTACTCCCACCACTCCCATAGTCACAAGATCAAAATTGAGGCACTTGACATCCTACCAGCACTTATGACCATAGAGCACTTCATCTTGTCCCATCTCCACCCCACCCACACACACCAACTTGCTGATCTGTGCTCTACCAACTGGCTGCTGGGTGGACTGGCCTGGCTTCAGCTGTAAAAAAATAAAAATGAAGCCTAAAGCAGCTCAGAGCTGTGGTGCTCCAAAATGCTCATTTGTGTCATACTCCTAGACCAGGCTGGTCCATGCTTCAGCTGCAGGGCGGAGAGCCAAAACAGCCACTGTCAGAGCAACAAAATGTCTCTGTGCTGGAGTGGGGAGGAGGAGGAGGAGGAGGAGTTGTAGTATGCTGAGGCTTTACAGGAGTATGAAAAGGGCATATTGGCGTACTGAAGCTCTGGTGCTGCTTTTGACTTCCTTTCTTTTCTGCAGCCCAACCTCACCCAGGAGTGTGAGCCAAAAGGGCAGAGATGGGGGGATGGTAGATGCATGGGGGACATTGGAAGCAGTCTCTTATCTTACTGAGACTTGGGGCTGGACGGGATGAAGCCTAGAATGGTTTGGATTGGGGGTGGATGCTTGGCTAACAGATGGTTGCATTTGCTTAATGACATCAATGGAAAGTGCTGGTATAGTATTTGCTAAGCGATACAGTCATGTGACATCTTGCTTTATAACCCTAGCATCATTTACCAGCTGATTAACACTATTAGCATGCTTCTGGTGATAATAATTTGATATTTATTATTTCACAATATGTATATTATATTTTGCTATACATCTGAGATGTACATTTTGGATATCTTTGCTATTTTAGATGGTGCAGGTGGGACACAGCCTTCATCTGCACCACAACCTTTTGATGCTACTCAAAAACCTCCTTTGCCCATGTAAGTACAAAAAAGTACAAAGTAAGCAATAGTTAATATTGTTTATTTATTTCTAGTTGTTAATACAGTTTTGAAATGATTTGTCAGCTTTCAGAACATAATATATAAAGCAGACCACATTTGTAGCTGACATTATACAGGAAAATTATGAAAACATCACTTAAAATACACTTTGTTTAAATCTTTTTGATGCAGCAATAAAATTGGAGCAAGCTTTGCAAGTACTAGACCAAAAGGTTTGGGAATATTTCCGGAGGAAAAACCAAAATCCACAAGAGACGCTACTTTAGCTTATCAGCAAGAATTACAACAGCAGGTAGGCAGGTGAAATCTGTCCAGAAATTATTTTTGTATTTTCAATTGAGGTGTTATTTTTTTTAAAAAAATTGATAAGAGCAAATAATATTTTCTGATAAGTAATTTCTCATTAATAAACCAAATGATCTTAAATTATTAATACTACACACTCATGCTGCAAACCATGATATATGCTTAGATATTATATTCATATATTTTGAATTTCTAGATAAACACTGGCATCAGTTCCTTTAAAACAGACAGCTTGTTCCAGTCTACTTTGGGTACATTGCCAAAACTGACAACCTTCTCTTCTCCCTCTCTCTTCTTCCCCCTCTTATCCACCCCTTTTGTTCTCTGTGTATATAGAAGTATTATGCAGGATGATAAGATTTCAAGGGACCATAATGGTACAGGGGTACAGGTGACAATTTATATCTTCAATATTCATATTCATATCATTCATATTCAAGGACTATTTAGACAAGCCCAAACACACTTCAACAACCGGTAACAGCAGAAAACAGAAATAGAGCATCTTTACAACATATTTCAAGAAAATGGATATCCATGCAACTTTATCAAAAAGTCCCTGACCTCTCAACTCAATACAAATACAACCAACACAAACCCTAAAAAGAATTACACTGCTATACATCAACAATATCTCAGAAACTACCAACAGGCTACTGCAACCACATGGAATCAGCAAAGCACACAAGCCAACTAAAGCCCTTCAAAACATTCTAAGCAGACCAAAAGACCCAACAACCCCAGAAGAAAAAACAGAAGTCATTTACAACATACAATGTAAGGACTGCCAACAACCACTATGTAGGACAGACAAACAGACTGGCAGAACGCCTCCATGAACACCAACTAGCAGTCAGAAGACATGATGAAAATTCTTTAATTTCACAACATATAGACAGATTTAATCGTAGGTTCAATTGGGAAACTGACTATCCTAGACCAAAAACCTGGCATTCTAACAAATTAGCCATTAATAGGCACATAGACATAAACAATATCTATAGATTATTCAGAAGAGACAATCAACTAGCCAAAAGGGGGACAAATAGACCTAAGCACCTCTCCATTAGCAATCAGCACCCAGTAGAACATAGATTAACTCCAAGGTTAACATCAGACCAACAATCAAGTAAGCAATACCCTAATCAAGAAACTGCCAAAGAAGCCAACAGCAAACAGCCCAATCAAAGAATCTAAGACCACCCCCACCAACATTGACAGGCTAGTCTCTAGAATATAAACTAACAGCAAACTGCACTCCTTACTAGCATTGATGAAGTTACCTAGTTTGGGTAATGAAATGTCTGCAAGAAAACAAGCAATTTCAGAGAACATCAAGGACCCTTCTTAGGTCTACAACAGGGATATCAAACTGGTGGTCTGTGAGCTGAATGCATCCTGTGTAGGCCATGCCCACCCCAGATCTGCAAAGGCAAAAAACCTGTCATGATATGTCGCAATACATCACGTGATACAATTTGACACCCGTGGTCTACAGTATATTTCCAACTTTAATGTATTATTTACACCATTATTACAAGATCAAATTCCTGCAATACTTAGAAAATATGAATATTGAAATAGCTTTCTAAAAATGCCATGTGATTTTTAATAAGTATAAATATGTTGTGGTTATTATTTTTAGTCCTGGTCTAGGTGTTACTGATTATCCTTTTATACACCAATTAAAGAACTGGACATTTTTGTTTAATCTAATTTGTAAGTATACATCACAATAGGACAATGTATGTCAGTATTGTTCAAATTCAGTATTTGTTAAAAATAATTGCTGTTTCATGTATATTTATATAGATCAGGGAAAGAGAAGAACGCCGTAGGCAAGAAAAAGAAGAAAAAGAACACTATGAGGCCAAATTAGAAGCTGAAATGAGAAATTACAATCCTTGGGGAAAAGGAGGGGGCGGAGCTCCTCTCAGAGACAAAAAAGGAAATCTTATAAGTATGTTTGAAAATCTAATTATCTTCCTTTTAGTTCTTCAGACTTGTAGCTGTTTATATATACTCTCTGCTAAAGGGCATCTTGATATACAAGTAAAATGGATGTACTACAGCGAATTTACAGCATAGAAGGATTTTTTTTTCCTGGTTAAATAATATGGTTGAAAAATGTTTGCTTTTATGTCAACAAAAACTGTTTATAACAGGATTTTTAAAAAGTTGATTTGATAGAATTGCATTAAGAAAATGATGGTTGGATGTTCTGACCCCCCCCCCCCCCCAGTCCACACCAAAGCACTCCGAGCCATACTTTATGGAATTTATTCACAGAGAGACAGGTCCTTGGCAGGAAACCAGCACAGATAAGCCTTGGCAGCAATCTAGGTCAGACAAGCGTTGGCAGCAATCCAGTCTGCCAAGCTAACACCACAGTTCTCCAACATTAGTTAATGCGTTGACTTCTGCAAAAGAGGTGTGTGCACAAGCATTCCTTTTATAGTCTGGAGAGGAGCCTAATTACCACCAGCTGAGTGCAATTGCCTCTTGTAACTGCGTAACTTCTCTTTACACCTATTAGCTCTCCGGTGCCAGGCATCTAGGAACAATTCCCTTGGCTCCTGCCCACTGCTGACGTCTGGATCACACTCCCTTGTCTCCTCCCCACTGGTCCAAGGCTCAGGCACCTCCTGGTGGCCAACTAGCCTCTCTGCACCCTGCTCGGAGTCGGAACCCTGTCCAGGGTCCTCCACATCATCCAAAGCCGACTCATAGGGCCCCTCGCTGTCGGAGTCTGGTGGCAGCTCCAACAGCTCCTGCTGGGCCACAACAGTTGGAGTCCTGTGATACCTTTAGCATCTGGACCAAGATTTTTTTTTTTGTAGGCCATTATATTCTCAATAAAAAGGCAATTGAATTACAGTAGCCTTATAAAAGTTGAAGGGTCATTCAACCTTCATACCTTCTGTTAGAAGTTCTGGTTTTTCAAAATAAATAACAACTCAGTTAATGTTAACTGTTATCCAAAGAAGTTGTATGTGTCCTTTTGGAGCATGTATACATGCAGTAGAGGTTTTAATTTGTATAAAATTTTAATCATATTTTAATCAGAATTATAAAAGTCACGTTGATTTTTTAACAATGTTAGGCTGGAGCCATTGCTTCTTTTCACTGAGGTAGACTGCTTTCTAGGCAGAATTCTGTTCATTGTGCTCAAATTAAGTGGAAGGGATAAAAAACAGTTTTGATCATTCTCCTTTTCCTGCATTTTCCAGATCTGAAATATTGTATTTGAAGCAGATTATCAGAAACAATTGAAAAATACAGGAGATTAACTAGAATTTACTTCTCTCCATTCTTTGAAAATGCTGTTGAATTAAAAGCCTTCTTGTCACAAGAAGAGATTGTCAATTCAATCTTTCATATGGAAAGTTTTAAAATATCTATGTTTTAAAGTAAACCTTGCACTAATCGTTTAATACTATTAGGTAAAAGTAAAATGTAACAACAAAATTGAAATAAGAGTACTATAAATTGAGTGACCTGATCTCTTATAGCTAAACTGGATGATAATATTTTTAATTTTAAAAAGATTTTTAAAAAAATACTTGACTTATAGTAGAGTTTGAAATAAAGACTATTGTACACAGTGCACATAATACTGTCTTAGACTGAGGCCCTCATGCATCCTTTTAACTGTAATTCTGCATTAATATTTCTTGAAACTGTTATAAACATGCCACATTGGAATAAAATTTCCCCCTTTTCTTCAGCGGACTTGCATATGATGCACAAGCAAAATGAAGATGCATACCATAATCCAGAGGCACGAGCATATGAAGATAAAAGAGCTTTAGTATCTGTTGACCTAAGTTTGGCCTCACCAAGACTTGAAAATACAGATGAATCTACAAATAAAACAGCAGGTTTAAATGCTAATATATTTTCAGTTGCAACTGTGTTGTGTCATTGGTCAAAATTATTGTTCATTCTTCCTATGCTGTACTTTCCACTGAAGGCAATCCTTTATATTTTTTCAATCCTCTTAAAGCATATAAAGTTAAGTAGTACTAGACCTGTATTATTAAACTTACAAAAGTTGTTACATCCCTGTTGACTTATGATCTGGATCAAAATGGACTTTGTGCACATGCAACGGTTTTTCCACTCATTTACAGGCTGGATTCACATTTTGGGAATGTAGTGAGGTTTCTTTTATTTTTTTTAGTGTGGTACATTAATGGAATCAGTGAATAATCATTGTTTTAAGACAATAAAGACTTTAAATAATGATTTTTTTTAAAAAAGTCATTGCAAATGGGGATAATTAGACTTAGAATAACTTTTTTGTCACTTTGAATGTACGCTAATTAGCATACATTAAAATGAAATTACATTGCATACATCTCTCAATTGGATTGTTCATGGTTTATGATTTCTGGTTTGCATTTTAAACTCAATTCAAATTTGTTTATCTTTTTCCTTTTATATGGCCATTCGTTTTGTATGAGTGACTCTGAGCGACTATCACAATTAAAATGTCAATATAACAATAAAAAATGAAATTGAAAAATGACAATCATCAAGAAGCTTTTGAGCAGTTATAGAGGCAAGACAAATACCTAAAATAGGAAAAAAAATCAAAGCAGAATTTTTTTCAACTGGAAGATTGAGTAACATGTTCATTAATTACAATAAAAATATCTCGCTGGGTGGAATATAATTTCCATCATATTGTCTTATTTGAAAACAAATCCTAAAAATACTCAACCTGCCTAGAGTCATATACTGGACTCTTCTTCAGGATTGCATTTGGACATGCCTCTTTCATGATTTTTAAACATTTTTTATGCCAGCAGTCCCAAACTTTGCTGCTTGGTGCCCAGCTGGGTGGAGAGGAGAGCTGGGTTCATGAGCAGCAGACTGATGTGCACATGTATACCTCCGCAGCTCAACTGCAAGTTGAGTTGTGTGCACAGGCACATCTACATTGGCCCACTGTTCATACGAGTTGAGTTGCGCTCATGCATGTGTGCTGGCCCATGGCTGGTTGCAAATAGACCATGGGCCAGTAGTGGGCTGCGGCCCAGGGGTTGGGGAACCCTGTTTTACATAACTACCATTTTAACAAACTGGACTCAACTCAGTTTCAGGGCCTTTGTATGATTTGGGATGAAGAAATGGAAATTATTGCTTTTTAAAGTATGTTTTGAAGAGAAAAAGTGGACATTATGAAAACTGACTGGGCCTTAAATGGAACAAGCAGAGGCCAAAAACGGGGTGCATGGAGGTGGCGATGGGCGGTGGTGATCCCCATAGCCTGGAACAGCTGATCAATGGTATTCCGGGAGGCCGATCCAACTGCCAATCAGCTGCTCGTGCTAAATCAGGCTGTGCTGAAGCTGACCAGGCTGTTTGCTGCAAGGAGGCAAATTGCTGGGAGACAAGATTTTGTTTTCTTGTTGCTAGTTGTGTCTTATAATCCGGAGCATTTTATAGTCTGAAAAATGCGGTAGTCCTGAAAATCCACCTCCATCATATTAAATAATTTAAAGATGTTCTAATTCTTGGTATATGATTGCTAAAGCTCAGGGTATCTTGGGCACAATTCAGACCATCACAGTAAAACCTTTGAATGTAGAAAATGTTGATTGATTAAAGGCTTTGGGGTTTTTTGCTATTTCTTTTCCCTTATCAGTGTGTCCATGCATATTAAAGATATGGTTGAAGGGGTGTACATATTCATGTTTCTATCTAGCAGTCATTTTGTCTTGCCTTTCCCTTTTGTAAGGTTCTTATTTTGAAGAGTATATATTATATTATTATATTATATTATATTATATTATATTATATTATATTATATTATATTATATTATATTATATTATTATATTATGGTCTTGTTGTATTCGGGTCTTTTCCCATGTAAGATTGAAAAAACCCGAATACAACAAGACCAGCATACCTACACCCGTGAAAATCTACGAAAACAAATATTATATTATGTCTGCACTTCCAGTTCCCTTTGTCGTCTGTTTTGCAATCTTTATTAGTATTGGTAGTGGAAAATTTAGTTCTTTCAAATTCATAACTTTTGTTTTTGCTTCCAGTGGAGGTAGGTACCTATTATAGAAAAAGTCAAATTGATTCTTTAAAAGCTTTAAAAAATACTTTTGAATTGTTAATTTCAAATATATCTTAAATTGGGTAATATCAGTACATTCAATTACAGCATAATTATAGATTATTTGGCGTAAGATACCTAAGGTCAGCTTAAAAGTATTTGTGGTATTACCAATGTTTACAACTTTCCTCCTTTTTTTAAAAATTAGGCTTTACATATACACAAACATCCCCTTTTGCACGGGGTAATGTTTTTGGAGAGCCCCCAAGTCCAGAACATCTAAGGAGACAAGAGTCATATAAGAACTTTCTTCGTTTTCAAGTGAGTATATTTGTAACAATATTAAACAAAGAAAAATATATTTCTGATTTAGTTTATTTCCATTTTCTAAATACTGCTGCAGATCTGGGCTGTTTACAGGTTAAATAGTAGTATTTTTATTTAGTAGTAGCAGATTTCAAATACTGAACACAATCCCCAAAAGGCCACACACTAAATGCATGAGGTTAAAATAAGGAAATTTAGGTTTATTAAAAAGTTGCAAATGTATCATCCCATCATAATTTCTAAATAATACTTTTTGAAAAATCTTAGGATACATTTGTTTAGACATCATAGAATGTCCAGTGCCAATGGATATGAAAACTGATTAGTGGAGAAGTGGACAGAATACAATGAAGTATCCTCAGAAAGAGTCAAAATCCTGAGTAACAACACTTCAGTTTACAACATTCAGTTGTAAATTTCTCCTTGGGAGGAATTTTAATCTTCATTATTTGCAACCATTATATTCTGTTTTCCCGAAAATAAGACCTCTCTGGATATATAAGCTCAACGAGGCTTTTGAGAGCATGTGCTAAAGTAAGCCCATCCCCAAAAATAAGCCCTCCCCCAAAAATAAGCCCTCCCCTGAAAATATTGCAACACACCAGCAGCCATGAGGTGACCACACTCGCTGCCTCCTGCACCTCAAAAATAATAAGACCTCCCCGAAAATAAGGCCAAGTGTTTATTTCAGGGGTCCAAAGAAAATAAGGCCCTGTCTTATTTTTGGGGAAACACAGTATGAGGCACTAATCTTAATGAGTGAATTGTATATTATCAAAAACTCTGTACCTCTTAGAGGAGTTATGAGAGGATATAGATCATCACCCTGGGGCTAGTTCCTTTCTATGAGAACATCTCCTTTATCCTTGAGGTGATATTCTCTGCCACAATCCTCATTCTCCATTACAGCATAGGAAACTGCATCCTGGGAATGGAATCAAGCTGTTACATTCTACAAATTAGAGTTAGTACTTGATTTATGACCACAATTGAGCCCAACATTTATATTGCAAATGAGAAATTTGTTAAGTGAATTTCCCCATTTTAAAACTTTTATTGCCACAGTTGCTAAGTGAATCACAACAGTTGTTAAACTAGTAACATATGATTGTTAAATGAATCCAGCTTCCACATTGCCTTTGCTGGTCAGAAGGTCACAAAGGTTGATCACATGACCCCAGGACACTGCAACCGTCATAAAAATGAACCAGTTGTCAAGCATCTAATTGTAAATTACATGACCTTGGCGATGCTGCAATGGTGTGAAAAATGGTCACGAGTCACTTTTTTTAGTGCTGTTGTAAGTTTGAACAATCACTAAACAAACTGTTATAAGTCAAGGGCTACTTGTATTATCAGTGTAGCTTACTGGTTGTCTGAGCACACATAGTTTAGAATTTGGGTCTCAATAAAATGGGCTGTTCTCTGATAGCTTATTACATTGTGCATAAATGCATAACTTGTACACAATAAGCAGCTAGTCACGTATTTATCATACTTTCAACATATTGGGACCATTCCTTTCCAAATTGACTTTCATCTTCATACTAGTTACTATTGCTATATTTGTATTCTTTAGGAATTGTTGTATTTTCATCATTTAGGCCTCTTTCTTTTCACTTAACCTAAACTAACCTTGGGGACACAGTGGCTCAGTGGCTAAGATGCTGAGCTTTTCAATCAGAAACTTAGGCAGTTCGGCGGTTCAAATCCCTAGTGCCGCGTAACAGAGTGAGCTCCCATTACTTGTCCCACCTTCTGTCAACCTAGCAGTTTGAAAGCATGTAAAAATGCAAGTAGAAAAGTAGGAACCACCTTTGGTGGGAAAGTAACAATGTTCTGTGTGCCTTTTGTGTTTAGTCATGACCACAGAGATGTCTTCGGACAGCACTGACTCTTCAGCTTTGAAACAAAGATGAGCACCCTCCCCTAAAGTCGGGAATGACTAGCACATATGTGTGAGGGGAACCTTTACCTTTAAACTAACCTTGATGTGATCAGTGTTTTTTTTCCTTGCCTTTTTCCTCCATTAATCTTCCTCACAAAATTCCACAATTCTATCTACATTCCTGATCATGAGATTCCAATTGCTTCTCTTTTTCTTTATGAGGATATTCAAGGTTAATTAACTATAACTACTAACCTTCATAAAAAATACTAAGAGATGCAATGGTTTTCATAGTAGATGCATGTATTGACACAATCCAGTGATTAAGATTGCTGTGGAGAGAAAAGACTTTCATTGATAAGCAGTTCATCATAATGATCTAGCCAGTCTAATCAATTTTATGAAAACAGCAAACAAATGATATTTTGTTTCCAGATAGAGGAAAAAAGAAGAAGAGAAGATGAAGAACGTGAAAAACGAAGGCTTGAAGAAGAAAGGGAAGAAAGAAAGTTAGTTGAGCAGAGAGCTAGAATACAGAGAGAGTATGAAGAGGAACTGGAAAAGAGGAGAAGGAAAGAAGATGAGGTATGATTATAAATTAATTTGATTGATTTTTGCAATGAAGAGAATAGTTGCTTCCTTTTATTATCCCAAAAATGAGACAATAAATTACTACTTCTGTAATAATTCCTTACATCAGTTTTTTTTTTAAATCAAACTCCATATTTTTTGTCATAGGAAGTTGTCAAAAGACATCTTCCTTGATTGTACACTTCTGTCTGATTAATGAGCAGGTAAAATGTACTTATTTTTCACTAGTATTCCAACTTCACTTTAATTAATACATGAGTAAAGAAAATGTGTATTTCTATTCCTTAATTGGAGAACTCCTGTTAAGTGGAGAACAGCAAGTAATTTAATTAATATATGTAATGCAATTTATATAAAATGAAAAGATTTTAAATATATCAGTTTGATTTACAAATCTCTCACATAAATATTTAAGTGGGCACTTGGTAATATTACATATGAATAGGCTTTCTCATTCTTTGCAGTGCAAGAAAAGACTTCAGAGATGCAGTTTGATCAATTGTTATGCCATCAACATTAAATTTGTTTTTTGTCATTCCATTTTTATCTTTATAGCAAAGATTAAAAAATGAAGAATTATATAAATTAGCTGAAGAAAGAAGGAAAGAAGCTGAAAGGAGAAAGATAGAGGAAGAAGAAAAGAATAAACAGGATGTTGAAATTAAAAACTATTTTATTGATGAGAAGGTAATTTAAAAACAAAATCTTAAAGTCTGTCCTTATTACCTTAGATCCATCTCCATAGAATTCCAAACTGCAGTTCTAAGCACATCTCAAAATGCTTCACTCTCAAAACTGCATGGTTTCTAGGACATCAATAAGAATAGCTCCTAGTTTGATGTTTGAATCCAATGCACCAATAATTATTGTAAAAGAAATTGCAAAACAACTTACTGTACATATTATTTAAAAAAAATCTCTTAATGGCATAGAACATTGGAATGTTTAAATTTGGGGCCCCCAAAGGTGCTTTTTCAAAAGGCAGTTGGACTTTCCTTATTTTTCCTTTGAAGACATTTCACTTTTCATCCAAAAAGCTTCTTCAGTTCACTGTGTGCTGTTTTGCCTGCAATATGATCATGTGACTGCAGGAGAGGATGCAAACTATGATTTATGGTGGCCAGAACAGTAATGGTTTTCTCTTTGCTACCGGTTTGGAACTGGGTGCACACATGGGGCACTTCTGCGCATGCACAGAACCTGCTGCACATGCACAGAACATCTGTGATGATGTCTGGGTGGGTGAGCGGAGCCTCCTGCCACTGCTACCGGTTTGCTCGAACTGGGGCGAACCAGCAGAATAGCACCTCTGGGCTGGAAGTGCTTTATAGCCCATAAAGCAGCCTTTCCGAGGTTGTCATAACTTTGAAAGATTGTTAAATGACCACTTGTAAGTTAAGAATTACTGCAGACATTCTCTAGATTAAGGTCTGAATATGTAAATTCAACTTTGTGCATCTAAAATATTTAGCAGCATAATTCGTAAGAGTTCAGAGTAGTATAGAACATTGGTAAATATATTAAACAGACTTAGCTTTCATTGGGTTGTGCTGTTGAGGCTTAGCTGATCACAGCATAACTGATGGAATTTCATTCTATAATGGGCCAAGTCCTATTTGGTGGTTGTCACATCAGAACATTTGTTTTTCTTTCAATATTGTATTAATTGAACATCAGGTTTACACATACACTTCACAAATGCACTTTGTATGGATAAAGAATAGGGTAGGGAGAACTTTTAAGTCTCTCTGTTAGTGAGAACTTGTGCCCAGTGGTCTGGGCAATGGATTATTGGATCCACACAGCCATTGTTTATGTATTGATAAAAATTTGCAAGATAGTTGCAAAACAGAAAAGAAATGTCCATTTACCATTCTGCTTTTTCTTTTTCCTTTTGTCCACATGCTCAGAGCTAAGGATAGTGTCCATTTGTCTTATTAGTATTATAGACTATATTCAATTTTTTTTTATTTAACCTGTGCTAAATTTCAGTTATTATTTTCATTCCATGGTGTATGAGAGATTTATTTTGAGAAAGTGTATATACATATATATAATAGAATGATAGCACAAACTTAATTTACCTACCTGAATTATAATAGCCAACTAGTATAAAAGGAAATATTACAAAATGAATGTCAAAGTACAAAAAAACCTATAGAAATCTTACGTTATTCACAATGATTTCTTTCAATATTCTTTAGTTTCTGTCCATCAGACATTAAAGAAAAGGAAACAGGGAAATTAAAGATGAGTAAGATACAGGGACTGAACAGTCTTTAATGGATGTGATTTATTTCTAAATAACCTTTTAATATTTTCCTGGGATGTCCTCAGAATCTAGTCTTCTCCAGTCCCAGTTAGAAGAAAGGCATACGTTAGTTCTGTGTCTGGGATAAAAGCCCCTTTCTGAAAGAGTGGCCTCAAGAGAAGAATATAAGATTTTGCAGTGTTAGGTTTCTGATATCCTAATTGTATGTTGTTCTGTTCATGTTCAAATTAACATGACCAGAATTATACCCCGACAGTCTGAAAAATTTGGGGGCAGAGAGCATCAAGAAATACGGCGCTGCCATCTCTACATAAATGTATTTACCTTCATTGAGTTTTATGGTAGAGCAGGGTTTCTGCCACGTTTTTCCTTTTTGTGTATTCTAATTTTTAATAGAATGTTTAATTTTTTTAATACAAAACTAATCCGAAACTTGAACTTCCATTAGTATTAGCAAGATAGAATGCAAACATTAGTCAGTACTGTTTTTTGCTTCCAAAAATGTAGATTCTATATATTATTTAACAGTGAGTTTTCACAAATATGTTCCTTAAAAAACCCTTGTTATCATTTTAAAAATAAATATAGTCAAATCAGAACATTCATTAATATTACATCAAAAGAAAATTATAATGATTTTTTTAATTGATAGTTTAACTATTGTACTTGTTGAGGTCAGTTTTAGAAATGTACATTTTCATCTGCCCGTTTTCTTGTTTATCAGATTTCTAGACAACCTTCTCCTCTTATACCAACTCTTCAGAGTAAACCATTAGTACAAGAAGGAAGAAAAGTTCTGATGGAGAGTCGTTTGTCTTATTACACACAGGTATGTTTGCTTATTAGACAGGTGTAATTCAGGAATTATTTTTAGTGTTATATTTCCTAATTGTGTTCTTGAAAAATTGTAAGTTACTTGAGGAAAGGGCACATCAACATATTAATTTATATATTTATTCTCCTTAGTAATGTTTAATAATTTTATTGACTTTATCTTAGCTACAGTTTAGAGCACTATTTTCCAAACCTGGCAACTTTAAGTCTAATTTTGCTTTCTTCAGCTTGTAGCATATGTTCCATGACTTAGAGGTTCTAAGAATGTGTAATTCTACAGTGTGGTTAATAATAATTTTAAAAATTAAATGGCTGATAGGAATGGGAAGTTAATATAGATAGACGTATTTCTTTTTTTTAAAAAAGGAACATCCTTCCCATGCAGCATTTAAAATTAAGGAAATATCTATCATTAAAACCAATGGATTATTCATTTCTTAATACTAAATGTTATGGAAAGGACTGGGTTATGGTTATTGATAATGTAATTGAGAAAGGAAGGATTATATCTCTTTTTCCTGGTTATAGTTTCCCCCTTCAATATTTAATATTTAATTTAAAAATTACTTGAATATGAATTATATTGTTAGTATCATATGTAATCAGGCCTTAGAATGCATGACAGCAAAGCCAGTAAAAGTGAGCTATTTCCCCTCTTATGGATGAAAATTTTTCCCCAAGATAAATGTAAATTTAATTTTTTTTCCTAGGATGTCCCCAGAGCTCAATCCCCGCCAGTGCCAGCTAGAAGAAATCAGTTACGTGCATATGGTAAGAAATCTATAACTCTTCTTACTTTGGTTGTGTTAATGACCAGAATAAATATTTCTAAAGGAGAATGAATACTAGGCATTCTGTACCTAATTATTGTTATACTGAATTTGCAGAAGAAAAAAAGAATGTAATAAATGAACTTTCGGAGATGAGAAAGCAGCTCCGCAGTGAAGAGCGACGACTACAGGAACAGTTGTTTAGAGTACACAGTGATGATGATGAAATGCCAGGGAAAGGGTAAAGAGTTTGGTTTGTTACAAATCGTTTGATAAAATACACATTTCTTCTTGGGAAAGTAATGAATACTTTAATTCAGCAGGTCCTAACCTTTCCAGCTTGGGGTGGGGAGAGGAGATGGTTGTGTGTGAGTGAAGGGTGGGCGCATGTGCAACTCCATTTATACGAGCACACTTGCCTGCTGCTCATAGCAATAGCAATAGCAGTAGACTTATATACCGCTTCATAGGGCTTTCAGCCCTCTCTAAGCGGTTTACAGAGAGTCAGCATATTGCCCCCAACAATCTGGGTCCTCATTTTACCCACCTCGGAAGGATGAAAGGCTGAGTCAACCCTGAGCCGGTGAGATTTGAACCGCTGAACTGCTGATCTAGCAGTAGCCTGCAGTGCTGCATTTAACCACTGCGCCACCTTGGCTCATGCAAGTGGAGCTGTGCATGTGTGCTCTCCTGCCACTTCCACGGCCCGATTCCAAAACAGGCCGTGGCCTGATATTGGACCGTAGCCCAGGTGTTGGGGCCCCTGCTTTAATTAGCAGTAAGGATACTTGTATGGAGTTAAACATTTTAGAATGAAAAAGTATCTGAAGACAGTATTTGGTCTTTTGGTTTTCTATGTTTTGTTACGACAGATACATTACCATATATACTTTACCACACGTAGTTTTGTATGTGAACTGGTATCCTTTCATTAGGAGAGACCAAAAATACATTCTATAGAAAATTAAAGGAAAAACTTTCTATAGTTTTTTTCTTCTGGAGCTGCTCCATGGTGGAATATCAGATAGGACTGTGATGAATCTGGTTCCGAAGTAGTTTATGATCTAAAGAAATTCTGCTTTATAGTTAAACAATAACAACCAAACAAACCCATATTGTCAAGGTGAGGGATAACTCAGCGATTGCGAACCTTTTTTGGCTCACGTGCCAAAAGCGGGAGGAGTGCAGGGGGGTTGTGCGTGGGTGTGCCACACCCATAATGCAATGTGCGACCTACAGTGCACATGCGTGCATGACAGGCGCTCTCCCCCCCCCCCATTTTGTGCATGCTTTTTTCACCCTCCCCAGGCTCCAGAGGCTTTATAAGAGCCTGGGGAGGGTGAAAACAGCCTCCCCTCCGGAGGCCCTCCGGATGTTTCAGGAGCTTCCCTGAAGCCTCCGGAACGCAAAAACACGGCCCTACGAGCAAACTGGAAGTTCGGGAACGGACTTTAGGTTTGCTCGTAGGGACAGTTTAAGCCCTCTGGAGCCTTCAGGGAAGCATCCTGAAGGTCCCTGGAGGCTCCAGAAAACTAAAAACGGCCCTACGGACAAACCGGAAGTGACTTCCGGTTTACTCGTAGGGTCGTTTTTCGTCCTCTGGAGCCTTCAGGGAAGCCTCAAGAAGGCCCTGAAGGCTCCGGAGGGCTTAAACCTGCCCTACGAGCAAACCGGAAGTCCATTCCCGAACTTCCAGTTTGCCCGTAGGGCTGTTTTTTTGCACTCCGGAGGCTTCAGGGAAGCTCCTGAAGTCTTCGGAGGGCCTCCAGGTGGGCAGGGGAGGCTGTTATTGCCCTCCCCAGGCTCCTATAAAGCCTCTGTAGCTTGGGGAGGGTGAAAAATGGCCTCAAAAAAAGGCTAAAGTCAGCTGGCCAGCGCACACATGCATGCTGGCCAGCTGACAGGGCAACGCCTCACATGCCCTAACAAATGGCTCCGCATGCTACCTTTGGCACGTGTGCCATAGGTTTGCCATCCGGGGGCTAACTGATACAATCAGTGTGTTGATGGCTTCAAATAGACATTCCTAGATTTAAGCAATTTCTTAATTTGGTTCATTTTTAATCATTTGTATTTAGATTGGAGATTCAAGTTTTTCCAAGACATAATTAAACAGTTTCCTCCCTGGCTGCTTTATTTAATGAAATACTTGATATATTTAACTTTTTCATCTTGGAGATTATTTGTATTTCTTAATTTATAGCTACCATTAATAGCTAAACTTTAATGGAAACTATTTGCCTAAAATAACCTAAAACCTAAAATAATGCATGGCAATGCATATTGTCATAGGTATTGCTGCATGTAGTGTTTGTAATTAGTAAATTGTAAAAATTGGGTTCTCCATGTCTTTTATAACTGGCTTTCTAGAATTCACAAAATTGGAACATTTTTTCATTTTGTTTTAGACCCATTTTTATCATCTGTTTAATTCTAAATTTTCTTTTGATTTTAAGTGAACTTGTATATATTCGAAATTTGGATCATCTTTTTGCATGATTTGGTAACTTTCATAGGAAAAAAGATAAACAGAATTTGGATGTATTTGAAATGGCCAGACTCCGCATGCAAGCTCCAGTAAGGCGACCATCTTCAAAGGAGATTGCTGATCCTATTAATCTACAGAATTTCCGTGAATTTAATGAACTTAAATATAAAGGTTAGTTGACAAACTCTGAAATGATGTCAAAGAATGAAGCAACAAGCATCAAAATCATTTTTTCAGCATTTCTGTGTGTACCACAGTGTTCTGACCCCCTCCTCTGTCCAGTAACGAATGCCGAGACAAGCTTAATTGGAATGTACTTTAATTAGCAAAACACCAAAACCTTGATGGCTGAAAGCCAAGCAAACAAACAGATAAAGACCTTGGCAGCAACTCAGACAAACTCAGGCAGCAATAAACACAGATAAGGCTTGGCAGCAATCCAGCCAAGCCTTTACTCACAGAACTGTCCTCCAACATTCAATCCTGCGTTGACTTCTACAAAGAGGGCCGTGTGCACAAGTAGCTTTTATAGTCTGGAGAGTAGCCTAACCTGTACCAGCTGAATACAATCATCTCCTGTAATTGCATAATTGTTCCTGACGCCTAGTAGCTCTTCGATGACATGCATCCAGGAACAACTCACTGCTGGCTTCTGGATCATTCTCCCTTGTCTCCTCCCCACTGGTCCAAGGCTCAGGCGCCACCTGGTGGTCAACCAGTCTCTTTGTGGCCTGCTCGGAGTCGGAACCCTGTCCAGGATCCTCCACATCCTCCAGAACCGACTCATAGGGCCCCTCGCTGTCGGAGTCTGGTGGCAGCTCCAACGGCTCCTGCTGGGCCACAACACCACAGTAAAAACAAACATGAATTGTGTTCATAGTTTCTAAAAGCTATTCTATATGTAGTGATGCTAATAACATAGAGAGAAAATTTATCAGCACATAAATAGAAACTTGAAGCTTGCAAAGTATAAAATATTTTTATAACTCACACCCAGTGTAACCAAAACAAAAAACAGCGAAGAGTTCAATTGGAACTACAGTAGGTATGGAATATTGCCTGATGGATGACAAAGAAAAAAGAAGGGTAGTGTTGGGATCAAGGAAAGGAACAGAATAGGCTGGCTGAAATCGTAAACAAGGAAAACAAACCGAAATATTAATTTCACCTATCAAAAACAAGTAGTCCAAACAGGACTACTTATAAATAAAAAAAGCAAGAAATCTCCAAACTTTGCAAAGCAGGCATACACACCAAAAAATGAAGCCACTTGAAGAAAATAAAAACTAACCGAGGGTTTAGGAAATCCTGCAAAAGCCCATAGTGTAGCCCAGTGTTTCTCAACCTTGGCAACTTGAAGATGTCTGGACTTCAACTCCCAGAATTCCCCAGCCAGCAAATGCTTCAAGTTGCCAAGGTTGAGAAACACTGGTGTAGCCAATGATTTTTAACACAATTGAAAATGCACATAAAAAGATAAGACAAATCATCTCAAATAGTAATTGTTTAATAAAGTCATTGAATATATAGATCATTTGTATTTAGTCCACCCCTACCCCCTTGCCAAATTTTTCTGTTCAAAGAGTTATGTATGTTTGAAGAAAACGATATGAGACTTCTAAATGCTTTATTTTATGTTATAGATTCAGATACACGAGTAGAAACAAGACATTTATATCCTGATCCTCCCACCAATAATGATAGTCTGGACATTCAGCAGCTAGCATTGCTAAGAGAGCAAAAAAAGAAACTTAAAAAAATGAGGAGAAATGCAGAAGGTAAGCTAGGGCTCCTCAAACTAGGTGGATCTTTCATGGTTTTAATTTCACTCTGCAATCTTTATCTTGGTCTTTGCACATACCCAGTTATACCCCAAATATAACTATGTCAAGCGTGGAAAAATCAGAAGCACAGGCAGTTCAAATGAATATAAAGGTTTGTTGCAAGCTTATGCTCTATATGAGAATCTGAACTACTAACAGTCAAAACTAATTTGGGCAGAGTCAATGGAATTCAAGATGGGCTGGACTTAGATCTCTTGTGGCGTAAAGGGACTCAAGATTGATGACTTGTTTGACCCCTTCTTCGGGCTCAACCTGATGATCTCCTACAATTTATTATCTTAATAGAAGATCAGTGGATACCTATTGCTATTAGCTTTGAGTTTTGTCATATCACGGCTAATAGCTGCAGTATTTTTCTGCCATTGATGCTTGTGGGTTTTCCCCTACCTTCCTATGCTCCTCATAGTTACAGTATTCAAATTCTATGAAAAGATATCTGGAGACTCCATCTTGGTGATGATTTTGGGATATCAAAATTAACAACAAGAGAATCTTTGATTGGGGTTTTTAGATCTTGTGATATAGAATTGCACAAAATACTGTGTTTCCCCAAAAATAAGACAGCGCCTTATTTTATTTTGACCCCCAAAATAAGTGCTTAGCCTTATTTTCGGGGAGGTCTTATTATTTTTGAGGTGCAGGAAGCGGCGAGAGTGGTCACCTAATGGCTGCTGCTGCTGTTTGGCAATATTTTCAGGGAGAGGGCTTATTTTGGGGAAAGAACTTATTTTAGCGCATGCGCTCAAAAGTCCAATTGGGCTTATTATCCAGGGAAGTCTTATTTTCAAGGGAAAAAGGTACAAAAAATTAATAAAGTTGCAGAACAAATGTAAAAATACTATGTTAATACAATACCCATATTTTGGGGGTTGCAAATTGGCTGAATATTGATCAATAACTTATTTAAAAAGGAATTAAAAAGGAAAATCCTATTTGTACATAATTTCCTCAATAAATGTCTAATAAATTACAGGATTTGGTGATAACATTAAATTTTCTACTTTATTCCTGTTTCATTATCAATTTTTGTTTATTAGCATGTTATTTTAATAATTAACATTACCATTTCTCAGTAAAATTCTCCTGCTGTTGGTGTGATTTTGAATGCATGGCTTTGATAATATTTATTACATTCCTGAATTCTAGTGTTATGGAACACTGTCAGGGTCCTTTGGTTTTTAATTCTATTTTTCTTATCAATATATTTGCTTTATTAGGTTCCCTAGATTTTGATGAGCCGGTATCTAGCATCAGACCAAGAGACAAAGGATTGGTGAGTAACAATACAATAAACTTACTCATTTTTTTTTATTCCTTGTTGGAAATAATAATTTTGTGCACATGTACTAATTCATATTCCTTGAACTTTTGCCTTTTATATTCAGTTTCATTAGAGATTTCACTTTTTTTAATGAGGATTATAGTGCTAGGTTTTTCTGTGCAGGTCCCACCTAGTTGTCTCTATGACTTCTTTAATGGGTATCTAATTTGTCTAAGTTAAGGTGGTATCATGGGTTGCATGTATAATTTTCAAAGGCTTCGGTAAACAGTGCCTTTGAAAAGCAACAGTGAGGTCAGTGTGGGCTGGGATTTATATCGTGAACACTTATTAACAGTATTGAATAGTTGTGTCATTCTTACACATTTCACTGTAATTTGAAGGCTGAAACCTGGAAGAGTATTCTAAAGGATCTTTAGTTATCTTTTAAAAAACAATTTTAAAATGTTAAAATGTTTCCTCAGTAATGAGAGTTGGATATGTTTAACTCTTATATTTGATCAAAATGAATTTGATCATAATTGATATCATTATTTTGTATTTTTTGCAAACTGGAGATGTGAATATCAGATAAGCTGACACATAGAAAATTAAAGATATCTCACGTTGAAATAAAAATAGTAGAGTAGGAAAAGCTGCACAAAGGAGAACCAAAATGATCCATTGAAGTAGATCCATTGTTAGGAAAGTTTCAACTATTGAAAGGCACTGAAAGTTCACTTCCAAATTGTTTCCAAGAAAACCAAAGAGAGATATTCATAACACATTGAGTTCAGCTGAAATGAAATTTTACTTTTAATAAGGAGACACAGAAAAAGATTACATTATAATATTAGAGAAATAAGATAGAAATCATTCTCGCTATACTGGATTTCAGTGTTGTGTGTGCCTAGAATGGTAATGAAAAGAAAGTAGCTCTTTAACTGTTTGTAGTTAAATTGAAATTTATTACAAAACAGGATAGTTGCCAATTAGAGAAGAGATTAGATAAATTAATCCTTTAAAAGGGGTACATGACTACTGGCTAGTAGTCTTGATAGTTATTAATTGACTTCACTATTAGGGTTTTTCCTCCTTCAGTGCCAAGTGAACCTGTACAGATTCTATCGCACTTCCACCCTGCTTGTGGCTGCACAGAGGCATCTTGTTGATTGGATAAATACATCTTTGCTGTGATTCATTGGAACTTTATTTTATTCCTTCACTTAGTAAAATCTATTCTGAATGAATAGTTATTTTCAGAGTAGATTAAATACGTGCAAAATGAAAGATATATGGAAATGAAATTGTGGCTTGCTTTTTAAAAGGTAACTTTTCAGTACTGCATTACATTTATTCAGTAATATATTAAGTCAAGATCCAGATTACTGGAGCTTGACTTACTAGATTGGAAGGCTATTATAGGAACAAGTAGGAATAATAGAAAACTATTATCAATGTTAAACAAAATAGACTGTTGATTTGACTTGAGTTTTCTGTTGCTTTTCATTTGTAGATTAGAGATGCAGACTCAGATGGACTTATGAAAACATCACTCCTGGAATCTGAGAGTGCTTTTATTGGTGAATTTATCTTTTTAGTATTTTTATATTTGACAGACTACTTATCAAGAAGAGCTATCTTGTATGTGTTGCTGCATTCCCTTCAGGTTTATGCAGCATTTTAGTTACAGCTAATATTTATTGTTTGTTTGAAAGGCATATATCATCCTATATTTGTAGGAATAAAATCAATTGATTGTCAGATATTTCAGTTTTTTGAGTTTCTATTGATACATTTAATAGTTTTCCATTATTTGGAGGTATAGCGATAGCAGTTTGAATGTAGTGTGTTGAAGCATCTTCTAAATTACAGCTCTTCAATGAATGAAGCTACTGGAGACTTTTTCGGTCTAGTTTTTTTCATAATACAGTAGTCCTCAACTTATGACCACAATTGAACCCAACATTTCTGTTGGTAAGTAAGACAATTGTTAAGTGAGTTTTAGACCATTTTATGACCTTTCTTCCCACAGTTGTTGTGAATCACTGCTGTTGTTAAGTGAATCTGGCTTCCTCATTGACTTTGCTTAAGGTCACAAAAGGTGATCACAGGACCTCAGGACACTGCAATCATCCTAGATATGAACCAGTTGCCAAGCATCCAAATTTTGATCACATGAGCATAGGGGTGCTGAAATGGTTGTAAGTGTGAAAAATGGTCATAAGTCATTTTTTCAGTGCCATTACAACTTTGAATGATCACTAAATTAATGGTCGTAAGTTCAGGATTACCTTTTATGGTTAACTAATATAGTTCAAAAACTAGCTTTACAATTTCACTATTGCTTAAAAATCCAGTATGAACTTATATTTTTGACACTTGCTTCTCCTAGATACGGATGGTGAAACTTATCCAATTTTAGAAGAGCATCACTACTATACAACTCCTTCACCCCCTGTATCGGCAAGAGAAAGAAGGAGAGAGAAGAAGGTAAAGGAATTTATTGGATTTTTTCCCCATTGGTGCTTTGTGCACCTAAGTCTTGTTGAAGTAAAATTCTACCAACTGTTTATTTTAATACACCTTATTCAATTAAATTCATTCTCATTCTCATTCTTCCTCCCTCCCTCCCTCTCCTGATGAAGTAACTAGCATTTTCTTTATAATATTTCTGTGTGATGTGCAAATTTTTGATTATTTTGGCAATTCCAGTAATGTTGACTTGATAAGCATTTCATAATAATTCAATCAAATTCTCTGTATCTTCAGGATGATGCTTTTTATAGGGTGACTCCACCACCACAATTGGACAACAGCTCTCTCCACTCAAATTCTAGTCTCAATATAGATCAATTAAAAGTCAGAAATGAAGAAAGACTGCAAAGATTAAATGAACTACATAAGAATGCTGCTCATATAGGTATGATCGCTTTATTGAATGTTAGGACAGAAATTATTGAAGAATTAAACATTTTGTTAGATTTGGAAGAACTGATTAATACAGTGTGAGCAAACTTTATCTAGATTAACTTTTCCCAAACTTGGTAGCTTTCAGATATTTGCAGCTCATCTTGTAGGATTCTCAGAAATTGTTGAGAAACTAGAAACTAGCCATGGATTCTTGGAAGATGACCTGCACAGTTGGTACCCATTGGATGGGAAATGCTAGCCAAGGGCAAAGTATTTCATATATACTGCACACCCAGAATACATGGCTAATGTGCTACCAAGGCTAAACTGCACAGAACACAAGAGTGCTGCATTGCATTACTCTTCCTTCCCACATTCAGATTTTTAACATACGCAAGTGCATTAACATATAAAATGGAATGGTGTGGGTGGGGGTAATTGCTCTGGATTTTCTTTGTAGCCTTGTAATTAAAAGAAGAAACGACTAAAGCAGAAAAAAACAGGTAGCTGCAGATCAATTTAGGCAACAAGTTAGTTGTAGCCTCCTTTCACTGTTGGATTCATTTGAATGTAGTCCTATATTTATATCACAGACAGACCTACCGAATTTTAAGAGGTCTTTAAGTCTAATTGTATGAAGGTAATTTAAAGGTAGAGGCTTCCAGTGAGGGAGAGTCTCTCCCAGTTATTGATTTCATTGCCACCTTGCTGTTACTGTTACTGTTCTTAATAGTCATCATCTGAAATATATTTTCCTTAATTTAATCTTATTAGACTGAGTCTTCACTTCTAGATCACCATACACAAATATTTCAGTCTTATGCATAAGATATTTAAATGCTATGAAGAGTAGTATCACCATATTTTCCTTCAGTCCTTTTCTTCTTGAGGCAAGAGACACCCAATCCCATCAATTTTGTTGTTGTATGGCTGTATTGTATGTTGTTGTATTTATACCAGTCATATATTTTAATGCTAACCCCCTCAAAGTATGATGCTCAGAGTTGGATACAATCCACATTTAGAACATGTTCTGATAACATTTCGATACAGAATTTGAGTATGGCCTCTACTATGATACTATGTGGAGGGATTTCAATGAGCATCTTTTCTTCAGCTTTGCAGCCTTTACCTTTAATTTTTCAATTTGAGATTATAGATGTCAGACTGCCAACCTTAGCTGGCTCATACTTGGTTTCCCAGACACTTATGACCTGGCACAGGGCTGTTTGCTTTTGTTTTTACAATAAGTGCACGAATAAAAAAAGGAAAGGACAAGGATCAGGGGAAAAGAACAGGATGTAAGGGTATGTAGGAATCACCTTGGGGCATGGGGGAAGAGCTGCAGTCTATATAATGGATAACTGTCCCTAATTTTGGGGAGCCTAAAAGTGAAGTAAATAAGGAGTATTTCCAAACTTGCAGATTCTGTTAATGTAATCCTCTAATAATCTTGTAATACTGCAATATTACTACTACCACCACCGTGGTTGCACAGTGATTAGAATGCGGTATTGCAGGCTAACTCTGCCCTACAGCCAGGAGTCTGATTTTGACCAGCTCAAGATTGACTCAGCCTTCCATCCCTTCAAGGTCAGTAAAATGAGGACCCAGATTGTTTGAGACAATATGTTGAACTGTAAATTGCTTAGTGCTGTAAAGCACTATGGAGCAGTACATATTGTAGATTTAAATGCTATTGCTATTGCTAATAAAGACAGATCTAGTACTCCTGGTTATGTTTCTTGTCTAGACTACGTTGCAAAGCTGACATCAATCTTACAAGCATAAAAGTAATCCTACCTATGTTCATTGTTATTCTCCCCAAAAGCAGGAAGAGTCCCTTCTGAGATGCTTTCACCACTCCTCTTCCGTCAGACTCAAATTTTGTTTCTCACACTGTAGGCTGAAAAACAGGCTCTTCCTCTTTTCCAAGGACATTGCCACATTCCATTATATAGAATGCCAGCAGTAGTACAGTTTTGGAACTACTTCAGTGGCCAACTTGAGAAAAGCTAACTGGCTCTGATGAATGCTAATAATTGTTATGAGATAGCCATACACTTGTGCAATTCGATCTGAAGTTTTGAGGAATAGAAAGACTAATGATGCAGAATATATAGGATGCATACAATCAGTAGAATTGCCTCCTTTTCTGGATTACCATTAGTGGAATTATAAATTGAATTTCTCACTGGAATTCTGTGATCAATCAGTAAACATCATCTTAACCCTTTGTTGCAGCATGCATCTGATTTATAATCAACTTATCATTGATTGCATTGAAACTAGCCTTAACTACTTAATTCAGGGGTGTCAAACTGGCTGCACATGGGCTGGATGCATCACACGCAGGCCATGCCCACCCCAGCACAGCGAATGCAAAAACTTTCGTGATATGTTGCATGACATCAATGTAACATGGCGAGTTTGACACCCGTGACTTAACTTGTTCTTTAAATTTCCTGACTATCCTCCTCCAGTCAGAATGCAAATTGGCTTTTCTCAAATTTGTATGTCTTTATTTGAAATTTCAACTGGGATTTTTCTGAGCCAGGCTTACCATTCTTCCAAGATAATTTTGATCTCCCCCACCCCGCTTTATGCAGTCTACAAATGTGTTGAAATTTCCCTTCACCAGGAAGCATTATATAGCAGGTACTATCACCATAAAGAAACCAATGAGATGTTGAAAAAGATTTTCCTGCAAATATCATATATTCTTTCTTGATAGGTTAGCATATTCCATCACCAAAATCTGGACTGATTTTTGACATTTTCTTTGTAGAAAGGAAGTGATAGTCAGGGTGAGTAACTGACAAAATTTAGTTTCTTTTAGTTATCTTTTAGATAGACTCATAGATATTTGAAGATCCTTTTTGAATTCCAGTTTCTCAATGCAGCAAATGCCAAAAAAGATTTCTGTTCATAGAGAAGCTCTTCTGGGTGCATAGAGAAGCTTTTCTTTGGTGAATGCTACCATGTGCTATTCAAACATTTGATTTTTTCAATCATTTTTTTAAAAAAAACAGCTTCTGCAAACCAAGAAAATTATTCTTTCTTTGGAACCTCAGTGGTATATATTGCTCCTAGGTGAAATTCTGTATAGTATAGAGTCTTAAAACCTCCTAAGAGTCTATATTGAGTTGGACCTATTTTCAAATTTGACATAATTATTTATTACTGAAGCTGCAATTTCAAGAAGAATCTTTATTGTAGTTTGACTGTGTTTATTGATTGGCTTGATTAAAATTAATTTATTCATCCATCTTTTTGAATTAGATATGAAACCATAGACCCAAAAATACTCAAATGTGATACTTGTCTTTCGTATACACAGATTGGTGCTCCGAACCTCCACCTATATGTTTTAGAAAGGACTGGAAAAGTATCCAGTTTGATGCATATGCAGATTTTTGTTTGCCTGGGGTTAATTATCTTTTAATTTTACACTTTTAGTAATTTATTAGTTAGTACTAATTTGTTTTATATAGATACCTTTATATATAGATAAATCTATTCTTCCCTCCATGCATACAATATTTCTTGTACCCTTGGCTGCTGTACAATCCCTGAGCATCATAGAGCCTCCTATATATTTTGTTGGCAAGGTATTTTTTCTTCAAATGCTTCATCTTGTTTTTTCTAAAAGTGTCTTACGTTGTTGTGGCCAAAAACTTCTGTGTCAAAAGAGTGAAGATTTGTAAGTTTTCTTTTGCATACCTGAGATGTTGACTTTTATGATGACATTGAAGAAAAGTGCTGTTTTGATAATTCTCCCATGCAAAATCATTATTGTATAAATAATGTTCTTCTATGGATAGGGACACCAATGTCAACTAAATGTCAGTAGGTCATTTATGGTGACTCCTGGTTTCTGTTTTGTACATCTGACTAGTTTTCAGGCCATTCTAGCAGAATTTTTTTCTTAGTCTTCACCATAGTCAGCAAGTAATTGAAACCTAAAGAAAGATTGGTTATTTCAGCAAGTCAACCTTGAAATAATTTTCCAAATTGATCATGAAGTCCCTATGTGACCAGGAGTGCCTGAAGTTTTGCATACAGGTGTATGTAAGAAATATGGCAAAAAGGGGAGTTGGGTCCTCCAGTGCTGTTTTAAGGCCTAGTATGCAGTTGGTTTTGATCACCTTCATACTTACCTTAGAAACGCCATTTCCCATCCTTCTGTGTCAAGTAGCATTATTTGACCAGTCACTCCAGAATAAGGAAATACTGAAAATCTGAAGTACCCCAATTGGGCAAGTTGTGCTGATCTTGCTGCATTTTTATTCCACAGAAGTCCTCTGTAATACTGAAGAATGAATAATTTGGTCACTGAAATATATGGTAGGATACGAAGTATGACTTCATATATTAACATTTATTTGTTTTCCTCAAGCTGATGACATTTCATTGGGGAATGGTGACGACATCCTGAAGGAATTACTTCCTAGAGATGGCAGAAGATCCAGTTCGATTGATTCTGTGGCAACTGAGCCATGGCTTAGACCCGGGACTTCAGAAACTCTTAGAAGACTCATGGCTGAGCAGTCAAGTCAAGCTAAACCAACTTCTGAGAAGAGCATAACATTCAATTGGCAGGGGCTGTCAACTGCCCATGGCTAAATAAACTTGTTTTAAAGCTGTTTGTGCCTTTCAAAAGTTTCACTATTGCACTTTTATATTCATACTTGATTGTGAAAACAATTCCTACTTTGTTTAATTATTGATACATTACTGATAACCTCTAAATTTGGAAATATATTACCACAGTAAATTTTCATGACAGCTTCAGAGTATAGCTAAACATATAATTTAGAGTACATTTAATGGTACTGAGGCAAAATTTATTTTTGGGTTATTATTTTTCTCTGAAAAAGTACCTCAAGACTTCTGCAAGATTTGAGAAATATGACCTGAATGTAATCAAATAAAATACTGTGGCTTATTGTTCTTAGACATGCAATAGACGTTTAGGGACTACCCAGAATTTAAATTCATTGCTGCTTTACTTCTAGCCCACAAATTTTATCTAATCATTTGTTCTAAAATGCTGTTTTTTTAATATGTATATATGTGTTCCCAAATGTCAATAGTGAATTCTATAAATGTATTTATGTTCATGACTTAAGATGACAAAAATTATATTTTTATCATGATTCTAATGAAGTATTTGTGAAGATGGATATTTTGTGAAATGAATAAATTGTCTTTAATAATTAAATCTCTGGAGTTTTCTTGATGATGCTTCTTTTTCATTGCAGTAGAAATGGCATGTTCATTGAATTTCATTATGGAACTAAATTCTGTCTGAACTGTATTAAGTGTAGTACAAATTTGTTGATTTGTTAACCCCTTCACATTTATTTGGAAGGAAAAAATACAAATATTACTGATGGCAAAGCTGCAGGGCTTTATCAATACAAGTTCCTTTTTGTGTAAACAAGATGTTTACATAGTATTCAATATTTAACAGTATGTGTAATATACCATTAAAATGGACTCTTTTCCAACAAGAAATCAGTTTCCCAACTATAAAATCTGGAAGGCTGGATGGGTAGAAAAAGATACCTTGAAGAATTTTCTGATCACCTAAATATAACTTTTTCCTTTCCTTCACCAGGATGTAGTTCTCCTTTATTGAACATTTAATTGTAACAAAAAACAATTGCTTTTAGGCAAATATACAGGGAAACAGAAGAGAAGCTATAATAGCAAAATACAGTAATTTATAATGTCAGTCATTGGCAACGTCATTGGTTACTAACCCCTTTTCCTCCAAATAGGGAGGGATTATTGAGTCATTTGGGGTCCAAAAAGTACTTCATAATACTTCAGAGCTGGAGAAGCTTCTTGGATGAGAAGTGAAACGTCTTCAAAGAAAAACCAGAAAGTCCAGTTGCCTCTTGAACAAGCACCTTTGGTACTTCATTGTAAGTTTAGCTCCTGTCCTCAATTGCCTAGTGCAAAAAGGAAAGAGATGTACTACACTGGTTTTCCCAAGGGAATAGTATTTTCTCAGAGTAGGCTTACCCTTCTGCCTCATTTGAAATCCTTGATTTACAGCTACTCTATAGCTATAAGATCCAGCAGTCTTGTTCTCATCACAGGCTGGGAAGCTGCTGCCTGCCTTTTCTGCTCAAGCCACTTATTGGATGATGAAGCTACTACCCTTGATCAACTATCCAACATTTGCCGTATTGGCCCTGTCTTGTTTTTTTGCCTGGC